>NC_046330.1:2766507-3066507 GCF_009819535.1 Lacerta agilis
GTGTAAAATTGGATATTTAAAGCAGAGTTAGCTAGTAGAATTGGCTTAAGCTTGTTAAGATTTGTTAAAATTGGGTAGATGATTTAAGTATGAAGGATATAAATAGTTAAGAATTTTAATATAAAATGGAGATGGAAATGGAATTGAAGTTTATAAATATATTCGTTTGATTGATTTGAAGTTTGAGATATGGTAAATGTTATGGGAAAAGATACAAAACTACCCAGAGCCCGTAGATAATTTATGAACGCAGTGGGGGGAACGGGGGAAGTCACAATGTTTGAAATAAGATAAGTTTGAATTAAGAATAAGATAGAGATGTATGTTTGAGGTTTGTATATGTTTTATTTCTTTTTATGTTTATTGTTACTGTTATGATTGTTGTTTAATGTTTGCGTGTTGCTATGTATTTTGTGTTATTTCTTGTTTTTGTTTATAAAAGGGAAAATTAATAAAATCTTATTTAAAAAAAACAAATTACACAAAAACAATCAAATAAAACACAAAAACATATCAATCCTCTTCTTATAACCTCATTTCTAATCTTAATTGGGGGACTTCCCCTGTTCCCTCTTCTGCGTACAGTTCTAATTTACTTTAGTAACTTCTTGACTATTTTAATAAACATTCATCATAATTCATCTTAACCTTAGCACTTCTTATCTCTATCACTATTTCTTGTTCTTATCACATTAATCTTAACATCTTATATATCTATCTTATACTAACTTCTAAACTTTCCTTCAATCTTCACTTCTTATATACTAATTCAACCTAACATTGTATAGCTATCGCCTATTATTTCCACTGATTTCACTTCAAACGTCCAATTTTTCGCGTTGTTTCAAATAGTCTTTAAATTTCTTCCAGTCCTCTTGCACTGTTTCCTCCCTCTGGTCTCGGAGCTTCGTGGTCAGTTCTGCGAGTTCCATGTAATCAATTAACTTCATCTGCCATTCTTCCACTGTTGGGAGCTCCTCACCTTTCCAGTATTTAGCAATCAAAATTCTAGCAGCAGTTGTGGCATACATAAAAACACTTTATCTTTCCTGTGTATCTCATGGTTGGATATGCCCAATAGGAAGGCCTCTGGTTTCTTAGAAAAGGTGTACTTAAACACTCTTTTGAGCTCATTATATACTTTCTCCCAGAAGTCCTTGACCCTTGGACACGTCCACCACATGTGATAGAAGGTACCTTCTACTTTCTTACATTTCCAACATTCATTACTCAATCCATGATACATCTTTGCTAACTTAACTGGTGTTAAATACCATCTATACATCATTTTCATCATGTTTTCCTTTAACACATTACATGCAGTAAATTTGGTACCTTCCCTCCACAGCTTCTCCCAGTCTGCCATCATTATGTTATGTCCCACATCTTTCGCCCAATCAATCATTACAGATTTAACCATCTCATCTTTCGTATGCCACTCCAACAACAAGTTATACATCCTAGAAAGGTTTTTGGAGTTCGTATCTATCAATTCTGTTTCCAGCTTGGATTTTTCTACTTGAAAGCCCAGTTTTTTATCCATTTTAAAAACTTCATTTATTTGATGATACTGCAACCAGTCATAAACTCCCTCTTTCACTTGCTCATAGCTTTTCAGCTTAAAGCCCTTGCCTTCTTGTTGCAGTATATCAGCATATTTTAACCACTTTGCAGGCATGTTTGGTCTTTTGTAGGCTTTTGCCTCCACTGGCGATATCCATCTAGGGGTCTTTCTCTCCAACAAATCTTTGTTACGAGTCCAAACCTGATACAAGGCATTTCTGATTATATGGTTTTTAAACGCCTTGTGGGCTTTAACTTTTTTTTTTCAATATAAAAAACTTTATTGATTAAAAGAACAATACATCTAATACATCCTCACAATAACAAACAGTATAGCTTTTTTCATACATTTCCCGTTATTCCATCCTCCCCCCACCCCACCCCGCACCCCTCTGACTTCCCTCCATCACTCTTTCGACTTCCATTAAAGCTATTTATTCACTATTTGTGCAATCATAATTACTATATAATTCTATACTCCTCTTTAGTTCTTTATATTAATCTATTTATTCTACAATTCCTTCATACCTATTACTCCAAGCATATTAGCACTTCTTTCTTTGAGCAATGTTTCTCCATATACTCTTCATAACATTTCCATTCTTCCTTCAAATTTTGATGTGTTTGGTTTCTTATTGCTGCTGTCAGTTTTGCCATTAACAAATACTCGTTTAGCTTGCCTATCCACTCATTCTTTGTTGGGACCTGTTGTGTTTTCCATTTAGCTGCTATCACCATTCTGGCGGCCATGCTAGCATACAAAAACACACTTTTCTTTCCACTTGGTATTTGGTCATCTAATAAACCCAGCAGATATGCCTCCGTTTTCTTTACTATTGATTTTTGCATCATTTTTGTCATTTCTGTATGTACCATTACCCAAAATTTTTTTATATCCTCGCATAGCCACCACATATGCAATAGCGTCCCCACTTCCTTCTTACATCTCCAACAAAGGTTAGACTTCAATTTGTAAATGCTCGCAAGTTTCACGGGGGTTAAGTACCATCTATGTTGTTGTTCAGTCGTTCAGTCGTGTCCGACTCTTCGTGACCCCATGGACCAGAGCACGCCAGGCACGCCTATCCTTCACTGCCTCTCACAGTTTGGCCAAACTCATGTTAGTAGCTTTGAGAACACTGTCCAACCATCTCATCCTCTGTCGTCCCCTTCTCCTTGTGCCCTCCATCTTTCCCAACATCAGGGTCTTTTCTAGGGAGTCTTCTCTTCTCATGAGGTGGCCAAAGTACTGGAGCCTCAACTTCAGGATCTGTCCTTCTAGTGAGCACTCAGGGCTGATTTCCTTGAGAATGGATAGGTTTGATCTTCTTGCAGTCCATGGGACTCTCAAGAGTCTCCTCCAGCACCATAATTCAAAAGCATCAATTCTACGGCGATCAGCCTTCTTGATGGACCAGCTCTCACTTCCGTACATTACTACTGGGAAAACCATAGCTTTAACTATACGGACCTTTGTTGGCAAGGTGATGTCTTTGCTTTTTAAGATGCTGTCTAGGTTTGTCATTGCTTTTCTCCCAAGAAGCAGGCGTCTTCTAATTTCGTGACTGCTGTCACCATCTGCAGTGATCATGGAACCCAAGAAAGTGAAATCTCTCACTGCCTCCATTTCCTCCCCTTCTATTTGCCAGGAGGTGATGGGACCAGTGGTCATGATCTTAGTTTTTTTGATGTTGAGCTTCAGACCATATTTTGCGCTCTCTTCTTTCACCCTCATTAAAAGGTTCTTTAATTCTTCCTCACTTTCTGCCATCAAGGTAGTATCATCAGCATATCTGAGGTTGTTGATATTTTTTCCAGCAATCTTAATTCCGGCTCGGGATTCATCCAGTCCAGCCTTTCGCATGATGAATTCTGCATATAAGTTAAATAAGCAGGGAGACAATATACAGCCTTGTCGTACTCCTTTCCCAATTTTGAACCAATCAGTTGTTCCATATCCAGTTCTAACTGTAGCTTCTTGTCCCACATAGAGATTTCTCAGGAGACAAATGAGGTGATCAGGCACTCCCATTTCTTTAAGAACTTGCCATAGTTTGCTGTGGTCGACACAGTCAAATGCTTTTGCATAGTCAGTGAAGCAGAAGTAGATGTTTTTCTGGAACTCTCTAGCTTTCTCCATAATCCAGCGCAAGTTTGCAATTTGGTCTCTGGTTCCTCTGCCCCTTCGAAATCCAGCTTGCACTTCTGGGAGTTCTCGGTCCACATACTGCTTAAGCCTGCCTTGTAGAATTTTAAGCATAACCTTGCTAGCGTGTGAAATGAGTGCAATTGTGCGGTAGTTGGAGCATTCTTTGGCACTGCCCTTCTTTGGGATTGGGATGTAGACTGATCTTCTCCAATCCTCTGGCCACTGCTGAGTTTTCCAAACTTGCTGGCATATTGAGTGTAGCACCTTAACAGCATCCTCTTTTAAAATTTTAAATAGTTCAGCTGGAATATCATCACTTCCACTGGCCTTGTTGTTAGCAAGGCTTTCTAAGGCCCATTTGACTTCACTCTCCAGGATGTCTGGCTCAAGGTCAGCAACCACATTACCTGGGGTGTATGAGACCTCCATATCTTTCTGGTATAATTCCTCTGTGTATTCTTGCCACCTCTTCTTGATGTCTTCTGCTTCTGTTAGGTCCTTCCCACTCTTGTCCTTAATTGTGGTAATCTTTGTACGAAATGTTCCTTTCATATCTCCAATTTTCTTGAACAAATCTTTTTCCCATTCTCTTATTTTCCTCTATTTCTTTGCATTGCTCGTTTAGAAAGGCCCTCTTGTCTCTCCTTGCTATTCTTTGGAAATCTGCATTCAATTTCCTGTATCTTTCACGATCTCCCTCGCATTTTGCTTGTCTTCTCTCCCCCGCTATTTGTAAGGCCTCATTGGACAGCCATTTTGCTTTCTTGCATTTCTTTTTCATTGGGATGGTTTTCGTTGCTGTTTCCTGTATAATGTTACGAGCCTCCATCCACAGTTATTCAGGTACTCTATCCACCAAATCTAAATCCTTGAACCTGTTCTTCACTTCAACTGTGTATTCATAAGGGATTTGATTTAGATTGAATCTTACTGGCCCAGTGGTTTTTCCTACTTTCTTCAGTTTAAGCTGGAATTTTGCTATAAGAAGCTGATGATCTGAGCCACAGTCAGCTCCAGGTCTTGTTTTTGCTGAGTGTATAGAGCTTCTCCATCTTTGGCTGCAGAGAATATAATCAATCTGATTTCGGTGTTGCCCATCTGGTGATGTCCATGTGTAGAGTCGTCTCTTGTGTTGTTGGAAAATAGTGTTTGTGATGACCAGCTTGTTCTCTTGACAGAACTCTATTAGCCTTTGCCCTGCTTCATTTTGATCTCCAAGGCCAAACTTGCCAGTTGTTCCTTTTATCTCTTGACTCCCTACTTTAGCATTCCAATCCCCTATAATGAGAAGAACATCCTTTTTTTAAAAAGATTTTTTATTATTTTCCAATAAAACAAAGCAAAAAAAAACAACAACACTACACAAACATAGACACAATAAAAACATAATACATAATAAACAGTAAACAATATAAAAATAACAAATAAAGAAAAGACATATACAAACCTTAATAAACACCTAACTTTGTTTTCCTTCTTGTTTTTAACTTCTCTCTCAGGGGACTTCCCCTGTTCCCTCCACTGCCTTTAAAATCACATATACTCTTTAGGTAGCTTTATTTCTTTTCCCTTTAACATTTACCAAATTTCTTAATGCTCTTTAAATTTGCTTAATCCAATATAAATCATAACTTATATTCTATATCTTAAAATCTTCTTATACCATTAAATCTACCCCATCAAAAATTTCTTCTAAACCATTTTATCTAACATTAACCTGCTAAAGCTGATTCTTCTAGAAAATTCTGCTCAAATATTCAAACATTCAATTTAACACAATTACATAAATAGTCCTTAAATTTCTTCCAATCTTGCGACACCTTCTCCTCCCTCTGGTCTCGGATTCTAGCGGTCAGTTCTGCGAGTTCCATATATTCCATTAGCTTCATCTGCCATTCTTCCACTGTTGGTATCTCTTCACCCTTCCAGGTTTTTGCCAATAAAATTCTAGCTGCTGTTGTGGCATACATAAAAAATACTCTATCCTGACTGGGAATCTCTTCATTGGTCATGCTCAAAAGGAATGCCTCTGGTTTCTTACAAAAGGTAACTTTCATTACCTTTTTAAGCTCATTATAAATCTTATCCCAGAAAGCATTTACCCCTGGACATGACCACCACATATGAAAAAAGGTACCTTTCGCAACTTTACATTTCCAACACACATCCGACATTTTAGAACTCATCTTAGCAATCTTAACTGGTGTCAGATACCATCTATATAACATTTTCATTATGTTTTCTCTTAAGCTATTACATGCAGTAAAATTGATACCTTTCTGCCACAATCTCTCCCAGTCATCCATCATAATATTATGTCCCACATCTTTCGCCCAATCTATCATTGTCGATTTAACCAGTTCATCTTTCGTATGCCACTCTAGCAACAAATTATACATCTTGGAAAGGTTTTTAGAGTTCGATTCAATCAGTTCTGTTTCCAGTTTCGATTTTTCCATTTGAAAACCAGTTTTTTTGTCTAATTTAAATGTTTCATAAACCTGATGATATTGCAACCAGTCGGTGACTTGACTTTTAACTTGATCATAGCTTTTTAGCTTAAATGAGTCACCTTCCTGCTGCAATATGTCCATGTATCTTAACCAACTTGCAGACATATTCGGTCTCTTATAGGCCTTGGCCTCAACTGGTGAAATCCATCTAGGAGTCTTTCTCTCCAATAAGTCTTTATATCTTGTCCAAACCTGATACAAAGCTTTTCTAACTATATGATTCTTAAAAGTTTTGTGGATTTTAACTTTGTCATACCAAAGGTATGCATGCCAACCAAACATATTATCATATCCTTCCAAGTCCAACACATCCACGTTCTCTAGTTTAAACCAGTCCTTCAACCAGCAAAAGGTTGCTGCTTCAAAGTAAATCTTTAAGTCTGGCAGGGCAAAGCCTCCTCTCTCTTTGGAGTCTGTCAGGATCTTAAACTTAATTCTAGGCTTTTTACCCTGCCATATAAACTTCGATAAGTCCCTTTGCCATATCTTGAAACAGTCCAATTTGTCCAAAATTGGTATGGCTTGGAATAAAAACAGCATCCTTGGTAGGACATTCATTTTAACCGCTGCTATTCTTCCCATTAACGACAATTTCAATCTCGTCCAAATCTCCAAATCTTTCTTTATCTCTGTCCACAGTTTTTCATAATTGTCCTTGTACAGGTTCAAATTTTTTGCTGTGAGATTGATACCTAGATATTTTACAGTTTTAACAAAATTGAGTCCAGTGCCCTCTTGTAATCTTTGTATCTGTTCTGCCCTCATATTTTTACTTAAAACTTTGGTTTTCTGTTTATTTAATTTGAAGCCAGCTACACGTCCAAATTGTTCAATTGATTCCAGGGCTTTGGGGACACTGCTTTCCGGTTCCTGTAGGGATAGCATCAAATCATCTGCAAAGGCGCGTAGTTTATATTCTTTCTCTCCCACCCTAATTCCTTTTATCTGTTTATCTTTTCGTAACATATTTAGAAGGACCTCCAGGACCGTGATGAATAATAAAGGGGAGATAGGGCACCCTTGTCTTGTTCCTTTCTCAACTTCAATTTCCTCCGATATCACACTGTTTATTATTATTTTTGCTCTTTGTTCTATATAAATGGCCTTAATGCCATTTAGAAATCTACGCCAGTTTGGTGTAGTGGTTAAGAGCGGCAGACTCGTAATCTGGGGAACCGGGTTCGTGTCTGCACTCCTCCACATGCAGCTGCTGGGTGACCTTGGGCTAGTCACACTTCTCTGAAGTCTCTCAGCCCCACTCACCTCACAGAGTGTTTGTTGTGGGGGAGGAAGGGAAAGGAGAATGTTAGCCGCTTTGAGACTCCTTCGGGTAGTAAAAAGCGGGATATCAAATCCAAACTCTTCTTCTTCTCCAACTCCCATCTTTTCCAAATTCTTTTTCATAAATGTCCAAGATACATTATCAAAGGCTTTCTCCGCATCTATGAACAATAGTGCTGCGTCCGTATTTATGTTTCTTTCCAATTTTTCTAGAATATCCACAATAATTCTTGTATTATTATTTATTTGTCTTCCTGGTAAGAAACCTGCTTGATCTTTATGTATATAATCTTTCAGCACTCTTTTTAATCTTGTAGCCATAACATTCGCAAAAATTTTATAATCCACATTTAAGAGGGAAATTGGACGATAATTTTTCATTGAAGTTTTTTCTGTCTCTGGTTTTGGAATCAGTGTGATAAAGGCTTCTTTCCACGTCTCTGGTGCCCTATCTCCTTCTAAAATTTTGTTGCAAATTTCTTTCAAAGGCTGCGATAGCCAATCTTTCAAAATCTTGTAATACTTTGCTGTTAATCCGTCTGGTCCTGGGGCCTTCCCTAATTGCATATTATTGATTGCATCCTCTATCTCTTGAGTCGATATCGGGTGGTTGAGGGTTACTAATTTTTCCTCTGGGACTTTTTGCAATCCATTTTTTTTCCAGAAATTGGTCTATCTCTGATTCTTCTATCTTCTCCTCCTTGTACAGTTGCTTATAAATTTTTTGAAAACACCATCTGATTTCTTCTGGATTCTCCACAGTTCTTCCATTTACTACTAAATTACTGATGACATTTGCCTTCTGTCTTTTCTTTAGCTGCCAAGCTAATAGTTTTCCACATTTATTTGCAGATTCAAATGTTCTTTGCTTCATCATTTTCACTTTCCATTCAATATCTTGGTTCACAATTTTTGCATATTGGGATTGCAAGTATTTAATCTCCTTTTGAATTTTTAAACATTTAGGATGTCCTCTTAATTCTTTTTCCTTCACTTTAATTAATTTCAGCAACCTTTCCATTTCCGCATTTTGTAATTTTTTCTTTTTTGCTTTTTCACTTATGAGAAATCCTCTCATTACCGCTTTACTTGCATCCCAAGCAATCCTCTTTTCAACTTCCGAATTCCAATTGATTTGAAAATACTCCTTCATCTTTTTCACAGCTCTTTCTACCAGCTTAGTGTCTCTCATCAAAGCGTCATCCATTCTCCACCTGAAAGAATCCTTAGAAACCATTTTTAGGGTTACCTGTACCGGATTGTGGTCCGAATATGTTTTTGGGCCGATTTCTGCTTTTTGTATTTTCGGTGCCAATTCATTCGAGATCCAAATGTAATCTATCCTCGACCATGACTTCTGGGATTCACTGAAATACGTTGCCTCTGTTTCGGTGGGATTTTTTAACCTCCAAGTGTCCACCAAATTCAAATTATCCACCATTTCAAAAAGAGTCTTTGGTAGTTTCCCATCCTTTGTTAATTTTGTTCTTTGGGATCTGTCCATTAATGTGGAAACTGCACCATTAAAATCTCCAAGGCAAACTAATTTGTAATCCAAATAGTCCAACAGCAGGTCATGTATATTCTTGTAGAAAATTGACTTTCCATCATTTGGTGCATAAAGTCCCAGAATCAAAACTTTTTCGCCTTGTACTTTAATTTCAATTGCGATGTATCTCCCTTCTTCATCTTTAAATAGCTGTCTTGGGCTATATTTTTCCTTTGCATATATTACTACTCCTCTCTTCTTGACTTTATCCGATGATATGAATTCTTGGCCTAGTTTTTTATTCTGCAATAGTCTTCTATGTCGTCGAGTTATGTGAGTCTCCTGTAGACATATTATGTCTAGATTTTTCTTTTCCAAACTGTAATACACTCTGCGTCTCTTCGGTCTCTGGTTTAATCCCCGAACATTCCATGTCGTTAATTTGAGCGCCATTTTCCTTTATTTTAGTCTCCTCCTCCAGATGCCTCTGCTTTCTTACCTTCTTCTGGGTCCTTTTCACTTGATCCTGGTACCCCCGGCGGTGGAAATGTTTCTGGAAATCTATAAAAAAGTGCTGGATCAAGTGGTGTGCCTTTGAATTCTTCCAGATGTTTGTCCAAAAAATTTTGCTTTTCAGCCGGGGATCTTATCCTTATCTTTTCCCCTTCAAACGTAAACGCAAGGCCTTCCGGAAATTCCCAACTGAAGGAGATGTTCCTTCTTCTTAGCTCTGCAACCAAATCGTTGTAGAAAACTCTTTTGTCCAGGAAAAATTTGGGGTTGTCCTTATAAAAGATGACTTTGTTTTGCTGTACCACCAGGTTGTTTTTATAATGTAAGTCCAGAAAGTAATCTCTGTCCTATCTATCGTGTGTCACAATCAAACAGTCACTGACTGTTTTAGTGCTTTTCTTCCCTCTGGAACCTCTGGGTCCAAATCTGAAGACCTTCACTATGCGTGCTGAGACATCTGCTTCTTCCAAGTGCCAGTATGTTGAGAATTGCTCCACAATATATGCTTTTAGACTGTCACCTTCCAGTTCCGGAAGACCTCTCAAACGGATATTCCCTTCTCTTTGATGGAGTTGAAGAAAGGCAAGAGATTCTTCTACAGTTCTCTGTCGTGTTCCAATTTTCTCTATTTTCTCCAAATCAATATTGTCCAATTTCTCCTCCACCTTTTTTATTTTTTCTTTGACCACTTTAATTTCCTCTGAGTCCTTTTTCAGGACTGTCACCTCCTGCCCAATTTTATTAATTTCCTCTCTGTTCTTCCTTACATTTTCCTCAATTTGACCAATTGACCTTTCCAATGTTTGGGTGGAGTCTTTTATATCAGCTTTTATATCAGCTTGGAGTTTTTCTATTGCAGAGTTAACTGTTGTATTAACTGATGCACTAATTGTATTGACTGAGGCCTGCGTTTGCTTCAACTCTTCAGTCACATTTTTAAGTCCTTCTGCTATTTCTGCAACACTAGCAACTAATTTCTCCATTTGCTCCTGTAGATATAGGGAAACAGAGCCTCTTCTTTGTGCAGAGCCAGTTGTTTTGGATCTAGTGCTCTCATGCATTTCCTGTGGGCTCTGCAGCTGTAATCTCAAGGTCACCCCAGTTGCTGTGGTAACAGTCTCAGACATTCACAGCAGAAGACCAACAGTCCCAAAAGTAAACACCAGGTGGCCAGCAACTCAATTCAGAGAACAAAGAGACTGCTGAGCCAGGAGTCCCACACATGTCCAACAATCCAACTTTTAGGCAAAGAATTCAAACTTCCAAAGTTCCAAACTTTTTACAGCCAAGAAGAGTTAATTTCAAATAGCCCAAGTCAGTAGCTGTTTTTCCACTTGCAATGTTGCCACCAAGTCCATAAAGTTAGTTGTATCCGGCAACAAAGTAGCTAAAATGTCTCCACTGGTAAACAGTCACTGAAACAGTAACAAGAACAAATGGCAACAGTATAACGCAGCCCGCTTCTGACCCTGAATCCTAATCCAGAGGGTGAGCGGTGTCTTCTTTTGCCATATCTCTTATTATTAAGTCTTTAAACATCCTCTAAACAACTTTTAATCCACTTTTAAAAAGTTTGGCAGAGTTCACAAAACTTTTCCGTTAGTCGCGGCTTTGCTCTTTTAGCGCTACCAAGCTCCAGCAAGCAGTTCAAAGGGAACAGGCTTCCTTTTGGAGTTTTCTCTGTAAGTTAGTGTTCTCCAAAGTTATAAATCAGTTCAAAAAGTTTACTTACAGAGCTTCTTTTTGCAGTTTCTAAGTCGGAAGTGCCGGGTGCTCGAGTCTGGCGGGATCGCTGCTTTGTCCACCGGAGGCAGCCGTCTCTTCAGTCCCGTACCGGAGCTCCGCTCGCCCAATTTTCCCCCTTACGAGGGTCAATTAGGAGCGGGGACGGTACGTCTGGGACCCACAAGACCACGGTCCACGGGACGCTCTTCCCGTGGCTTTAAGGGACCCGCGGCGCAGGCACGGTTGTCCCTAAAGCCTCTCGGTGGACGGAGCTCTTCAGCTCCCGTCCGCCATTGACCGGCACCAAACCGGAAGCCGAGAAGAACATCCTTCTTTGGTGTCATTTCTATAAGGTGTTGTAAGTCTTCATAGAATTGGTCGATTTCAGTTTCTTCAGCACTGGTAGTTGGTGCATAAACTTGGATTACTGTGATGTTAAAAGGTCTGCCTTGGATTCGTATCGAGATCATTCTATCATTTTTGAAATTACATCCCAGTACAGCTTTCGCCACTCTTTTGTTGACTATGAGGGCCACTCCATTTCTTTTACGGGATTCCTGCCCACAGTAGTAGATATGATAGTCATCCGGACTGAATTCGCCCATTCCTGTCCATTTTAGTTCACTGATGCCTAGGATGTCAATGTTTATTCTTGCCATCTCATTTTTTACCACATCCAGCTTACCAAGGTTCATGGTTCTTACATTCCAGGTTCCTATGCAATACTTTTCTTTACAGCATTGGACTTTCCTTTCGCTTCCAGGCATATCCGCAACTGAGCGTCCTTTCGGCTTTGGCCCAGCCGCTTCATCAGCTCTGGATCTACTTGTACTTGTCCTCCGCTCTTCCCCAGTAGCATGTTGGATGCCTTCCGACCTGAGGGGCTCATCTTCCAGCGTCATATCTTTTATATGCTTGTTGTCTTTGTCCATGGAGTTTTCTTGGCAGGGATACTGGAGCGGCTTGCCAGTTCCTTCTCCAGGTGGATCACGTTTGGTCCAAACTCTCCACTATGACTTGTCCATCTTGACCTGTCCATAGCTTCCCTGAGTAATTCAAGCCCCTTCGCCACGACAAGGCAGTGATCCATGAAGGGGAGTACCATCTATAATGCATCTTAAATTTTTTTTCCTTAATATTATATGAGGCCGTAAATTTAATGTCCTTTCCCCAAAATTTATCCCATTGCTCCGGATATATTGTATGCCCAAGATCCTTGGACCATCTTAGCATTGTCTCTTTAACTTCCTCCCCCATCAGATCCCACTCCAATAACAAATTATATGCTCCCGATAATACTTTTTTATTATTTTGTATCACCACTTTTTCAAATTTGGAAATTTCTTTTGAGAAACCTTTCTTTATATCTACATTAAACATACTGTTCAGCTGTATAGACTGCCATTTGTCAATTTCATACTTCCTTAATTCCTCAAATGGTTTTATTTTGTATTTGCCTTCATGGTTTTCCATTAATTGTCTATATGTCGGCCAGATTTTTGTTATATTTAATCTTTTCCTAGCAATGGCTTCTATTGGTGAGATCCACCAAGGTGTTTGCATTTCTGCATATCTTCCACATTTTTTCCATACTTTGTATAGTGCTCCTCTCAGAATGTGATTAGTAAATTCCTTGTTTATTTTTGCTTTATCATAATTGAGATATGCGTGCCAGCCAAAGCTACAATTAAATCCTTCCAAATCCAAAATTCTATTTCTTTCCAATCTAATCCAATCACGCACCCATATTAAGCATTCCACTTCATAATATAATTGCAGGTTTGGAAGATCCATTCCTCCTTTTTCTTTCCTTTCTGTCAACAGCTTATATTTTACCCGGGGTTTCTTCCCCTGCCAAACGAATTTTGTAATATCCCTTCTCCATTAATCAAAGCAATTTTCTTTAATAATAATTGGTATAGTTTGAAATAGGTAAAGCATTTTCGGCAGTACATTCATTTTTACAATCGACACTCTCCCCCATAAAGATAAGTTTAATCTATTCCATCTTTCAAATTCCTTCTTTACCTCTTTCCATGTTTTCTCATAATTGTTTTTAAACAAATTTATATTTTTCATAGTTATATCTATTCCTAAGTATTTGGCTTTTTTAACAATTTGTAATCCTAATTGTTTTTCTAACGCCTTTTGTTCATTTACTTGCATATTTTTTGTCAGGAGTTTTGTTTTTCCCATATTTAATTTAAATCCAGATACGCCCCCAAAATCCTCTATTAGTTCAATTACTTTGGCAATGCTTATCTCCGGATCTTCCGTTGTAACTAGGATGTCATCTGCAAAGGCCCTAACTTTAAATTTCTCTTTACCTAATGTTATTCCTGTTACTTCTTCTTCCTCTCTAATATTTATTAATAATATTTCCAATGGCAAAATAAACAGCAGTGGTGAGAGGGGACAACCTTGCCTGGTGCCCCTCTCTACCAAAAAGCTTCCCGTTCTGTCACCATTTATTATCAAATTGGCCGATTGCTTCTCATAAATAGATTTTATTCCCCTACAAAATTCTTCTCCCAAAAATGACATTTCCATCACTTTCATAAGGAAGCATCTTGACAGGTTATCGAATGCTTTCTCAGCATCGATCATTATAAAGCCCGCTCTCTTACTTGGTCTCAGTTCTAAGTATTCTATAAGATCTATCACAATCCTCATGTTTGATTTTATATGTCTATTTGGTAAAAAACCAGCTTGATCCTCGTGTATCACATCCTTTAAGACCATTTTCAGCCTGTTAGCCAGAATGCCCGCAAACAATTTGTAGTCATTATTTAAAAGAGAAATGGGCCTATAGTTATTTACAGATTCTCCATCTGTTCCTTGTTTGTGTATTAACACAATGTTTGCTTCCTGCCAAGAAGTTGGTATTTTCCCTTCCTTCATACTCTTGTGGGCTTTAACTTTATCATACCAAAGATACGCGTGCCAACCAAACACATTATCATGTCCCTCCAAGTCCAACACCTCTGGTATTCTCCAACTTAAACCAGTCCTTTAACCAACAAAAGGCTGCTGCTTCAAAATACATCCGTAAATCTGGTAGGGAGAAGCCACTTCTCTCCTTAGAGTCTATCAGTATCTTATATTTAATTCTCGGCTTCTTCCCCCTGCCAAATAAATTTCAATACATCCTTTTGCCATTTCCTAAAACAGTCCAGCTTATCTATGATCGGTAACACTTGAAATAGAAACAGCATCCTTGGTAGCACATTCATCTTAATGGCCGCTATTCTGCCCATCAAGGATAATTTTAGCCTAGTCCATGTTTCTAGGTCTCTTTTAATCTCATTCCACAGTTTTTCATAATTGTCCTTGAACAGGTTAGTGTTTTTTGGAGTCAAATTAACCCCTAGATATTTTACCTTTTTAACAAAGTCCAATCCAGTGAGGTCTTGTAATCTTTGTGCCTGCAGTGGCCTCACGTTTTTTGTCAGCACTTTTGTTTTGGCTTTATTCAGTTTAAATCCTGCTACTCTTCCAAAGCTATCAATTGTCTCCAGCACTCTGGTAACACTGCTTTCTGGTTCTTGTAGGGATAACACCAAATCATCTGCAAAGGCTCTCAGTTTATACTCCTTCTCTCCCACCCTTATTCCATTTATCGAGCTATCATTCCTAATCATGTTCAGGAGTACCTCCAGGACCGTGATAAAAAGTAAAGGGGAGACCGGGCACCCTCCTTTCTCTATCTTTATCTCTTCTGATATTACACTGTTTATTATAATTTTTGCTTTTTGCTCTGTATAGATAGCATTAATGCCATTTTAAAATCTTTGACCGACCCCCATCTTTTCCAAATTTTTCTTCATAAAGCTCCAAGAAATGTTGTCGAAGGCCTTCTCTGCATCAATAAACATAAATATAGCATCTGTATTTATCTTCTTTTCCAATCTTTCCAACATATCCACAATGTTTCTTGTATTACTACTTTTGTGTCTTCCAGGTAAGAATCCTGCTTGATCCTTGTGGATATAGTCCTTCAGCACTCTTTTCAATCTAGAGGCCAAGACATTAGCAAATATTTTATAGTCCACATTTAAAAGCGAAATTGGTCGGTAATTTTTCATAAGGGTTCCATCCGATTCTGGTTTCAAAATCAGTGTAATATACGCCTCCTTCCATGAGTCGGGTGCCCTGTCTCCCTCCAGCAAACCATTATATACATCCTTAAGGGGCTGAATTAGCCAGTCTTTCAACACTTTATAATACTTTGCTGTTAGTCCATCTGGTCCTGGGGCCTTTCCTATCTGCATATTGTTAATTGCCTCTTCCAGTTCTTGAGTCGAAATTGGGTGGTTGAGTATTGTTATTTTTTCTTCTGGGACTCTTTGCAATCCATTTTTTTCCAAGAATTGCTCAATATCTCTCTCATCAACTTTTTCTTTTTTGTACAAATGTCTGTAAATTTTTTGGAAACATTTCCTAATCTCCTCAGGATTCTCTACCATCTTATCATTAACCTTCAAGTTAGTGATGATGTTCAATTTTTGTCTCTTTTTTAACTGCCAAGCCAGCAATTTCCCACATTTATTGGCTGAGTCGAATGTTCTCTGCTTCATCAATTTAATTTTCCATTCAATTTCTTGATTTAAAATCTTTGCATATTGGGACTGCAATATTTTTATTTCTTTCTGAATATGTTGATTTTTCGGGTAACCTCTTAATTTCTTCTCTTTTTCTTTTATTTGATCCAATATTTTTTCTTTTTCCAGATTTTGTTGTTTCTTTCTTTTTGTTTTTTTCCTTTATGAGGAACCCTCTCATCACTGCTTTACTTGCGTCCCAAACTATTCTTTTCTCCACATCCGTATTTAAATTCAGTTGAAAATATTCTTTCATCTTTTTAGCTGCTTCTTCCACAAGCTTGGTATCTCTCATCAAAGCATCATCCATTCTCCAACGAAAAGAATCCTTGGAATGAATTTTAAAGTCCACTTGTACGGCATTATGATCCGAGCATGTCTTGGGGCAGATTTCTGCCTTCAGAATTTTAGGTGTCAGTCTTCTAGAAGTCCAAATGTAATCTATCCTCAACCACGACATTTGTGGCTCAGAAAAATAAGTTGCTTCCCTTTCTGTTGGGTTCTTCAGTCTCCATGTATCAATTAAGTCCAGATTTTCAATCATTTTAAAGAAAGTTTTAGGCAGTTTTCCATCATTTGTAATTTTAGTCCTTTGTGATCTGTCCATCATAGTGGAAACTGCCCCGTTGAAATCTCCTAGGCAAATTAAATTGTAATCCAAATAGTCCATCAGCAGTTCGTGTATCTTTTTGTAAAAGTCTGATTTTCCTTCATTCGGTGCATAAAGTCCCAGTATCATAAATTTTTCGCCTTGTACTGTAGTTTCAATTGCAATGTACCTCCCTTCTTCATCTTTAAAAAGCTGCCTTGGGTTATACTTCTCTCTTGCGTAGATTACTACTCCCCTTTTCTTGACCTTGTCAGATGAGATGAATTCTTGGCCTAATTTCTTGTTCTGTAGAATCCTTCTATGGTGCCGGACAACATGGGTCTCTTGTAAACAAATTATATCCAACTTCTTCCTCTCAAGTGCGTGGTATACTCTGTGTCTTTTCGGCCTCTGATTCAGGCCGTGGACATTCCACGTTAACACCTTCAGCGCCTTTATGTCTTAGATCCTCCTTTCGCTCCTTCTTCTTCTTCTTCTTCTTCTTCTTCTTCTTCTTCTTCGCTTCCCTCTCCTTCTCCTGGTACTGGTTTTCCTGGTACTGGTATGTCAAGGTTGAACAATCTCGCTGGGTCAAGAGAGGATCCTGCAAAATCTGCAGTATATTCGTCCAAAAATTTCTTTTTATCTTCAAGGGATCTGATTCTTACTCTTCTTTCTTTATACTTGAAAGTTAGGCCTTCCAGGAATTCCCAGCTGAAGGAGATATTTCTTGCCCTCAATTCTGCCGTCAAATCGTAGTAGTCAAATCTCCTATTCAAAAAGTAACGTGGGATGTCTTTAAAGATGATTATTGGTCTTTGCTGTATCACCAGATTGTTCTTATAATGAAAATCAAGGATCTGGTCTCTTTGAATCCTGTTCTGAAAGACAACCATGCAGTCACTGTTTTCTTACTCTTTTTTCCTTTTATTCCAAACCTGTAAGCTTTCACTATGAATGACTGCAGATCAGACTCTTCAAGCTCCCAAAATGCAGAAAATTCCTTGACTAGAAAGTCTTTTAGGCTCTCCTGCTCTAATTCAGGGACGCCCCTCAATGTTATGTTAGCCTCTCTTTCCTTCAATTGCAGAAAAGCCAGAGATTCTTGTACGTCCCTTTGCTGCACTTTGATCCTTTGAATTTCTTCTGGATCCACAGTCTCAATTTTACTTTCCACTTTTTTGATTTTCTCTTTAACGTCTTCTGACTCTTTTTTAAGTACGTCCACCTCTTTCCCAATCTTTGTAATTGCAGTCTTATTCTGGTTCACTGTCTTCTCAACAGAAGCAATTGCTAGTTGCAGAGAGTCAGCAGATTTCTTAATATCACTTTGGAGCTCCTCTCTTGTACCTTTAAGTTCTTCTCTGGTTTCTTTAAGATCACTATGAACTGATTGCAAATTGGCGCTTAGTCTCTCAATAGCAGATAGCATCTGCTCCTCAAAAGGTTTTGCAACCGAACCTTTTCTCTGCTTCTCCTCGTCTCCTTTTTTGGATCTTATTCTAGAGGCTACCGAACCAGATGATGCTGGTGGTGTTTCCTGAGTTTGCATCCTTACAATGCACTCCTTTCTGACAGCCTACTGCTTACTAGCAGCTTGCTGTATTCTCAAGGTCACCACAAGATAAGCCAAAGAGCCAGTCTCAAAACAAATCCTAAAGTAAACACCAGGTGGCCAGCAGACAAAGTCAGAGGACAAAGAACAGAGCAGACCAAGCTGTTTTCAAAATAAGAGTCCCACTGCTTCCAGCTCCAGTAACTTTCTTAAAGTTTTTAAACTTTCACAAACTTTTCGCAAAGTCAAGAAAAGTGTCACCAAAGTAGCTTAACCAAGCCAGTTAAAGTCTGTCCTGCAGTGTATCCATTAAAATCCAGCCAAAAGTAGCAGAATGTAGCAATCTCCAGTCAGAAACAGAAAACGGAAAAAACTTTATACAGTGTATCCGCCGCCCGCTAACTGACCCGGTCTCCTTATCCAGAGGGTGTAGCGGTGTCTTCTTAACTCTTTATAAATCCACAGAAGGAAGATTTATTAAAGATATGTAGAATATCTCCAAAGTACATGAAATCAGTTTAAAAAGTTCAAAGAGAAGGTACGCGGCTCGCCTTCGTTGTCGTTACTTCCAAGTTACCGCTTTCAAAGGGAAACGGGCTTCCTCATTTTACGCTTCCCTCCGCAAGCCAAATTCAGCAAAATCCATCAAATTGCAATCAAATTAAGTCAGTACTTACAGAGTCTTGTCTTTTTCTTGAATTTAAGAAAGAATGGGGCGCTCTTTTTAAAGTCCAGCAGATCCCGCTGCTTCGTAAACTTCGGTCAGCAATGGCTTCTTCAGCACCGTGCCGGAGCCTCGCTCACCCAATCCTCCCCCTTACAAGGGTAGATCAGGAGCGGGGGCGACACGTCTGGTGCCCGCAAGAACCCTGTCCACAGGACTCCCCTCCTGTGGCTTAATGGGGGCCGTGGCGTGGTCACGGACACCCCAAAACCCCGAAGTTTACCGGAGCTCTCAGCTCCCGACTGCCTGGACCGGCGCCGCCACTGGAAGTCCCTTGTTTAGTTTTTTCCATTTGTTTATATGGTTCCTCTATTGGCTCTTCTAAGTTCATATTTCCTTTCTCTTGGGCTTTGAAAATTTTGTTGTATAGTCCTCCAATTTTTAGCCAGTATTGGTTACCTATATTCTCTGTTACTTCCTGCAGTGACTTTAAGGAACCTCCTCTATACATGTCATTGACCATGTAGTAGCCCTTGGCTTTAATAATTTTCCACCATTTAGGGTCCTCTATTCCCTCATATATACTCTCTAAGGGTGCCCATAAAGAGATTCTTTTCAACCATAAGGGTTTCCATTTCTTCCATATACCCAACGCCAATTTTCTAGGACCTACTGCCAATTTCAGATCTTTACTTACATTATTTGTAAAGATTCCAAATCTTCCTACGCCTTTGTTAACCTCATCCTCAAATTTGGTCCACTTTTGTTTATTTTTGACTCCTGTTTCTAATAAGGTTTTTAATTGGACAGCTTCATAGTAATTATAAATTATAAATGTTAGGGAGACCCCACCCTGACTTGTGGTTATATACAAACCTTTTTTGTGTCATTGATTTTTTACTTCCAAATATCCATTGTCTTATCTCCCCATTCCATTGTTCCATTTTCTGTTTTTTCATTTCTAGTGGGATAGCTTGGAATAGATAGCTTAACTTGGGGACCCAAAACATTTTTGTGGCCTTGACTCTAGATGAAATGCTTAAAGTTTTGTTTCTCCATCTTTTCATATCCTTCTGTATTTTATTCCATACCTTCTTATAATTGAGTTCTGCAATCTTGTTAATGTTCCTGCAGAGTTCAATACCCAGGTATTTTATCCTTCTAGAGCCCATGCCTATGCCTGTTATACTATTTATTTCTTTTTTTTCTGCCAGATTCACATTGAAATACATTATTTCTGATTTGGTTATATTTGCCCCTAATCCGGAGCATTCCTCAAAATCTTCTAGGATAATCTTTATTTCTTTTATCCCTTCTTTAGGGTTTGTTATAATAACAATAATATCATCCGCAAACAGGTTAATTTTCATCTCCTCTTTCCCGATCAGTTGTTCAATTGCGATTATAAATAAGAATGGTGAGAGAGGGCATCCCTGCCGAACTCCTCTACATATTGGGAATGGTTGGGTATGTTTACCATTAACTCTCACCACTGCTGTTCCTTCTTTATATAATTCTTGAATTGCGTTTCGATAAACCTCGCCTATTCCACATTTGGTCATTATTTCCCATAAAAATTCCTGTGAGAGTGTGTCAAATGCTTTGAAAACATCTAATTTTAGCAACCCCAGCTTTTTTGATTGTCCATGGTGTAGGACATTAATAATATTCCTAATTGGATGCGCGATATTCCTGCCCTTGACAAATCCATATTGGTCTTCTTTTATTATTTGAGGGATGACATTTTTTAACCTGTTTGCCATGATTTTGGCAAAAATTTTATAATCTTGGTTTAATAGGCTAATGTGCCTATATCAACCTACTTCTTTAGGGTCTTTGTTTGGTTTTAGGATTACAATTATTTCTGCCTTTCTCCATGTTTCTGGGGCCTTTTCCCCTTCTAGTATACTGTTGAAAAGTAGTTGTAGCTCAGGAGCGAGAATTTCTACCATTTCCTTGTAAAATTCGGCCGTAAAGCCATCTAGTCCTGGAGATTTCCCGTTTTTCAGTTCCTTAACTACATCCTTTATTTCTTTTATTGTAATCTTTCTGTCTAGTTTGTTTTTCTCAGACTGCTCCAATGTTAAATTTATTTTCTCCTGAAAGTTTATAGCCTCCCCTTTTTTATAAAGGTTTTTGTAAAAACTTGCAAAGGCCTCTTTGATTTCCTTTGGATCTTGCGTTTTATTACTATTTGTTTTTATACTTTTAACTCTTTGTTTCTCTTTCCTTATTTTCAGATAGTTTGCGAGTCTTTTTGCTGATTTTAAATTATTCCTCTGAAAATCGTTTTTAACCAGTGCTTCCTTCTTCCACAATAAAGTCAAGTCTAATTCCTCTAGTTGATTTTTAATCTCCTTAATTTGATTTTGAGTTTTGGAGCAGGATCTAATCATTTGCTTGCTTTGTAATATTTCCAGCTCCTGGATTTTTAGCTGTCTTTTACAATACCATTCTTTTTTAATTAATTTTTCTTTGACTATACAGTGCCCCCTAAAAACACATTTTGCTGCATCCCAAAGGATATCTGGAGTTACTGATCCTTTGTTATCTTGGAAAAATAACCTGATCTGATTTTCCATGTATTCTCTGTCCTCAACTTTGGCCATTATTAAATTGTTATATCTCCAGGGTCTCTTGTCCTTACTGAGTCTTAGTTCTAACTCAATACTTAACGGGGCATGATCTGAAATTAATATTGGGTGTGTTGTAATTCCTTTGACTATCCAATTACTGGCCTTTCCCAAAATAAAGAAGTCTATGCAGGATGGTGTTTTATGTCAGCTGGAGATGTGAGTAAATTTGGGTTTTAAGCCTAGGATTTCATGTGCTTCTTGCAATCCCCATTTACTCAGTAGAATTGTTTTATTTTTTGTAATATCCATATTCAAGTCACCTGCTATGATAATTTCGCCCTCTGAGAACTTATGGATTTTTTTGAGTATTTTAGTTAGAAATTTATTCTGTCTTTTATTTGGAGCGTATATATTAACTATTGTTATCATTTTATTTTCCAGTTTACATTTAACTAACATAAATCTGCCTCCTGTTTACCAGGACTGCCACCGATGGGGGGCTTTTATCCATTTCCACAGTCACACAAATAATCAATCATAAAACAAAAAACAAGCCACAGTCACAAAAATGAAAAAGCCACACAAACAAAAACACAAAAATAGCAGAAACAAAAGCACCAAATATCTTTTTTTTTTTTTTTAATATATAATTTTTATTATAGATTTTACAGATACAACCAAAAAAGGAAAACTCCACCATAAGTACAGTCTTAAATAAAGTTACATACAGTAATCATTTTGCTTGTATGCGTCTTATTTTCCGATTTTGAACACAATATAATGTACTTGTTATACATATACAATACTATACAACCATCTAGCAAACAAATAAGAAGTTAAATACACACCGTGAAAAAAGAAGAAGAAGAAAAAAAAAGAAAGAAAAAAGAAAGAAAAAAGGAAAAAAGAAAAGAGTAAAAAATAATGAAAAAAAAGCAAGAAAAAAGGAAAAGAAAAAAAAGGGGAAATTCCCCGTCTTCCTGAGAAATCCCTTTGCTTAAACCGCTATAAATGTGAATGCTTACAACCCTGCACACTTCCTTAACTCCCTTCTACCATGCATTCTTAGGCATTACATTGCTCCCATCTCTTTTCCTTCAGACTATTTTCATTCCCTTCACTCCTCGAATGCAGGCATGATACCAGTACTTTTATTGTATTTTAACACGTATTTTTTATACACCTCCCATTTGCCAGTAAAGTTCTGCTTTGTATTTCCTCTCAGATTGTTTGTCAACAGAGCCATCTCTGCATATTCTTGTAGTTTGATTTGCCACTCAGTAACCGTTGGCACTTCTTGCTCTTTCCATCTTTTTGCTATAACTGTTCTTGCCGCTGCAACTGCATACAAAAAGACTTCTTTCAACTTGTTTGGGATCACCTTGTCAACCATACTTAATAAAAAAATCTCTGGTCTTTTCACAAAAGAAATTGCCATCATCTTTTTTATTTCACTGTATACCTCCCCCCAAAAAACTTTGATTTTTACACATCGCCACCACATATGCATTAGGTCTCCATATTCAGATCCGCATCTCCAGCAGACATTTGCAAGACTTCTATTCATTTTGGCAAGTCTGGCTGGTGTAAGATACCACCTATGTGCCATCTTCATCATATTTTCTCTTATATTATAGTTTGCGGTGAATCTTAAATTGACCTGCCACAGCTTTTCCCACTGCTCGAACAAAATTGGATACCCAAAGTCTTGGGCCCATTTAGTCATGGCAGCTGTTACCATCTCGTCCATTACTTCGTAGTCTAGCAAGATCTTATATATGCGGGAAATTAGCTTATTTTTCCTATTTAACACTTCCTTTTCAAATATAGAAGGTTCTTTCCCAAACCCGCAAATTTTGTCTTTTTTAAAAGTTTCGTTAATTTGAAAGTAATCCAGCCAGGTTGAGAGTTGGTCTTTAATCTCCTCATAGTTTTTAAGTGCTAATTTCCCTTGCCTTTCTGTTAACAGATTATTGTATGTGATCCACTCTTCCTTTTGATTATTTATTCTTTTTAATGCTGTGGCCTCGAGCGGGGAGATCCATTTTGGTGTTGCCCTTTCTAAATATCTTTGGTATTTATCCCAAACTCTGAAGAGTGCGTTCCTTATAATATGACTGCAGAAGCCTCTATGTACCTTTACTTTACCATAATTCAAATACGCGTGCCATCCAAAACGTAGGTCGTGTCCCTCTAGGTCCAGGATTTCCCAATTTCTCAACAAGCACCAGTCCTTTAACCATACCAAACATGCCGCTTCGTAATAAATCTTGAGGTCTGGCAAGCCAAAACCGCCTTTATCAATCGTATTAATCAATATCTTATGTTTTATTCGCGGTCTTTTGCCCTTCCACAAGAATTTTGAGATTTCCTTTTGCCACTTCTCAATATTATTAGTTTTACCTATAATTGGGATTGTCTGAAACAAAAACATTAATTTTGGCAACGCGTTCATTTTAATTGCTGCAATACGGCCCAAAAAAGATAGATTCAACCTGTTCCATATCTCCATCTGTTTTTGAATTTCAGTCCAGCATTTAATATAGTTGTCGTTATATAAGTTTATGTTCTTTGCCGTTATCAATATTCCTAAGTATTTTATTTTGGGATAGATTTTGATCTGTGTTACCCTTTCCAATTCTTCCTTTTGAGCCTTCGATAGATTTTTAACTAGTAGTTTGGTCTTATTTATGTTCAATCTAAAGCCAGACACCCTGCCATATTCTTGTATTAATTCTAGGACCTTCGCCAAGCTTCGGATCGGATACTCCGTGGTGATTATTAAGTCGTCTGCAAAAGCCCTAAGTTTATAGCTTCTCTGCCCCAGTGTTATTCCTTTTACATCTTTTTCCTCCCTTATTCGTTTACATAAGATTTCCAATGTTAATATAAAAATCAATGGAGACAAGGGGCATCCTTGTCTAACCCCTTTTTTTATTTCACAATCTTGTGTAAGATTGCCGTTTATTATAATCTTGGCCTTCTGTTTAGAATAGATTGCCTCTATTCCCTTCACATAGCCTTCTCCAAATTCCATATGCTTCAATATTTCTAGCATAAATCTCCACGATACCCTGTCAAACGCTTTTTCCGCGTCTACGGCCATGAAGGCTGCTTGTTTATTGATATTTAAGTCCAAATACTCCAGTAGGTTTATTATATTTCTAGTATTGGTATATATGTGCCTCCCTGGTAGGAATCCGGCCTGGTCTTCGTGGATTGATGTCAGTAGAATTTTCTTTGTTCTTTCTGCCATTATACTTGCGAAGAGTTTGTAATCGTTGTTCAGAAGGGCAATTGGTCTATAATTGCTCATCATTTCAGGATCACCTCCCTGTTTAGGGATTAGAGCTATATAACTATGGCTCCAGGATTCCGGCATAGATCCCTCTATTAAAATATTGTTCATAACGTTTTTTAACGGCTCAGATAGAATATCCTCTAGTTTTTTATAATATATAGCTGATAGGCCATCAGGTCCCGGTGACTTTCCTGATTTTGCTTCTTTTATTGCCACTTGCAACTCATACGGTGTTATTGGGGCATTTAATAGTTCTCTTTGTTCTTTAGTAAGTTTTTGTAAACAGTTCTGCTTTAAGTAATTTTTAATCTCCAGGGGTGTCTCCTTCCCTTCACTATATAATTCTCTGTAGAATTTAACAAATCCATCCTCAATTCCTTTGGGATTTGTAACTATTTCCCCCTCCACTTTAATTCTGTTTATGATTCTCTCTGCCTCTCTCTTTTTAAGTTGCCAGGCTAATAACTTTCCTGGTTTGTTAGCGTGTTCAAAATATTTTTGCTTTAAGTATCTTAATTTCCAATCTAGTTCTTCATTGATTAACATTGAGTATTGTGATTGCATAACTTTTATATCTCTTTGGATCTCTGCACTATCTGGTTTCTCATACAGTTCCCTCTCCTTCTTTTTTATATTATCCACTAACTCCTGCTTCTTTTTTTCCTTTAATTTCTTTTGGATTATACTTTGCTGAATGAAAAAACCTCTCAGTACAGCCTTGCTGGTATCCCATACAATTTTTAACTCTGTGCCTTGATTCAAATTAAATTCAAAGAATTCTTTTAATGTCTTTTTTGCATTTTCGATTATTTTTTCATCCTTGATTAATGACTCGTTTAACCTCCATCTAGTTACTTTTCTTTTCTCCCAACTAAGAACTGCCTGTACTGCACTGTGATCCGATAATGTCCTGGGCTGTATTTCCGTTTTGCGAATTTTAATTGTCAGGTCTTTAGTTAACCAAATAGCGTCGATCCTTCCTGCTGATTTGTTGGGGTATGAGAAGTATGTAAAATCTTTGTTAAATGGGTTTTTAATTCTCCATGCATCTTCTAAGCTTAGCAAATCAATTAATTGAAAAAAAGATGTTGGTAATTTGATTTGCTTTTTTTTTGGTGTCTTTACGGATCTGTCCAATTCTGGATACACCACTCCATTTTGGTCTCCCAAAAAAATAATTTTTTCTCCAATACATCCTTCCAGCTCCTTACTAAGTTTATGAAAAAATTGACTTTTCTTTTCATTTGGTGCATAGAACCCAATTACTTTAATTCTCTCCCCCTGGACTGTTATCTCTACAATCACAACTCTCCCTTGCACATCTGTATGTATTAGTTTAGGTTCCAGATATGGTTTTGCATAAATTACCACGCCATTTTTTTTAGACATACCTGAGGCCACAAAATCAATTCCAAGTTTTTTGCTGGATAAAACTCTGATATGTTGTTTTTTAATATGCGTCTCTTGCAAGCAAATCAAATCATATTTCTGTTTACTGAGAATGTGCTCTACCTTGTTCCTTTTCTTTTTTTCGTTCAAGCCATTTACATTCCACGTAACAATCTTTAACTCCATTAGTTCCTTTATTGAGTAAACAACTTTTTTTTTTTTTTAAGAGGTAAAATCAGAATAATGAGAGTAAGGAGCGTTAAAGGCAAGTAAGGTATTAAAAAAATGAGTAAACAAAAGAAAGAGAAAATAGTAGAATAAGAGAAAGGAAAGAATCAAGAAAAAGCAACCACTAGGTTGATCTCTGCTCAACCAAGCACTATATCTCTTCTGGACGAGATTTAAGGCTCTTCTTCCTCTGATGACTTTTTAGCCTCATCTGTCCCTCCTCCCAATTGTCGTTTACCACCCAACTCCTCTCTATAAGTCCTCCAGAATCTCTCGGCGTCGGCCCAAGTAACGAATCTCCTCCTCTTGCCCTTGAAGAAAAACGAGATTCCCTCAGGGAATTCCCATCTATGTACTATTGATTTTTTCCTAAGAGCTTCGACTAAGGGTTTATATTTGTCCCTCTTCCTCAAAAGTCTAGATGGGACTATCTTATGTATAATCACTTCAGACTCCTGAATTCTAAATTTTTTCTTACTACATGTCTGTAAGATTCTGTCTCTAATCTCCATGCTGACAAATGTTACCAGACAATCCCCCGGCCAGTTGTTTTCCTTTGCGATTCTTGATTTAATTCTAAATGCCCTCTCGATTTTACCCTCCATCTCCCTCTCCTCCATTCCCATCCACTTAGCTAATTCTGTAATCACTTTCTGTTGTAATGCTTCGTCGGGTTCTTCTGGAATAGATCTGAACCTCAGTGTTTTTTCTCTACGATGCATTTCGATCATCGAAATTGCATCCAGCACCGCCTCATGAGTCTCTTTCATATCTGCGATCTCTTTTTTAATTTTCTCTGTTTCCCCCTTTTTCTCTCGATTTTCCTTCTGGATTTTCTTTACTCCCTCTTCCAAGGCCCCTGTTTTCCCTTTTAGGTCTTGTACTGACTTAGTTATTTCTAAGTTTTTTACAACCAATTCGTTAATTTTTCCCGTCATTTCTGTAACCATTCTTGCATTATCATCTATCTTTTGACCCATTTTATCCAGCTTTTGGTCTGTTGACCTTGTATTCTCATTCATCTCTTTTTTTATATCCGCTAAGTCTTTTTTCAGACTCAGAAGGAGTTCTTTCATTTCTAAATTCATTTCCTGTTCTTGCGTCGAATTTCTTCTGTTAGGGATCGAAATTCCCGTCGCTTGTGCTGGATTTGTAGATTTCTTATTCAAATTCGACATATCATCAATATATTAGGAAAAAGGTTTGACCTCGGCACTTAAAAATAAGAGACAATATAGTACAAGAATCAATAACGAAAACCCTGTAATCCCCGAGGATGGCGGAGGATAACAAAGATGGAGGTCCTGGTACAGTCTTGTATAAACGTCCACTTTCAGCCAGAAATACCCAAGTCAGCCCATAAGAGTCAAACACAGCATATAAGTATTCCTTGCCGGCTGGCCCCTCTCTATCTTCCACCTCTTTCCAGAGAGACCTTTTCACCCCCGCTGCTGTTCACTTTCTTTCCTGTGGAGGCAGCATTTACTTCTTACTAGGCCCTTCTGGTGTCTTTATGAGTCAATGGCATCACCATTCAAAAAGAAATCGCAAAGTCACTATTGTCGTCGCCTTCATCCAGATATTCCGTCTGTTCCTTTTTTTTTTAATATTATTATTATTATTCTGGAGGAAACGCTTTATGTTCCCCACATCCAACTCTTCTTACTCCCCCTTCTCTTCCCAAATGCTGCCCCTTATACCGGCCCCGATGATCCAGAAGTGGTATTAAGTGTATTGTCCTCTGGGGCTTTCCTTTGCCAAGGTATGACTCTTCCTCCAATATCTTTTTAGGGGATATAAAATATTACTTTCCCAGAGTTGGGGTCATCAAAAAGTGCTGCCGGGAATTAGGACAGACTAAGGCATTTCAAGCTCATCCATTAATAAGTTCCATTGCACTCCTTACTGGCGAAAATTAAGTCTATTTGACTGGGTATCCCCAAATTTTACCGTTTATTTATTCATTGGTCGTATCGCCACTCTTCCCAAGATGTATACTTGTAAGCACGTACCATGCAAGCATTTTGTCCACTTCAACCATGAAACGACAATTTCCCCACTATTTTCTGGAGCATTACACGAAAAAAAGCCCAGAGATTTTCCCCCGCTCACAAATCATAGTGTTAACGCCGGATAGATAGTCTTTTTTCCGCTATTTTGGAGTCCACAAAAATCGGCTTTGGTCGCCTTGTTGCTCCTCTCCCGTCAGCTCAGCCAAAGCTTTTAGCTTGTTCTTATTTTGGGGGGGGGGGGAGATTCCAACGTCACCGGGCTCCTCCAAAACTAACCTTTTCCAGCGAGTTTTTCCTTGGGGGCTTGACCGCCTGAGTTCTCCCGGAAACAGGCTTCCTCTCCGCGGGGTAGGAACGCTGACTCGGCGTCTATGGTCCCCTTCACTTCGGGAACCCCTCCAACGCCTCAGCTGGTCCTTATTGGATCCAGGGAGCCCCCCTGGACCCCTAGGGGGGTTGCGAAGCCTAGCTGCCCCCTTTACTAACCCTGCCAGAGAGTGCTTGCTATCGGAGCTCCGTAGCAAGCGACCGGGAGCGTTCCGCGGCAAATATCTTTTTTTTTAAAGATTTTTTATTATTTTCCAATGAAACAAAGAATAAACACAACATAAACATAAACATAAACACCATAAAAACACAATACATAGACACAATAAAAACAATAACAATATCAATAAACATAAAGAAAACCATACAAACCTTAACTAACACCTATCTTTGTACTTTTCCTGTTTTTAACTTTTCTGCTAGGGGACTCCCCCTGTTCCCTCCACTGCCTTCAAAATCATATATACGTTATAGGTAGCTTTATATCTTTTTCCATTAACATTTACCATATTTCTTAATACTCTTAAGTATACTTACTCCAATATAAATCAATATAAATCATAACTTAGACACAATATCTTAAAAGAGTCTTTAACAATTAAATCATACACAAATTCTTCTAAACAATTTTATCTAACATTCACCTACTAAAGCCGATCCTTTGCTTAATTCTGCTCAAATATTCATTTTTTCAGATTTAACTAAATAGCTCTTAAATTTTTTCCAATCCTGCGACACCTTCTCCTCCCTCTGGTCTCGGATTCTGGCGGTCAGTTCTGCGAGTTCCATATAGTCCATCAGCTTTAACTGCCATTCTTCCACTGTTGGGATCTCTTCACCTTTCCAAGTTCTTGCCAATAGGATTCTAGCCGCTGTTGTGGCATACATAAAAAATACTCTGTCCTGACTGGGTATCTCTTCATTGGTCATGCTCAAGAGAAATGCCTCTGGTTTCTTACTAAAGGTAATTTTCATTACCTTTTTAAGCTCATTATATATCTTATCCCAGAAAGCATTTACCCCTGGACACGACCACCACATATGAAAAAAGGTACCTTTCGCATGTTTACATTTCCAACACACATATGACATTTTAGTATTCATCTTAGCTATCTTAACTGGTGTCAGATACCATCTATATACCATTTTCATTATGTTTTCTCTTAAACTATTACAAGCGGTAAAATTGATACCTTTCTGCCACAATCTCTCCCAGTCATCCATCATAATATTATGTCCCACATCTTTCGCCCAATCTATCATTGTCGATTTAACCAATTCATCTTTCGTATGCCACTCTAGCAATAAATTATACATCTTGGAAAGGTTTTTAGAGTTCGATTCAATCAGTTCTGTTTCCAGTTTTGATTTTTCCACTTGAAAACCAATTTTTTTTATCTAATTTAAATGTTTCATGTACCTGGTGATATTGCAGCCAGTCGGGGACTTGACTTTTAACTTGATCATAGCTTTTCAGCTTAAATGAGTTCCCTTCCTGCTGCAATATGTCCATGTATCGTAACCAACTTGCCGACATATTCGGTCTCTTGTAGGCCTTGGCCTCCACTGGTGAGATCCATCTAGGAGTCTTTCTCTCCAGTAAGTCTTTATATCTTATCCAAACCTGATACAAGGATTTTCTAACTATGTGGTTCTTAAAAGTTCTGTGGATTTTAACCTTGTCGTACCAAAGGTATGCGTGCCAACCAAACATATTATCATGTCCTTCCAAGTCCAACACATCCACGTTCTCTAGTTTAAACCAATCCTTCAACCAGCAAAAGGCCGCTGCTTCAAAATAAAGTCTTAAATCCGGCAGGGCAAAGCCTCCTCTCTCTTTAGAGTCTGTCAAGATCTTAAATTTGATTCTAGGCTTTTTGCCCTGCCATATAAACTTCGATAGGTCCTTTTGCCATCTTTTAAAACAATCCAATTTATCCAGAATTGGTATGGCTTGGAATAGAAACAGCATCCTTGGTAGAACATTCATTTTAACCGCTGCTATTCTTCCCATTAACGACAGTTTTAATCTCGTCCATATCTCCAAATCTTTCTTTATCTCTATCCACAGTTTTTCATAATTGTCCTTGTACAGGTTCAAATTTTTTGTTGTGAGATTGATACCTAGATATTTTACAGTTTTTACAAAATTAAGGCCAGTGCCCTCTTGTAATCTTTGTATCTGTTCTGCTTTCATATTTTTACCTAAAACTTTGGTTTTCTGTTTATTTAGTTTGAAGCCAGATACACGTCCAAATTGTTCAATTAATTCCAGGGCTTTGGGGACACTGCTTTCCGGTTCCTGTAGGGATAGCATCAAATCATCTGCGAAGGCGCGTAGTTTGTATTCTTTCTCTCCCACCCTAATTCCTTTTATCTGTTTATTTTTTCGTAGCATATTTAGGAGGACTTCCAGGACCGTAATGAATAATAAGGGGGAGATAGGGCACCCTTGTCTTGTTCCCTTCTCAACTTCAATTTCCTCCGATATCACACTGTTTACTATTACTTTTGCTCTTTGTTCTGTATAAATGGCCTTAATGCCATTTAAAAATCTTTCTCCAACTCCCATCTTTTCCAAATTCTTTTTCATGAATGTCCAAGATACTTTGTCAAAGGCTTTCTCTGCATCTATAAACAATAGTGCTGCATCCGTATTTATGTTTCTCTCCAGTTTTTCTAAAATATCCACAATAATTCTCATATTGTTACTTATTTGTCTTCCTGGTAAGAAACCTGCTTGGTCTTTATGTATGTAATCTTTCAGCACTCTTTTCAATCTTGTAGCCAAAACATTTGCAAAAATTTTATAATCCACATTCAAGAGAGAGATTGGACGATAATTTTTCATTGAGGTCTTATCCGTATCCGGTTTTGGAATCAGTGTGATAAAGGCTTCTTTCCACGTCTCTGGTGCCCTATCTCCTTCTAGTATTTTATTGCAAATTTCTTTCAACGGCTGCGATAGCCAGTCTTTCAGAGTCTTATAGTACTTTGCTGTTAGTCCATCTGGTCCTGGGGCCTTCCCCAGTTGCATGTTGTTGATTGCATCCTCTATTTCTTGGGTCGATATTGGGTGGTTGAGAGTTACTAGTTTTTCCTCTGGGACTTTTTGCAATCCATTTTTTTCCAGAAATCGGTCTATTTCTACTTCTTCTATCTTCTCCTCCTTGTACAGTTGCTTATAAAATTTTTGAAAACACCATCTGATTTCCTCCGGGTTCTCCACAGTTCTTCCATTTACTACCAAGTTACTGATGACATTTGCCTTCTGTCTTTTCTTTAGTTGCCAAGCTAGTAGTTTCCCACATTTATTGGCAGATTCAAATGTTCTTTGCTTCATCATTTTCACTTTCCATTCGATATCTTGATTCACAATTTTTGCATACTGGGATTGCAAGTATTTAATTTCTTTTTGAATTTTAACACATTTGGGATGTCCTCTTAATTCTTTTTCCTTCACTTTAATTAATTTCAACAACCTTTCCATTTCCGCATTTTGTAGTTTCTTCTTTTTTGCTTTTTCACTTATGAGGAATCCTCTCATTACCGCTTTACTTGCATCCCAAATAGTCCTCTTCTCCACTTCGGAATTCCAATTAATTTGAAAATACTCTTTCATCTTTTTCACAGCTCTTTCTACTAGCTTGGTGTCTCTCATCAAAGCGTCATCCATTCTCCACCTAAAAGAATCCTTGGAAATCATTTTTAAAGTTAGCTGTACCGGATTGTGGTCTGAATAGGTCTTTGGGCCGATTTCTGCTTTTTGTATTTTTGGTGCCAATTCATTCGAGATCCAGATGTAGTCTATCCTCGACCATGACTGCTGAGATTCACTGAAATAAGTTGCCTCTGTTTCGGTGGGGTTTTTTAACCTCCAAGAGTCCACCAGATTCAAATTGTCCACCATTTCGAAAAAAGTCTTTGGGAGTTTCCCATCATTTGTTAGTTTAGTTCTTTGGGATCTGTCCATTAATGTGGAAACTGCACCATTAAAATCTCCAAGGCAAACTAATTTGTACTCCAAATAGTCCAACAGCAGATCATGTATTTTCTTGTAGAAAATTGACTTTCCATCATTTGGTGCATAGAGTCCCAGAATCAGAAATTTTTCGCCTTGTACTTTAATTTCGATTGCGATGTATCTCCCTTCTTCATCTTTAAATAGCTGTCTTGGGCTATATTTCTCTTTTGCATATATTACTACTCCTCTCTTCTTGACCTTATCCGATGATATGAACTCTTGGCCTAGTTTTTTGTTCTGTAATAATCTTCTGTGTCGTCGAACTATGTGGGTCTCCTGTAAACATATTATATCTAAATTTTTCTTTTCCAAATTGTAAAACACTCTGCGTCTCTTTGGTCTCTGATTCAATCCCCGAACATTCCATGTCATTAGTTTGAGCGCCATTTTCCTTTATTTTAGTCTCCTCCTCCAGAAGCCTCTGCTTTCTTGCCTTCTTCTGGGTCCTTTTGACTTGGTCCTGGTACCCCCGGCGGTGGAAATACTTCTGGAAATTTGTAGAGGAGTGCTGGGTCGAGTGGTGTACCTTTAAATTGTTCCAGGTGTTTGTCCAAGAATTTTTGCTTTTCCGCCAGGGATTTTATCCTTATCTTTTTCCCTTCAAACGTAAATGCAAGGCCTTCTGGAAATTCCCAACTGAAGGGGATATTTCTTCTTCTTAGCTCAGCAACTAGGTCGTTGTAAGGAATTCTTTTGTCCAGGAAAAATTTGGGGATGTCCTTATAAAAAATGACTTTATTCTGCTGTACCACCAGGTTGTTTCTCTAGTGTAAGTCCAGGAAATAATCTCTGTCGTGTCTATCATGCAGCACAATTAAACAGTCACTGACTGTTTTAGTGCTTTTCTTTCCTCTGGATCCTCTAGGTCCAAATCTGAAGGCCTTCACTATGCGTGCTGAGACGTTTACTTCTTTCAACTCCCAATATGTTGAAAATTGCTCCACAATATATGCTTTCAGGTCATCACCTTCCAATTCCGGAAGACCTCTCAAACGGATGTTCCCCTCTCTTTGGTGTAGTTGCAGAAAAGCAAGAGATTCTTCTACAGTTCTCTGTCGTGTTCCAATTTTCTCTATTTGCTCCAAATCAATATTGTCCAATTTCTCCTCCACCCTTTTTATTTTTTGTCTGACCACTTTAATTTCCTCTGAATCCTTTTTCAGGGTTGTCACCTCCTGCCCAATTTTATTAATTTCTTCTCTGTTCCTCCTTACGTTTTCTTCAATTTGGCCGATTGACTTTTCCAATGTCTGGGTGGAGTTTTTTATATCAGCTTTTATATCAACTTGGAGTTTTTCTATTGCAGAGTTAACTGTTGTATTGACTGATGCACTAATTGTATTAACTGAGGCCTGCGTCTGCTTCAACCCCTCAGTCACACTTTTAAGTCCTTCTGCAATTTCTGCAACACTAGCAACTAATCTCTCCATTTGTTCCTGTAAAGTTAGGGAAACAGAGCCTTTTCTTTGCGCAGAGCTAGTTGTTTTGGATCTAGTGCTCTCATGCATTTCCTGTGAGCTCTGCAATTGTAATCTCAAGGTCACTCCAGTTGCTGTGGTAACAGTCTCAGACATTCACAGCAGAAGACCAACAGTCCCAAAAGTAAACACCAGGTGGCCAGCAACTCAATTCTGAGAACAAAGAGACTGCTGAGCCAGGAGTCCCACACAAGTCCAATAATCCAACTTTTAGGCAAAGAGTTCAAACTTTCAAAGTTCCAAACTTTCTTACAGCCAAGAAGAGTTATTTTTAAATAACCCAAGTCAGTAGCTGTTTTCCACTTGCAGTGTTACCACCAAGTCCATATAGTTAACTGTATCTGGCTGCAAAGTAGCTAAAATGTCTCCACTGGTAAACAGTCACTGAAACAATAGCAAAAAAAAAAATGGCAACAATATAATGCAGCCCGCTTCCGACCCCGAATCCTAATCCAGAGGGTGAGCGGTGTCTTCTTTTGCCATATCACCTATTTTTAAGTCTTTAAACATCCTTGAAACAACTTTTAATCCACTTTTAAAAAGTTTGGCAGAGTTCGCAAAACTTTTCCGTTAGTCGCGGCTTTGATCTTTTAGCGCTACCAAGCTCGCACAAACAGTTCAAAGGGAACAGGCTTCCTTTTGAGGTTTTCTCTGTAAGCTAGTGTTCTCCAAAGTTGTCAAATAGTTCAAAACTTTTACTTACAGAGTTTCTTTTGCAGTTTCTTATATTAGCGTATATATTAACTATTGTTATCATTTTATTTTCCAGTTTACATTTAACTAACATAAATCTGCCTCCTGTTTACCAGGACTGCCACCGATGGGGGGCTTTTATCCATTTCCACAGTCACACAATTAATCAATCATAAAACAAAAACAAGCCACAGTCACAAAAATGAAAAAGCCACACAAACAAAAATAGCAGAAAACAAAAGCACCAAATATCACCTCAGAGCACTGCAATCAGAAACGGAAGGCTTTAATTATGATGGGGGGGGGGTGGACACTTAAATTAGCTGCTCAAGGATACAAACGGGATGCAAAAAGCGTGAATTACGGATGGGGGGATACTTAAATTAGCTGCTCAAGGATACAAACCAGATGAACAAAACCTTAATTGTGATGGAGGGACTTAAATTTGCTGCGCAAGGGTAAAACAGGAAGAAAAAAAAACCATCAGCGTGTCGGGATACATAGTAAGTCTGCAGGCTTGAGCTTGCTTGAAAAGTAAAAGAAGCTGATGCAATAGACCTACAAACCTTTCTGTGTCAGAGTGACTCAGCAAGAGTGGGCCGACAGATGATTGGCTGTTGTCTTGTATTAAAGGGGAACCTGTTAAGCAGGGTGTGGTGGTGTAGAGTGGAGTCAGAGAGTGTGAGAGTTTAAGGTTTGGTTGAGGAATAAAGACTTGTTAGAAAGGAAAACACCCAGATGGCTTTCACCACTGGAAGCAAAAGCTCATAAAATGGTTAATATGCAAACTAATTGGCCAAAATATGAAGATATATTAATTCAGGATGGTGAGGTGTTTAAGTTGAAAAGCTATGAGCTATTAAAAGATAAAGTAACAAATTGGTTGCAATATTGTCAGATAAATGAATTGTATAAGATGGATAAGAAAATTGGTTTTCAGTTAGAGAAATCCAAATTGGAAACAGAATTGTTAGTACCAAATACAAAAAATCTTTCCAGAATGTATAATCTGCTGCTTGAGTGGCATACAAAAGATGAATTGGTAAAATCGGCAATGATAGATTGGGCGAAGGATGTTGGTCATAATATTATGATGGATGACTGGGAAAAGTTGTGGAAAAGTGGTATTAAATTTACAGCTTCCAATACTTTGCGAGAGAACCTGATGAAAATGATGTATAGATGGTATTTAACCCCAGTAAAAATTAGCTAAAATTTATCATGGTTCTAGTAATAAGTGTTGGAAATGTAAACAAGTGGAAGGTACTTTTTTTCATTTGTGGTGGACATGTCCGAAAGTAAAAGACTTCTGGGAGAAGATTTATAACGAGCTTAAAAAGGTGTTGAAGAACACTTTTATTAAAAAAACCAGAGGCCTTTTTACTAGGTATTGTTAACCAGGAAATCCCAGTCAAAGATAAAGTAATTTTTATGTATGCCACGACAGCAGCAAGGATATTACTAGCAAAGAACTGGAAGACAGAAGTGATTCTTACAGTTGAAGAATGGCAGTTGAAGATGATTGACTACATGGAGCTCGCAGAAATGACCGGGAAAATCCGTGACCAGGGGGATGACGCGGTGGAGAAGGATTGGAAGAAATTTAAGGACTATTTAAGAAATCATGCAAAAATAAAGATTTAAGAAAGGAGCAGATGGAAGAAAAAGGCAACAGCTAGAATACATTAGAAATAAAGGAGTAGGTTTATTAGTATATTTTATTGGTTAGAACTATGAGGTTAGAGGTTATTACAGATGTGATACAATGTACGTAGAAGGAGAGGGTGTGAGGAGGTCATTAAGACAATGTAAAGAAAGATGTAATGGAATGTATGATAATGTATTGATGTTGTTGTTTCATTGTTTGTATTGTTGTTGTTTTGTACTTGTTTTTGTGCTTTTATATTAGAAAATAAAACTTTTTTTTTCAGAGAGCGTGAGAGTGAAGTTGTCCTACTTGTCTTTGTATGAACTGTCTGTGTGTATATAGCTCACAATAAATGAATACTGCACTAAAGAACCTGTGGCTTTTGCAGTTCTCTGCTACAACGCCGTGGAGCAATCCGCGACACAGCGATGGGTCAGGGTCTGTGCTCCTGCTAACTTGAGATGGACCCAGCACCAAGGGAGTTTTTATGGGAGCAATGGGAGGCGTAGGTTGCCCCAACTCAGGTGGGTTTCCTGAGAGTAGAATCTCAATCTCAAGTAGAATCATTAAGGGGTTTCCCCAAACTATAGGTCGGCTGACCAAAGCAAAAGTAAAATAATAAACCAATTAAAGTGGGGAGAACCTTGGCGCATCGAATGAAACCGCTCCCTGGTGCTAGCACCTCAAAACCCAGTGAGACAGCACTGAACTTTCTTTTGGAAAAGACATAAGATAAAGGGATGCTCCCCCTGAGAAAACCCCAGATTTGTATTAAATAAATGAAATACGGAGCAAGAGACTTTAAAACGGAAAGGAAAAGGGGGGAAGCAAGTGTTTAAACTGCTATGGTATCAAGTAATAGAGGACTGCAGAAAGAGGTGGCCATCCCCCACAACAGAGACAGAGACTGTTATCTATTTTGCAGTGGACTTTTAAGGAATACATTCAAACACACCAGACCAATTAAGACTAGCAATCCACAAAATCCAACATTTAAAACGAAATGTCTTTTAAAACAACGTCTGGAAAAAGGACCTCAACTGTAACAAAAAGCAAGAAGGCTCTTTTTAAAAGCAAGAGAACAGTACAAACTCTGAAAGGTAACCTCAACACCCCATAAATATTCCTCAAACCGCAACGGTAAGCAAGGCAAAAAGGTGAAAGGTAAGGAGAGCAAAAGAACTGAGAAGCCTTACTGCCGGGGGGGGGGGGCTTTAAAGTGGACAATGGTGGCTGAAGTTGTGGAGAGGCGATTTAGACAGGAAGAGATGTATTTTGGAGGGGCTGAGGGGTTCGGTCTGGAAGGAGGAGAGGGCGCAAAGACGGAGCTGGTGCCCCCAGAAAGCTGGAGATTTGCTCGGAGGGTCGTTTGGAAAGTGAGGCAAAGAAGAGAGTGAGTAAGCGGATTAGGTAGTGGCCATTACGGAAGGGAGGTACTGACTCTTCAGGAAGAGACATCAAGAAGACAGACCAGTGGATAAAGGAAGGGGGACAGACAAAAGGGAAGGTCGGTTCCCCCACATTGACACCAAGAGGATAGAACTGTTATTACTTCCAAAGAATAAATAGAGGATAAATACCCTCAGCCTCAGCCATAACACCCCTACCAAACCTGTAATCATCGCAAAGAAGACAAAACCAAGATAGTTTAAGAAGGAAATAATAAGAAATAATAACAAGAAAGGAAAACTTCAGTTAACAAAATAAGTGCTCAATCCACCAAATATTAAAGCATTAAAGGACTGGATTGTGAGGATAATTTAGCATGAAACCTTTGTAAATCAAAACCACCATTTCTAAGGGGACTTCCCAAGGAAAAAAACAATATTAAACCATGATAACAATAAATCAAGAAACGGACTCCGAAGACAAACCTAGACTACTAAATTATCCTTGAGAATAACAATAAACAACTTATTTAGAGCTCAAACCCAAGGACAGATAGACAACCAAATGGGCTCTAACAGAATACAAACAACGATTGGCCTAACAACAACAAATCAAGCAAGAAGGGCATCAGTGGTAGAGAATGAGGCCAATATGGACATTAAAGAGTTAATTATCTCAATACAGAAGGACCTGGGAGACAAAATAAGTATGTTAGATGGGAACGTAAGAGCACTGGATGAGAAAGTGGAGAGTATGGGCAATAAAACTGAAAAAAACTCCACTCTTATTATGGACTTGACACACCAAGTAAATCAACTATCAATAAAGAATAAAGAGCTAGACAAAACAGTGTAAGAGGTAAAGACAAAAACATCAAAACAGGAGGAAACAATGAAAAAAATGGGGGCCAAACAGAAAGAAATGAAGAAAACTCAAGAGAAAAATAAGGAAGAAATAAATGAACTTAGGAAAATACAAGAGACATGGGATGCAATTGCCGTCCTTGAAATGAAACAAAAAGAAATGACTCTTCGGTTCCGTGGAATAATGGAAAGGCAAGATGAAGATATCACATCAAAACTACTAAAGGAACTGGCAATCTGGCTAGGAGTACAGGAGGATGACCTGTTCCTGGACATCGACAAAATTTTTAGAATAAGATTGAATAAATCAAGGACAAAAAAGGCCCAGGTGACTGTTTGGTCTTCCTAAATTCAAGCCTACTCAGAGACAAAATTCTACAGAAAAGTAGGATCAACACGCTATGCATCAATGATAACATAACCAAGATAATGAAAGAGATCCCAACTGGCCTGTTGAAGAAGAGAGACAGTTATAAGTTCTTGACGACGGCACTTTAAATAAGTAAAATTTTATTTAGATGGGAATTCCCCGAGAGACTCACTTTCACGTATAAAGACAGACAGAAGACCTTTAAGACAGTAGAAGAAGTAGGAAGTTTCTGGAGGAAGTACTGGAAAGATCTAGGTGGAAAAAGACTTCAAGAGCTAGAAGAGACAAGACAGGAATAAAGTGGGGAAAAATTGTTTTATAGTTTTTTTTTAACCTGGTAAGGTGACGTGAATACAATAAATCTGTATGTCATGAAAGTGTATCTCGTGGAATGTAAATGGGTTGAATAGTAAACTCAAAAGAAACAAAATAGAACATGTGTTAAGGAGAGAAAAATGGGATATTATATGTCTACAAGAGAGGATAGCGATGGAGGGGAAGATGGCACCTGAAGCAAGTCTCCTGTGAGCCTCAGCAGAGTGAGTAGGAGCTTTTAAAAATAACACGGAAAATATGTCTACAAGAGACTCATCTCTCCAATAACCATACAAGAGTTTTACAAAATGGGAAATTAGGAATAGAATTTATTGCACCAGGGACGGAAAAGAAAAGGGGGGTGGTAATCTACACAAAACCTAGTTTTGACCCAAAGTTGTTGTTCAAAGACAAGGAAGGAAGAATTATAGGGGTAGAGATTAAAGTTGATAATGAACAAATAATTGTAGTAGGTATATATGCCCCAAACAACAATAAATCAGAGTTCTATAAGAACTTGGAGAGAAAACTATGGGATTACCCTGGGGAGAACATGGCCCTGATGGGATAGGGATAGAGTTTCAAATGAAGGTAGACTGCCACTTTCCTTTTTCCAAATGATAGAAAACTTTAACTAGTATGACGCCTGGAGAACTAAACACCTCAATGGGAGGATTGATGCAATTTGGATCTCGAAAAAGCTGACACTTAAATTAGAAAAGGCAGGAATTTTGAGTAGATCCATTTCAGATCATAGCCCAGTAATGATCCAAATGAAAGCAAAAAACAAACAAGGGGAAGATGGAGGCTAAATGATGAGATATGGAGAGACGAACTATTGGTGGAAAGAGCAAAAGAAACACTAACATAATTTTTTGAAATAAACGAAAAACAAAGGACAGATGCTAATGTAATTTGGGATGCAAGTAAAGCCTACATGAGGGGCTTTGGAATTCAACAAATGGCAAGAATAATAAAGAAAAAAGAGAATGGTATTAAGGAGGTCACTAGACAGATAAGGAATAACAAAATAGAACTGGCAAAAAATCCAAGAAATGAATAAATAATTCAGAACATAAAGATACTACAATCTCACTTATCGAACTTACTAAACAAAGAAGTAGAAAACCAACTAAAGTGGGTGAGACAAAGATATTTTGAATTGGCAAACAAACCCGGTAAAATGCTGGCCTGGCTGATAAGAGAAAAACAAACAAAAAGAATTATAAATAAAATTGCAGAGCAGGGAGAAGAAACAACTGACCCAGAAAAAATTAAAAGTAAAATTTTAAATTATTATAAAAAATGTACAATTTGGACAACAAAGACGAAAATAAAATAATGGATTATTTAATGCAAAATAAACTACCTGCTTATTTAACTTATATGCAGAATTCATCATGCGAAAGGCTGGGCTGGGTGAATCCCAAACCGGAATTAAGATTGCCGGAAAAAATATCAACAACCTCAGATATGCTGATGATACAACCTTGATGGCAGAAAGTGAGGAGGAATTGAAGAACCTTTTAATGAGGGTGAAAGAGGAAAGCGCAAAATATGGTCTGAAGCTCAACATAAAAAAAAACTAAGATCATGGCCACTGGTCCCATCACCTCCTGGCAAATAGAAGGGGAAGAAATGGAGGCAGTGAGAGATTTTCACTTTCTTGGGTTCCTTGATCACTGCAGATGGTGACAGCAGTCACGAAATTAGAAGACGCCTGCTTCTTGGGAGAAAAGCAATGACAAACCTAGACAGCATCTTAAAAAGCAAAGACATCACCTTGCCGACAAAGGTCCGTATACTTAAAGCTATGGTTTTCCCAGTAGTAATGTACGGAAGTGAGAGCTGGACCATCAAGAAGGCTGATCGCCGAAGAATTGATGCTTTTGAATTATGGTGCTGGAGGAGACTCTTGAGAGTCCCATGGACTGCAAGAAGATCAAACCTATCCATTCTCAAGGAAATCGGCCCTGAGTGCTCACTAGAAGGACAGATCCTGAAGTTGAGGCTCCAGTACTTTGGCCACCTCATGAGAAGAGAAGACTCCCTAGAAAAGACCCTGATGTTGGAAAGATGGAGGGCACAAGGAGAAGGGGACGACAGAGGATGAGATGGTTGGACAGTGTTCTCGAAGCTACTAACATGAGTTTGGCCAAATTGTGGGAGGCAGTGAAGGATAGGCGTGCCTGGCGTGCTCTGGTCCATGGGGTCATGAAGAGTCGGACACGACTGAACGACTGAAGAACAACAACAACAAACTACCTGTAATCAAGCAAGAAGAGTACAACCATTTAAATTCTTGTATTGAAACAGAGGAAATTATACAAGTGATAGGTCAATGAAAACTGGTAAAGCTCCAGACCCGGACAGGATTACAATAAACTACTATAAAATTTAGAGGAAGCAATACTTCCAAGATTGAAAAGAATTATGTATGATATATTTGAGGAAAGGAAAATCCCAGGCTCATGGAAAGAAGCACTAATCACTCTTATACCAAAACAGGGATCAGATTTGGAGCATATGAAAAATTAGGCCAATTTCTCTATTGAACACAGATTATAAAATATTTACTGGATTTTGGCAAAGAAGAAGAAGAGTTTGGATTTGATGTCCCGCTTTATCACTACCCTAAGGAGTCTCAATGCGGCTAAAAAATCTCCTTTCCCTTCCTCCCCCACAAGAAACACTCTGTGAGGTGAGTGAGACTGAGAGACTTCAGAGAGAAGTGTGACTACCCAAGGTCACCCAGCACTGCATGTGGAGGAGAGCGTGGGATGCGAACCCGGTTCACCAGATTACAGTTCACCGCTCTTAACAACTACACCACCTGGCAAACAGATTAAAGCCTGTTGAATAGAATAATCGTTGGTGACCAGCAGGATTCTTACCGGTGTTAGGTTTCCATTTCCTCTCACTGTGCAGTCATAAGACTGTGTTATGCATTCCAGGGTTGTTGGATTGTTGTTGGATCATGGGAACGGAAGTTTGCTGTACTCTGTTTCCGTTTATTTTATTTTTTCCCTTCTTCAGACTTCTGCCTTATACTTAGAAATAAATGTAGCTTGTAGCACACTCCTTTGCCTCATTCCATCTGTGATTTTACTTTGCAAGATGTATGAATATGTGCCCGGTGTCTGCATAAAGCACAGGTCATAGAACATCGGGAAGACTGTCCTGGAGAGCTGCACACTCATCGCTGATGGGGGAGATGTTAGTATTTCACCCCTCCCTTTGTGAGAATCGTGTGACTTATGGTCTGAGAGAAGGGGGAGGGAACTGAGTCTTTGATCTCCTATTTAGCTTCTCTGTGTCAGACAGACTGTGACCTTCACTGTGTGTGTTAGAGACAGGGTTTGTTCTGTAGGTAAGATGTGTGGAAGAAACTTAGCCACACGAGCTGTATAGTTATGTATATAATGTAGCTTGTAGAAAATAAAGAAGACTGTTTCAAGTTAATATAGCCAGCGCTTTATTCGACCTCTGAGGAAGTGAGGGTGCTCATGACAGACAGTCCTGAGTCCAGATATCCTGATTAAGCTGTAGGTGTTCCAGTCTTATCGCCTGGCCCAGTCGGGCACAAAGAGGGCACAAGACCTGGATAGATCCTGGCTTAAATCAACATATGGTAGCGAGCGTGGTTGGCGTTCCTCCTATGGTGGCAAGCGGTTGGTTGGCGTTCCTCCTGTGATTGCAGAGCGGCTGGTTTTCGTTCCTCTGCAGATGAAGGCGGACGGCTGCTGAGACGTGCTGCTGCTGTGTTTGGTGAGACAGTTTGGCTGCTTCATTTCGGAGCTGTTTTCAAGCTACAGAGTTGATTTACAGTGGTATGCTGTTTAGCTGCCAGAACAGATAGCAGAGACGCTTTTCCAGATTCCTGCTAATTGCGCTGAGTTTGGGGGTGAAGTTGAAGGGAGTTAAGGCTTGTTTTGTTGCATGAAGAAGTGGTGTTTGCTTCATTTAAAAACGCAAGGATGTCTTCTGCACAGTTTGGCCAGATGTCTCTCTCTTTTCCTCCTCTCACACCAGAGACGTACCCTACCTGGCAAGTTAAAATGAAAGCGCTTTTACAAAGGGAAAGGCTTTTTCATACCATTGAGGATGATCCCCCACAGGAAGATGATGATGTCCTGCCTGGCACGAAGCTGATCAAAGAGCCAGGGGGACTATTGTTCTGAGTGTTTGTGATACTCTGTTGGTTTTTAGAAGATGCTGACACGGCAAGAGCTGTTTGGGACAAACTTCGTAATTTGCATCTTAGGCAGGGAGCAGGGAGCAGTATTCTTTTTTTAAAGAAATTGTGTAGACTAGAGTTGCAGAAAGATGGCGATGTGCCCAGCCATCTGTCCCAATTACAATGCCTTAGACAAGACCTCATCCAAAGAGACTTGACTTTTTCTGATGCTGTTTTCTCCATGCTAATGATTAATAGCCTGGATGAGTCGTATGATGCTATTGCTTCTCAGTTATCAGCATTGCCTAATGATCGTTTAACACCGGATCATGTATCTAGCGTGCTCTTAAATGAGTTTGACTGCAGACAGACTGTTAAAGAAAGCCGGGGCAAAGCTGTTGAAAATGTTTCTAAGCCTTCAGCAGGAGAAAGTGAAACTACTGCAAAGGCATTGAAGTCAGTACGTTGCCATGGCTGCGGAGAGCTAGGTCATTATCGGAGTAATTGCAAGAAAGCTTCAAAGCAGAAGGGCAACTTCAAAGGCGGTGGAGGACGCAGACCTCAAGGGCCAGCTGCACAAAAGGCTTTGATCTCTCGTTGTACTGATAAGGGCGCATACTCTGTCTTTGTTGTCGATTCAGGAGACGAGGCACGTTTCTAATGATCAAAGCATTTTCATTAATTTGGAGAAACAACAAGGCCGAATTCAACAGGCCGATGGGTCAGAGATAAAATCTTCTGGCCAGGGAACGATTTCTCTGCAGAATCTTAATGCAACAGTTAAGAATGTTATGTATGCACCTCATTTGCAGGACAATTTGTTGAGTGTTTCTCAGCTTACTTCTCAAGCTCTCAAGCTGGTGTTCACAAAGTCCCGATGTGACATTATTAGAGACAACAAACTCATTCTTTATGCCAAATGTGTTGATGGTTTATATGTATTGCCTTTTGTTACAGGTGCAACAGCTGGTACAGCTAAGAAAACTAAACAGGCCCACTGCAACATATCAATTGATAAGAATGAGAAGTTGCATAACCATTGTATTCATGATTATCATCGCTTGTTTGGTCACCTTCATTTTCAGGCTTTAGCAAAAATGCAAAATTTGGTTGATGGTATGAAGGTTAACAAGTGTCCTTATCACATGAAATGTATCTCTTGTGCAGAGAACAAAATCAAACAGGCTTCCAAAGGGTAGAATCAGGAAGGGAGGTTACAAAACCTTATGAAGTAATTCATGCTGATTTGGTAGGACCTCTAGCGCCATCTAGAGGAAACTCACGTTATTTTTTAGTCCTGATTGATTCATTTTCCAGATATGTCTGGGTTTATGTGTTGCAAAAGAAATCAGAGGCTTTTCAGAGATTTCAGCAATTCTGTGCATGGCTTAAGAATGTGCACAATGAACATGTACGCTGTTTTTTTACTGACGGGGTGGTGAGTTCTGTTCAGAAGAATTTGAAAGTTTTCTCTCTGAACAGGGAATTGAACACTTGACCGCCACACCCAGGTCACCATGGCAGAATGGCCTGTGGAGAGAATGAACCAAACGTTGCAACAAGGGATTAGAACTCTGTTGCATGATTCAGGCCCTCTAACTCCTTTTTGGGGGAAGCTCTGTCTTGTTTCACTTATGTCTATAACAGGAGATTCCACTCAAGTATTAAGAGTACTCCGTATGAGATGCTGTTTCAGAAGAAACCATTTGTAAAGCATTTGAAAATTTTTGGTTCAGAAGTCTGGGTACACACTGTGAAAAATGACAAATTGAGTAAGTGTGGTCAACATGGTATCTTTATAGGATATGAGAAAGGTTCTTATCGTGTTCTGATGACAGACACAAAAGCAATAAGGTTGACCAGGAGTATAGACTGTAATCCTAAATGGGACACAGTTGGTATTTTCCAATGTTACCCACTGTCTGATGATGGAAATGTAAAACCAAAACCAGAAAAGAAAAAAGTTGAATCTGATGATGCTGATTCTAATGATGGTGGAGAGTCTGATCCAGATACAGACTTTCACAGTGCCCAAGCCTCAGTTAAAGATGAGCCAGAGGCTGGTGCAGATGAACAACCTTTGTTCACAATAGATCCTCATTCTCCCAAGGAGAAAGTGGAACCAGATGATCAGGAGACTGTAAGAAGGTCCGAAAGAACCACCAAGGGAAAACCACCAAAGCGTTTTTCCATTCAGTTTGCCAAAACTGCTGTTACTACCAGTAATTCAGATTCTGTGTTTGAACCAACCAGTTACAAAGAGGTTCAAAACATGTCAGCCAAAGACGCAGAACCTTGGCTTAATGCTATGAAATCTGAATTGAATTCCCTCAAGCAAAATGAAACGTGGGAATTAGTTCCACAAGAACCAGGCATGAAATTGGTAGATAGCAGGTGGATTTTCAATGTCAAAACTGACAAACATGGTAAAGTGGTCAGACACAAAGCTAGGCTAGTAGCTCGTGGTTTTTCTCAAATTCCTGATCAAGACTACCACGAGACATATTCACCAACAGTTAGGTTTGAAAGTGTCAGACTGTTGATGAAACTTGCTGCTGAGGAAGGCATGACAATTTCACACCACGATGTGAATACCGCATTTTTATACGGTGTTCTACATGAAACATTTATATGCAGCCACCAGATGGTGTACAAGTAAAGCAAGGAATGGTGTGCAAGTTTAAAAGTCTTTGTACGGCCTCAAGCAGAGTTCTCGCTGTTGGTATACCAAACTTACTGAAATACTGTTTTCTTTAGGTTTTGAACAAGGAAAGGCCGATTCCTGTGTATTTGTAAGAGAGCACAAGCAACAGAAGTTGTATTGCATCTTTTACGTTGACGATCTCTTATTCTTTTGGAAAAATGTAGATATTTACAAAGACACGCTCACGAGGTTGCAGAAACATTTTGATATGAAAGATCTGGGAGATGTGACTAATTACTTGTCATTAGAAGTTGAAAGGAATGGCAAAGGTGATGTTCTGTTACACCAGACATGCAAAATTAAGGATTTGGTCCAGAAATTGAGACTCACTGAGTCAAATGCAGTGGACACTCCCATGGTCACAGGGTACCAACATGACACGACTGCTACAATGTTTCCTGATGTCACATTGTTTCGGAGCATATTGGGCAAGCTAAGTTTCATAGCTAGATGCACCAGGCCTGATATTGCCATTAGTGTAAATCTGCTCAGCAGATATTCAAACAATCCCACAGTGCAAGACTTTAAAGCGCTCAAACGCATTGTGAACTACCTTAAAGGTACTATGCACTATCGCTTGCTTCTTTCTAGCCGGAAGTCAGGAGGTTTAGAAATTTACACGGATGCCAGTTTTGGAAGTGATGCAGTTGATGGAAAAAGCACTTCAGGTATCTGTTATATGTACAACCAATGTGTTTTTGATTGGGCATGTAAAAGCAACGACTGTAAGTTTGAGTTCATGCGAAGCAGAGCTCAATGCATTAACTCACTCACTTATGGACATTGAGTGGTTACTGCAGCTGTGCCAAGACATTAGATTGAAAGTTACTTGTCCAGTTAATGTATACCAGGACAGTAAATCTTGCATAGCACTGATACATTCGGAAGGTTGCAAGCAAAGAACAAAGCATTTGCAGATTAAATTACAACGCGCCAGAGAATGTATTCAGAAAAATGTTGTAAAAGTTTCATATGTACCAGGCAAGGAAATTCCTGCTGATGTGTTGACTAAGGCTGTGAACAAGGAACAACTTGGTATATATGTTAAACAGTTACAGTTATGTTAGATTCTCCCAAACGTCGGGATGAAATGGGGGAGGATGTTAGTATTTCACCCCCTCCCTTTGTGAGAATCGTGTGACTTATGGTCTGAGAGAAGGGGGAGGGAACTGAGTCTTTGATCTCCTATTTAGCTTCTCTGTGTCAGACAGACTGTGACCTTCACTGTGTGTTAGAGACAGGGTTTGTTCTGTAGATAAGATGTGTGGAAGAAACTTAGCCACACGAGCTGTATAGTTATGTATATAATGTAGCTTGTAGAAAATAAAGAAGAACTGTTTCAAGTTAATATAGCCAGCGCTTTATTCGACCTCTGAGGAAGTGAGGGTGCTCATGACAGACAGTCCTGAGTCCAGATATCCTGATTAAGCTGTAGGTGTTCCAGTCTTATCGCCTGGCCCAGTCGGGGCACAAAGAGGGGCACAAGACGTGGACAGATCCTGGCTTAAATCAACAGGAGACAGGCTGGAAACATTCCTGCAGTATGCCTTGCCCCTTGACTCAACATTTGGTTATGCACCCAGAGCAGAGGTTACCGGAGCTTCGCTGGCTGCATGCCTGGAGAGAAGTTTTACGAAGTATGTGTGTTCGAGCTGCAAGAAGGTTTTCATTTCCTGCCGGGCACTAATCTGCCGGCAGTGAAAGACTGGCTGCTTGCTTTCGTTTTGCAGCTGCTTGAAAACAGACTGTCAGATTCATGGCTCTGCAGAAAGCCAGAGTTATGGAACTCTATGTGGATCCCCAAGCTTCATAAGCATAGTTATCATAATTGGGTTCTCTATGCTGAGGCGCTTTTGCGAAAGGAAGGTCTCTTTAATGTGATCACAGACGCCGTGCCCGATCCTATCACTCCAGAGTGGGGTGCAATGGATTCCAAAGCAAGGGGGCACTTTGATGTTAATTGTGTCTCCTGAAGAGCTGTGTCTTTTACGTGATAAGAACTCAGCCAAAGCTATGTGGCAATGCCTGAAATATTCTCATTTACGATTGGAGGAGGGGCTTCTTTGAACAATATGGCGCTGGTCCCAGGAGGGGATGTGCGTGATCACTTTTTGCAGATGCAAACTCTCAGACAGGAACTGCAACAGCGTGGGATTACGTTTCCAGACGCTTTGTTTTCATTCCTGATTTTACACTCTTCGGATTCAAGTTGGGATGCTATTGCTAGCCAACTAGCTGTTTTGCCTGCGCCGCAATTAACAGTTGCTCATGTGACGTCGGTCATTCAAAATAAAGCCGACAGACGGAGTGCCGGATGCATCACTCAGGGGGAGTCAGCAGATACGTCACCCCAGACAGCAATGCAGGCACTAGGTGGCGCTAGAGCTTTGAAAGCTGTGAAATGTTACTCTTGCGGTCGTTTAGGACACATGCAAAGGACTGCAGGAATCCAAAGGCAGCAGACAAACGCAGTGAAAGTTCCAAGAGTAGCAGAGGGTTTTCCGGTTTCTCCGCCCTCCATTCCGGTGAGCTTAGCGGGTTCTCCGCGACTAAGCAGCTTCCAGAGGACAAATTTGGGGCAACGCAGAGGCTACGCGTCCCCACGAAGGTTCTGGGGGTGACCCAGGACTGAGAGTGTCCTGCAGCGCAAAAAGAGGGGAGCTTCGGAGTCCGCGTCTTTAACCAGGGGTGAGACAACGGAGCACCACCAAGCGCAAGGAAAAGAGCAGTCCTCAGAAGCAAGCCTCAAAACCCGGGAGGGTAAGAGCGGCGGAGAGATTTCTTAAATATCAATCCCTTACTACAGAAAGTAGGGCTACTAAAGAAAAAATAATAAAAAGCCCAGAGAGGGGGAGAAGGGGTTAAAAGCAGAAGCTAATCTTCAAAAAGACCAGACGCAAACTGCGGGGGTCGTGTTAATCTATACCCATAAAGATTGCCCCAAAGGAAGAAAGAACGGGACAGTTTGTTTTCCTGTTAATTAATGAAGCAACACAGAGATCTATCTTATTGTACTTGAAGGAAAGCACAGAGTGTTAGCAACAAGTAGCTCGAAAAAAGGAAAAAAGCTAAAAACAAGCTAAGGCTAAAATATCCTTCTCAGCAGCGCAATTATCTCCGTAAAAACTCCACCAAAAAGGAACACACCGTCAGTGTGGTCAGTGGGGAAGGAGTGGAAAAAACACAGACACCAGGAAATAAGGGAAACAAAAGAAGGCAAAGAAAGCATTTAAGAGACTGGGATTACAAATTTATTAATGGACTTACAAGGCTGAGAAATGGCGTAGCGTGGTCTAACAGAGGGCTGGATCAACAAAGATTGGAAAGGAATGACTAGACAGTAAGCAAGAAGGGGCGGAGTAAAAGAAAACAAAGAGAGGACTGGTAAGGAGAAAAGAGAAAACCTCCCAATGTCAAGAAAAGGAAGGTAATAAAGCGACACCTGCTGGTGAGGAAGTGGAAAAGCACAACTAGAGGCAGCCTTAGCCTGAAAAAAAAAGAACTTTACCTCTGAGAGACTGAGGAACCTAAAGGTGGAAAAAGACAGGAAATATCCAATCAGTGTAACAAGAGAAAAGGAGAAGATATTTGAATAAGTGAACAGTATATTAATAATTGAACTGAATTCAAAACAATATTAATAATACCAACAATACCAATACTTAAGGCTAATAGGGGGGGGGCAACAAAACAAGGGAAAGGGGGGAGGAAAAAAGAAAGCATAGAAATTGGTTTATTTTAGTTTTGGATGGTTTCTGGTGAAAACAAGTGAGGAATATACCCGGAATTTGGGGGTGACCCTTGGAGGAATTAAGGGAAAACGATCAGGTATAATATATTGGGTATAATCTGCATTTCATACAAAGCTCTGCGTTTAAAGCTCTCATAAAAGGAAAGACTGACAACTGGGATATAGACACTGGCTATTTAACGCTATTTACTGTTAGAGAAGGTCAACAAAGTACTGGTAATCCATGTCATCGAATAAAAAATATAATTCGGGGCCATCGTATAATCAACAGGTAGAAGGAACTCAGGATTAGATCAAGAAATGGAACTAAAAGAACTTATATTAAGTCTGAAAGGAGACATAGGTGAGATGAGGAAGGATTTCAATGCTATGAAAAATGAAATGAATGAGAAAGTGAAAGGCCTAGAGAAAAGCTAGACAAGATGGGGATAAAAACTGATGACAATACAAAAGCAATCGCAGATTTGAAAACTCAGGTGAGAGAACTTCAGAAGACAAAAAAGAATTGGAAAAAGCAGTAGCGGACCTAAAATAAAAACACAACATTTAGAAGAATCTTATAAAAAGGTTGCAAAAGACTCAAGAGAGAGCAGGAAAGAATGCGAGAGGGTAAAGAAGGAAAATGATGATTTTAAAATCACACAAGAGGCGACATGGGATGCAATGTCCATCTTCAGATGCAGAATAAGGAGAAAATACTCAGGATAAGAGGGGTACCTGAAACTCCAGAAGAAAATATCCAACAAATTTTAACAAAGGAGTTAGCTATTTGGCTGGAAATAAAAGAGGATGAAATTTTAGAAAACACAGAATCAGCATTTAGAGTTAATTCCAGAAAAGCAAAGGCAAACAAATGGCCTGGAGACTGTTTAATTACTTTACATCAAATAAATTAAGAAACATGATCCTCCAGCGTAGAAGAAAGAAACCTTTCAAAATAGGAGAAGAAATTATAATTTTAAAAGAAATTCCGCCCCGCCTGCTTAAAAAGAGAGAAGGTTACCAATTCCTAACAAAAGCCCTAAAAGCAAAGTCAATATTTTACAAATGGGAGTTCCCTGAAGGAATTTCTTCAATTTTAAAGGAAAAAGGAGAAGATTAGAAACAGTGGACGATGCAAAAAAATTCACAGAACATACAGAGTGAGCTTGGGGCGAAAAATATTTAGGAGAAAAAGAATCCAGCCCAAAAAATGTAAAACAAAAGGTATAAACCTAGACCGTAGCTTGGACAGTGAATAAGGAAAAACAAACAAAAACAAACCATTGATCCAAAAGGAAGAAGAGTTTAAAAAGTAAGAAACATAACATCTGAAACAACACCAGAATATAAAGTCACTGCAAATAAAAGCTTGATTTTTTTAATATATAAATAAAGATGAAGTTAAAACTTTTGTCGGAATGTTAATGGATTAAATGATAAGAAAAAAGAAACAAAATAGAATATATACTGAAAAAGCAAAAGAATGACGTGGTCTGCCTACAGGAGACACATGTAACAAAAGATCATAAGAGAGTTTTGATTAACCCCAAGCTAGGAAAAGAATTTATAGCTGCTGATCAAAAAAAAGAAGAAGAGGAGTAGTGATGTATGTTAGACCTAATCTAGAACCAGATTTATTATTTTCAGACCCCAAAGGAAGAATACTGATAATAAAAATCACGAATCAAGGAGAAAAAAATGTAATAGTAGGAATATATGCACCTAACAAAGAAAAGCGCATTTTACGAAAATAGAAACGATGCTGATAGAGTATTTAGAATACAAATAATACTAATGGGAGATCTAAACGGGGTACCAGACCCACATTTAGATAGATCGGGAGGGAAAAAGAACCAAGGGAAATTGCCGACGACCTTTTCTAAAATGGGGGAGAATATGGAACTAGTAGACACTGGAGATATAAACACAAAATGGAGAGAGAATATACCTACTTCTCTGAACCTAATAAATCAGCTAGCAGATCGATGCCATTGGATTTCAAAAGAAATGTTAAGAAGGATTGAAGAGGTAAAAATTCTGCCCAAAACAATCTCCGACAATCCGGTTCTGTTGAAAATAAAACCAGAATGGACAACAGGGATTTGGAGGTGGAAACTAAACGAATCCCTCCTGAAAGATGAAAAAAATTGTAGAGGGTGCAAGGAAAACCCTGAAAGAGTATTTTGAATTAAATAACAAGCAAAATAGCGATGTAAGATCAATCTGGGACGCTAGTAAAGCGGTCATCAGGGGATATTTTATAAAACAAAATGCGATTAAGAAAGGATAATGAAAGGAAAAAAGCAGGACTACTGGAGGAAATAAAGAAAAAAGAAAAAGAATTAAACAAAAAACCAGGAGATGAGAGTATTAAAAGGGAACTTAGATTACTACAGGCAGAATACACATCTAAAATAGAACAAGAAATACAATTTAATTTGAGAACCTGAAACAAAATAACTTTGAGTTTGCAAACAAACCAGGTAGATACCTGGCTTGGCAACTCAAAAAAAGGAGAGAAGAAAAACAAATAAATAGACTAAAAATAAATGAGAAATACATAGATGACCCAAAGAAAGTAATGCAAAGTTTTGTAAGATACTATGAAGATTTATATAAGGAAAAAACAAATAAAGGAGAGAAGGTGGAAGAGTATCTTCGTCAGTATAAAATCCCAGAAATAGATAAGGATAAACTACAAACACTTGAAGATCCGATAACACAAGCAGAAACCAAGAAAGCTATCCAGAGAGTTAAAACAGGCAAAACACCTGGCCCAGATGGTCTTCCAGCGGAGTACTACAAAAAGATGATAGAATGTTAACAACCCCATTAACTGAGACAATGAATAATATCTTAAAACAAGGTAAGATACCCAATCATGGAGAGAAGCCTACATAACTCTCATACCGAAACAAGGAGGTGACCCAGAACTAATATCAAATTATAGGCCAATATCACTTTTAAATAGTGACTATAAAATCTTTGCAAATATAATGGCCAATAGATTAAGGGAGGCTATAAAGGATGTTATCCACCCTAATCAAACTGGATTTCTCCCGGGCAGACAAATAGCTGGAAACACAAGGAATGTTATAGATATTCTAGAATATTTAGAAGCACATAGCGAAAAAGGCTGCCCTTTTACTAGATGCCGAAAAGGCATTGAGAATGTGTCCTGGGACTACATGAAGAAGCAATTGGAAATAATGAACTTTGGAGTAAAATTTACAAAAGGAATAGAGGCAATATATGAAAAACAAACAGCCAGATTGCTGATAAATGGTAACTTAACAGAAAACATCTCCATTTCAAAAGGGACTAGGCAGGGGTGCCCTTTGTCGCCCCTGCTATTCATACTAGCAATAGAACCTCTACTCCACAGTATCAGAAAAATGAGAATATAAAAGGGATACGGATTGGAGCAAAATCTACAAAATAAGAGCTTTTGCTGACGATCTAATAATTACGACTCAAGATCCAAACAAAGTTTAATAGCAGCAATAGAGGAAATTAGAAATTGGAGAAATTATGGGGCTGAAAATAAATATGCAAAAAACCAAAATTCTGACAAAAAACCTCACAGGGGATGAGAAAAAAACTCTTCAAGAAAAGACAGGGCTAGAAATAAAAAATAAAGTCAAGTATCTGGGGATCTGGATATCAAATAAATGTCTACATTTGTACGAAGATAATTACTGTAAAGTGTGGAAAGAAATAAGAGAGACATGGAAACCTGGACCAAACTCCACCTTTCATTTTGGGGAAGAGTGTCAGTGGTAAAAATGTGTGTCCTCCCTAAAATAATGTATCTATTCCAAACGATGCCCATTCTAGGAGGAATGAATTGTTTTAGAGAATGGAAAAGGGAAATATCTAAATTTATATGGAGTGGGAAAAACCTAGGATCAAACATCTGTTGTTAATAGATAAAAAGGAGAGGGGAGGCTTCGCACTGCCGGATTTGGAAATATACCACGCAGCAGCTGGACTAATTGGTTAAAGGACTGGATCACACTAAGAGATACAGACATACTGATTTGGAAGGCCACGACAACAGGTTCGGTTGGCATGCATATCTAATCTATGAAAAAGTAAAGGTCCACAGGGGTTTTTTGAGCCACATTGTGAGAAAATCATTGTATAAGATCTGGAATAAGTACAAAGGAATCCTGGAGCCAAAAATACCCCTGTGGATGTCGCCAACCGAAGCCATAGCAGTTAAAAGAGTGAACATGAAAGCAAACTGGCCAACGTACAGAACAGTACTGGAATTAAACAATGATAACTTCAAACTGAAAAAATATGAGGAAATTAAGGGCTACCTAACGGATTGGCTGCAGTATTTTCAGTTAAATCAAAGATTGGCAATAGATATAAAGCAGGGAATAGCGAGGGAGACATCCAAATTTGAAAAAGATTAATCTTGATTAAAGGGAAAAATATTTCACGAATTTATGACCATCTTTTAGAGTGGGAAACCAAAGAAGAGCAGGTAAAACGGTAATGGTGAAATGGGCCCAGGATTTCGGGTATAACATATATGGATCAATGGGAAAGACTGTGGAAGGAGGATGTCAAATTTACAGCCTGTTATACCCTAAGGGAAAACACCATGAAAATGCTTTACAGGTGGCACCACCCCCTCGAAACTATCAAAAATGTATAAAGGAGGGTCACCAAATTGCTGGAGATGCCAAAAAGCCGTGGGGTCTTACTACCATATGTGGTGGACGTGTGTAATTATTGGGAATTTTGGGATAACATATACAATGAACTGAAGAAATTGTTTAAAATTACATTAAAAAAACCCAGAGATTTTCTTAGGAATTTTACCCCAGAGATTAAAAAAGAAATGAGAACGCTATTTATGTATGCTGTCACAGCAGCTAGAATTCTTGTGGCTAGAAAGTGGAAAAATGAATCAGTACCGACAATTAGAGTGGCAGATGCTAATGTTAGATTATTTGCAGCTGGCGAAATTGACAGGAGGAGTTAGAGGAGAAATGATGCAGAAAACTTTTGGTGAATGGAAAATATTTAAAGAATACATAAGAATATATTGCAATAATAAGGCCATATTAGCAGAACTAGAGTGATACTTGTAATTAAACAAATATCGAATACTATTGAAGATAAAGGAATGAGAAATGAAGATCAAAACTGTGCAGATAAACAATGATGTAATGAAAGTACATAAGAAAGATCGGAAGATTTGTATGTATGTGAAGTGTGGTTGTGTAAACCAATTTTAACCTTTTTGTGTTTTTCTTTTCTTGTTTTCTTTTTCTTTTCTTCTTTTTTATCTGTATTGATGAGACTGTAAATCTTTTTAATGTGTGTAAATAAAACCAATAAAGATTACTTTTTTAAAAAAGAGTAGCAGAGGGAGGGGGAAAGGCCCCAAGCCCAAATCTACACACCACAAGGCTTTGGTCACATGCTACACTGCACCAGAGATCCAGAAGATGACATCTCCCTTCTTCATAATAGATTCAGGAGCGACCAGACACATATGCCGAGATTGTCATTTGTTTGTCACTTTTACTCCACAGAAAGGGACAATTCATAGGGCGGATGGACAAATGATCCCAAGTGAAGGCGTTGGAACGGTCACACTTCACAGTTTGGATAATGTCGTAATGTCCTTTTTGTTCCAGGTTCTGCAGACAATCTGCTGAGCGTCTTGCAGCTGACAGAACAAGACTTTGCTGTTTCTTTCAGGAAGAGAAAATGCACCATCACCAAGAACAATGAAGACATTTTGCATGCTGACTATGTTAATGGCTTGTTCTTGTTGACTTATGATGATTCTATTGATGTGGTACAGGATGAATCTGTCAGTTCGCCCGTTAACCGATATGCAGCATCTGGTTCTGCCCTGACTGGGCTTAGGTGACTGGAGCACCTTCTGCAACCTTCCAATCCTGGAAAACAGGTCCTGGTGCACTGGACCCACAATGGCTCATTGTGAGCACCAGACTCTAGCAGAATAAATGCATACACACGTGGAAGCAAGCGGTGTTAGTTGAAGCATATCTTCTTTTATTTCTAACAGCTAGAACAAACTAAATAATCTACAGGCTTGCATAATACAACTTCTCACTCTGCCATCTTATCTTAACCACAGACACTCTCAGACACACACACTGAGTGAGGCTGCGACAGAAGAGAGATAAAGCAGTTCCTGCCCGGGCGGAGGAAGGGGGGGCAGACATTGATTTTACGTGTCTGATGCAGTAAAACATCACCCTGTGCATTTCTCTCCACCTCTAGTGAGAGATAATTGCTCATCTCTCCTAGATCTTTCATATCAAAATGTTTCTGCAGTTTTGCAAGAGTGCTTTTGTAAATATTCTCCTTTTTCCACAAAATAAAATATCATCTACAAAGCAAATGCAGTAGAGCTTGTGCTGATTAGACTCTTTTACAAAAAACACAAGAATCAGCCTTCCCTTGTTGGAAACCTAGGGAAACAGCACTTCTGTCAGCTTGGTGTGCCAGCATCATGCGCTTTGTTTCAAGCCATACAGGGATTTTTTTAGCTTACAAACCTGACTAATAGTCATACCTTCCTCAGCAGCAATTTTCATTAACAGTCTAATACTCTCGGACTTCCGGAACGACGCGCTTAGAGTCGGGTGGGGATCCGTGCTCCTGCTGTCTAGAGACGGATTGGTGTTGGGAAGAGGCGAAAACGGGCGATGAAGCGTGAGTCAACCGACCCCAGGGGGGGATCCTGGGGGCAGAAGCCCACGGCAGCACGATAAAGGGTCTCCCATTCAGGGAAATAAACTCTGAACGGAAGAGAAAGTAAATACAGGGAGGACCTCCATGCAAACGGGCATAAACCCCTCTTCAACACAAACGCCCCAATTCTTGACAAAGCAGCACCGAACTACCCCATTAAAAATAAACTGTAAAGGACAAACTCCTCTGTAACCGTGAGAAAATAAATATAAATTTATTTTCGTAAATAAATATAAATCTACCACCTTCCTGGAGCGCAAGGGTGGCAGAGGAGGATGGAGAGAAGAAACAAAGTTTTTATCAGACAGAAACGAACAGAAACAGTGAGGGGACTGCGGTACAACGTAGAACGCCTGTCATAATACAATTAAGACTGTGGTGGGAGTAATGCGAAATAACCCCCTTGAATTATTAAATATCGCGACGGAACGAACGGTGTAGTGATAAAAAGCACACGTGAGAAACACAAAGAGGAAAAACCGCTAAGGGGGAAGCGGGGCGGCGGAGAGTGTGCATGCAGATAGACCCGAACTTTTTTCACCCTGAAAAAGAGAAGTAAAAGCTAACTCACCAGCCCCTAAAACAGATTGGAGGTGAAGTGCTGAGACAGCGTATAGCGCCGCCATTGAAAGAGGAGAGGGGATAAAAGAGAAGGCGGAAGGAGAAGACAAAGAGGGTGCTGAAAAAGCAGATCACAAAGGAAAGAGGAGTAAGGGCAAGAGAGAGAAGGACGAGAGAGAAAGTAATACGACCTCGTGCGGCCATAAGTAGAACTGCAGTAGAAAAGGAAGTGAAGAATTAAGATCGAGTATAAAAAATTTACAATTACATTTACCAAATATGATAAATAAAGAAGTAGAAAAGAAGATTCTTTGGACAAAACAAACGTATTTTGAGCAGGCAAATAAACCAGGCAGAATGTTAGCATGGCTAACCAAAGAAAGACAAGTAGACAGGGTGATAAATAAATTAGTGGAAGGGGAGTCGGAGTTAACAGATCCCGAGCAAATTAAGATGAGTTTTTGGAGATATTATAAAAGCCTATATGAGGATAAAGGAGAAGATGAGAGTGAAATGCAAAATTATTTAAATGGAAAAGAACTACCGGAAATTAAAGAGGAGGAATATAAGATGCTAAATGCAGAAATTAAAATAGAAGAGATTGATGAGGTAATAAGCAATTTGAAAATAGGAAAATCGCCAGGCCCGGACGGGATACCGGTAATATATTATAAAAAATTTAAAGAGATAGTGATACCCAAATTAAAGGTTGTTTTGGATGAGATCTTGCAAAAAGGAAAAATTCCCAAATCGTGGCGGGAGGCTTTGATAGCACTGCTTCCTAAGCAAGGTGCTGACCTGAAATTAACAAGAAATTATAGACCAATATCGCTGTTAAATATAGATTAAAATCTTCACAGGAGTGTTGGCAAATAGGATAAAGAGAGTATTAAAAAGAGTTATAGGCAAAGATCAAGCGGGCTTTCTTCCAGAAAGACAAATTAAAGATAACACTAGAGCAATAAGCAATTTATGGGAATATGCCGAACTAAATCCTAGCAAAAAAATCGCAATGTTACTAGTGGATGCGGAGAAAGCTTTCGACAGCATCTCCTGGAAATTCATGATGAGAAATTTGGAGAAGTGGAAAATAGGAGAGAAAATCATGAATGGAATTAAGAGTATATACAGTAAGCAAAGTGCAAGGTTCATTATAAACAACGATCTCTCCGAAGGTTTCGAAATTGAAAGAGGAGTCAGGCAAGGTTGCCCTTTGTCTCCATTGTTATTTATTGTAACCTTGGAAATTCTTTTAAGCGTGTTAAGAGAGGATAGGAAAATCGAAGGGATAAAAGTTGGGAATTTCAGTCATAAAGTGAAGGCATATGCAGATGATGTGATCATCACAGTAGAATCCCCACTTGAAAGCTTACAGGAAACCTTGGAAAAAATTAACGAATTTGGGAAGAGTTCAGGCTTTAAATTAAATAAAGAAAAATCCAAATTAACAAAAATATGGGGGAGAAGGAGAAAAAAAGATTAGAGGAATTAACCGGACTTAAGATTGAATCCAAAGCAAAATACCTAGGATTGTGGATATCAAACAAAAATACAAATTTATTTAAGGATAACTATATTAGACTATGGAAGGAAGTTAAGGAAATATTGAAAAAATGGCAGAAATTAAATTTATCCTTGTTGGCAAGAGTATCCATGACAAAAATGATGATACTCCCAAAAATCTTGTTCCTTTTTCAGACAGCACCAGTGATCATCGGAACCAAGTATTTAAAGAATTGCCAAAAAGATCTGGCAAATTTTATATGGCAGGGGAAAAGAGCGAGGATTAAGCAAAATTATTACTAGATAAGACTGGATAACATTAGAGAATAAGGAAATCTTAGAATTGGAATGTTGGGATAAGCTATATGGATGGCACGGGTACCTTTTCTATGAGAAATTAAAAATGCATAAAAGATTTAATAATCATTTGGTAAGAAAAGCCTTGATGGAAATATGGGAAAGAACTAAAATAAAAATGATGCAAAAAAACCTCATGGTGGATCTCACCTGTGGAAGCCACCTCAACATTTAAGAATACGTCAAAAAGGAAATGGCCTACATATAAAGAATTAGTAGATGAAGTGAAAGAAAATCCAAAATTAAAAAAATATGAAGATTTAAGATCTTTAGGCATAAGTTGGCTGGAATATCTCCAGTTAAAAGCAGTATTTGAAAAAGATCTAAAGAGTAGAGGTTTTGAAAAAAAAGAAACAAAATTGGATGAAGTTATAGTAAGTAAACAGAAAATGTTATCAAAAATGTATAGATTATTAAGTAGAGGACAATTGACTTCAGAAGCTAAAAATAATAATATGATAAAGTGGGAACAAGATATAGGCCACGAAATTGAATATGAAAAGTGGAAGCAGTTCTGGACGAAAAATAATAACTTCACGGCTTCTTACCAAGTAAAAGAAAATTTCATGAAGGTACATCATAGATGGTACTTGTCACCAGAAAGAATAGCTAAGATAAATAAATCCGGGAACACAAATGTTGGAGATGTAAAGATCGGGACGCTGTTCCACATGTGGTGGACTTGTCCCGAAATTTAAAAATTCTGGAATATGATACATGAAGAAGTCAAAAAGTTGATTAAAAATCGCATAGATAGTAAAAAAAGCAGAGTTATATCTATTGGGAATAGTAAACAACGAAATTCCAAAAGATAGAATAAGTATTTTCTCTATGTGACAACTGCGAAATATTGGAAAGGGAATCAAATACCATCAAAAGGAGAGTGGCATAGTAAAATATCTGAATATCTGGAACTCGCGAAGTTGACGAATATTATTAGAGGTAAACCAAGAGATAAGGTAAAAAATCAGTGGAAATATTTTATGATTATTTGAACAAACAAGAAGTGAATGAAAGGTATTGGTTGTGTCTAGAATAATAAGATGAATTACAGTTAGTAAAGTAGAGATTTGAAGATTTGTATATAAATTGGTAAAAGTATAAAAATGACAGATATAATAAGGTATCAAATTAGAATTATGAACCCTTGTAAAAGCAGTGGAAGTATATTTAGAAGATTAATAATATGTTTATTGGAGATTTTCTTCTGCCTTAATTTTTCTCTCTGAGGGTTTTCTTTTCTTTGTTCTTTTTTCTTTTTTCCCTTTCCTTTTTACTTTTTTTTCTTAAAGCTTTTTTCCTTTATATTTTCAACAGCAATGTTTATTTTCTCTCTCTTTGAAGTAGATATATGTGCGTTTTAAATTTGTATTTGTATATGTTTATGTTTATGCTCATATATGGTATATGTATGCATATTTTAAAAGAACAATAAAGATTTTTGTTTTAAAAAAAACAGTCTAATACTCTCTAACTTCAATGTTGGTGAGTGTGTCTCATGATAGTCCTGATCAGGTACTTGAGAAAAGCCACGTGCCACTAGTCTGGCTTTGTACCTAACTATCTTACCACTCTGGTCAGTTTTCATTTTGTAAATCCACCTGCTATCTACAAACTTCATGCCTGGTTCTACTGGAACCAATTCTCACGTATCATTCTGCTTCAGGAAATTTAACTCAGCTTTCATGGCGTTTAGCCAAGGTTCAGCATCCTTTGCGGATAGATTTTGAACCTCTTTGTAGTTAGCTGGTTCAAAAACTGAATCTGAGTTGCTAGTAACAGCAGCTTTAGCGAACTCTTTGGAGTACCGCTTAGGTGGTTTTGCCTTGATAGCTCTTTCAGATCTATGCAAAATTCTCCGATCCTCTGGATCTGGTGCATCCTCCTCCTTGAGAGAATGATGACCTAATGTAAACAAAGGTGCTACATTTGAATCAGTGTCAAACTCATCTGATTGCTTAAGAGAGGCTTTTGCACTTTGATAATCTGTGTCAGCATCAGAACCTGCACTAGTATTATCAGCAGCAGCAGCAACAACAGGATCTGCCTCTTTCTTATCTGCTTTCACATCATCATCATCATCTGAAATGGGATGACATTGAAAAATGCCAACTTTGTCCCATTTTGGGTTGCAATCAATGCTTCTGGTCAATTTATCACCTTTGTGTCAGTCATCAACACACAACAGGAACCTTTTTCATAACCTAGAAAAATGCCATGCTGACCACACTTACTCAATTTGTTGTCCTGCAAAGTGTGCACCCATACCTCTGACCCGAAAATTCTTAAATGCTTTACATACTGCTTCTTCTTGTAAAGCATTTTGTATGGGGTGCAATCAATAGCTGACTGGTACCTGTGATTGTACACATAAGAAAAACAAGATAGAGCTTCAACCCAAAAAGGATTGGGCAGGCCTGAATCATGCAACAGAGTGCTTATACCTTGTTGCAGGGTTTGGTTCACTCTTTCACAAAAACCATTTTGCCATGCAGATCTGGGCATGGCAGTCATGTGCTCTATGACCTGTTCAGTAAGAAAACTCTCAAATTGCTCTGAACAAATTCTCCACCCCTGTCAGTAAGCAAACAATGTTCATGCTCATTGTGTACATTTCTCAGCCATGCACAAATTGTTGAAACCTGGAAAAAGCTTCAGATTTCTTTTGCTGCATATAGACCCAAACATATCTGGAATAGGAATCTATCAGTACCATGAAGTAAAGTGAGTTGCCTCTAGAGAGCGCTAGAGGTCCAACCAAGTCAGCATGTATGATTTCATAAGGTTTGTTAGCTTCTCTCCCATATTTTACACCTTTGGGAGCTTGCTTAGGTTTGTTTTCTGCACAAGAAACACATTTCATATGATAAGGACAACTCTGCAATTTCATGCCCTCTACCATGCTTGGTATTTTCGCTATTGCCTGGAAATGCAAATGGCCAAATAAACGGTGGTACGCATGTATACACTGGTCATGCTGTTTCTCATTCTTATCTACAGAAATGTTACAACATGTCTTGTCAGTTGCTTCAGCAGCTGTAGCTGTAACAAAAGGCAATTGATATAAACCATTAACACACTTGGCATACAGAATGCGTTTGCAATCTCAAAGAATTTCACATCGAGATCCAGCAAAAACCACTTTAAACCCTTGATAATCAAGTTGGGAAACATGTGATGTTTGGAGCTTTGAGGGTTAAAGAAGCTCAACAGTTTGCTCCTCCCACAGGGATGAGGATGTGTCACAACATCCGGGGTTATCTGCTGTATGCGATGTCTTTGTGATTTATGTGACGCACCGTTTATTTTCTGGTCAGTCTTACTTTCGGTTCTGAACTGGAGAGACCGGAGTGATGATGTCCTCCCATTCTCCGGGAAAGTGGCTATAATTTATATGCTTGTAATAAAGCGTACTTTGCTTTGAAACAACCCAGACGTTGTGGGAGTTTAATTGCTGGCACGAAAGATACACACACCGTTGCGCAAGAAGAAGTAAGAAGTTAGAAGTTTGAACAAACTCTGCTAAAGCACTGGAGAAGCAGGAGAACGCAGAAGGAAGCGTAGCTGGACACCACTCCAAGTGCTAAACTGGTTTTGAGGCTTTCCCAGTTAAAACCAAAAGCCCCACAGGTTATGGGACAGAAGGTTTTATAATTCTGGACTGATTCTGGGAGCAGTTCCAAGGATCCAGAACGTGTGTGCCAAGCTGAGAAGTGTCACCCTGGACTGGGACTCTGTTGCAGTGGCCAGGGAATGCTTTCTGTGCCAGCAGCAGCGTTCAGTAACTTGCTGCCAGAGTTTGAAAGGCAGCAAAGTCCAGATTGAGGTGAGCCCAAGCAGTGTACCCTCTCTGGTGAACCCCCATCTTCCTTGCCTTGCTACAGAATTGTGAGTATGCATCCCCAGGGCAAAATGGAGGGAGTCTATGGGAGTTATAGCAGCCCCATCCAACAGAGGAAGGCCATCCACCGAGCGTGGGCCATTAGGATGGGACTATTGCTGTTTCCTGGCTCAGTTTCAGAAGCACAGGAGGTCGCAGCTGCTGCTCAACGCAGAGATGAGGCAGCAGAAGGAATGTTTGACCACAATGTTGATGCAGCCCAGTGCCACCACTTAGAAGGTTTAGCCAGTGCTTGTGAGCCCTGGAAGACCCTAGCCCAGATTCCTGGAGTAGAGGGACTGGCTGAAGAGGCTTTGGAAAGCCTGCCCCCAGCTCAGCTTAATTTCCTGTCAGGTCGTATGGCTGCTGAAGAAGAGCCACATCAACAGGCAATGCAGGGGGGCCAGATAGCCATGGGCTATGCTCCCAGAAGGGGAGGGGCTGTTTTCAAGCCTGAAGACCCCGTGAAGGCAAATGTTGCAAGGCATTGTTTTGGAGGATCTCCTGACGTGCTGACGTGCATGGCTGAAGATAAGGCCAAGGTCATTTCTCAGATGACGTGCAGGGCCTGGATCTATGGGAATCCAAGCAGCTCTACCAGAGGCCGGAAGAAGACAACCTGCTGTTGTCATTCAGTTGCCGTGGCAACGGTGGACAAGGCCAACACTGGTCAGCTGAGATGCATGATCCAAAGTATAGCCCACCACATCGTTCCTCCTGGTGGACATGTGAGGAACTGCAAGTCTTTTTCCACAGAGCAGTTCGTGGCTAGTGGAAGCAGGAAGAAAAGCCTGACATTTAAAGGACCTGTTTATCCAAGCTTCCTAGGGACAGTTCTGGAAGTTGTTGTGTTTTCTGGCATGGAAATATGTTGTTGTCTGTACCAACACTTCTGTCTGAAAGTTTTGTTGGCTGTTTTGAATCTAACAGCTGTTTTATTTCCAGGAGTGGACAGTTGCTGGTTCAAGTGGAACACAGCGAAGATGGGGGTTTGCTGTTGAGACGCCTCTAGTAGGTACAGGTGGAAGTATCAGTGATGCAGTACAGGCTCAGTGCAGCACTGTGCCCAAGCACCACATGTGCGCACATCTGTGGCACAAAAGGGACAATGTGCTGAAGCAGCCTGAGTTCTCTGAAAGGTGCAAGTTGAGGGCGTGTGACGACTTTCTTGGTTGCAGGGTGTGCAAAGTCAAAGTCAAGACGTCCAGCTACCCCAGGTCCGAAAGGGTAGGCTGTGTTCAGTTTGACAGCTGCGAGGAGTTCCCTAGATCCTCGCTGAAAGCTTTCCTCCGTGAGAGGGGGATTAAGCACAGAGTGACTAACCCACTTTCAGTTACAGGTGGGTAGCCATGTTGGTCTACCATAGTCGAAACAAAATAGAAAATTCTTTCCAGTAGCACCTTAGAGACCAACTGAGTTTGTTCTTGGTATGAGTTTTCGTGTGCATGCACACTTCTTCAGATACACTGAAACAGAAGTCACCAGATCCTTAAATATAGTGAGGGAGTGGGGAGGGGTATTACTCAGAAGGGTGGTGGGAATGGGTGATCAGCTGATAGGTGTGGAAAACCTGTTGACGACTCTTAACGGCTGCAATTAGTCTTGCAGGGAAAGGCAAGGGGTGAGATGGCTAAAGATAGCTTTGTTATGTATAATGAGATAAGAATCCAATGTCTTTGTTCAGACCAGGTTTCTCCATGGTTTTAAGTTTGGTGATTAGTTGCAACGTTGTAACAGAACGTTGCAGCAAGCTGCTGAGGCCATGCTCGCAGATGCAGGCCTAGCTCATGAGTTCTGTGAGGAGTCATCCGGACTGCCTGTTTTGTTTTTAACAAGGTTCTTTGTCCTGAAGTAGGGGACATGCCCTATTTTCTGTTGCATAGCAAGAAGCCAAAGGTACACTTCTCTTGCGTTTTCGGTTCTCAGGCGATGGTCTCTGTACCACGCGCCGAGCGCAAAGAAGGTGGTCCCAAGGTGCAGAAGGTGTTTTTCTGTAGGTACGAGGCCAGCTTGCATAGCTGGAGGTTTGCATACCTAGATGGTGATCAAACACGGGTTCTAGTCAGCAGGAGTGCTGAATTCTGTGAGCAGAATGGATGGGAATGCATCCCTAGAATTCCTGATGTTTTTCCAGATGTTCTGGATGGTCCTGTCAATGTTGGACAGGCGGATGCGCCACCTGCTGGTGGGGTGGTCCAGGTGGACCAATCCCGGGGGGGTATTGCTGTGGTTTTAGCACCTGCTGGTGGCTCGGGCCAAGTTCCCGGCCATGACCAGGGTGCAGCGCAGCTAGGGGCAACTCCAAGGCAGGAGCCTAGGAGTGCACCCACATCTCCTGTGTCTAGGACCAGGAGGCAGGCCATGCATGGCAACTCTTCTCCAGGGGAGCCTGACTCAGGTCTCATCCCGGAGCAAGAGGGGGGTTCTTCTGTAGTGAATCAGAAACCCAAAAGGCGCACCAACGTCATCCTTAGGTAGTTCAGCTAGGGTGCAAAGGCGCAGCAAGTCAGTAGGAGAGATGCCTGGCGTGAGGACGTACAGGCACAATCCTGGTGTCTGAGGCAAAGGGGAAACCTACGGTGGTATCACAGCAGTCTGCACGCTCCACTGAAGGGATTCTACCTAAAAGGTTCACTGCCACTAGCATGAGTGCTTGTTTGGTTCAGTGTGAACCGAAGAGCCTTGATAAGGTTCAGTTGCCTCAAGAGGAAGCCCAGGATGGCATGATGCCATGGGAGAGCAGGTGAGCTCAATGAGTCTTTGGGTATGTACAGACCCAAGACGGCAGCAACTCGAGAGTTGCAGCACAAGGCTAGGTTAGTAGCCACAGGTTTCACTCAGGAGGAGGGGTCCATTGTACCGAGGTACTGGACGCGTCCTCTCTCAGAAGCGAAACCATGTGCATGCTTTTAGCGGTCGCGACTCAAAGAGGTTTTGAGGTAAAACACTTTGGTTTGGGTGCCTGTTTGGATTCCGACCTGGATGAGGAGAGGTACGAGGTACCTCCGCCAGGGTTCGAGAGCAACGGGCCAAATCAAGTGTGGAAGTTGCACAAGGCAATCAATGGCTTGAAGGAGTCAGCCAGAGATTGGTCCTCAGGCGTGCAAGAATCTTTGAGAAAGCTAGGTTTCAGCCAGAGTTGTGCTGATAGCTGCCTTTTTCTGGCAGGAGTAAGCCCAGAGCAGGAGCTAGTTCTGCAGTCCAGTGCGGACATGCTTTACCTGGCGGAGACCAGGGGACAGGTGCAACGGTTTGCAGAGCAGCTTGGTCAGTCTTTCCAGCTCAAGAACATAAGCCCTGTTAGTGCTTACCTAGGTGTACAGGTAGACAGAGCTGAATATGGTAGTGTCTTGCTCAGTCAGACAGGTGAGCTAGTGCAGTTGTTGAAGAACTTCAGAGTGTCTGAATGTGCTAGTGTCAGAACTCCCACGGAGACTGGTTCCGTTAAGGACAGTCAGACCGGGGAACGCTCTGAGTTCGAGAGCCCCGAGGTGTTCAAGTCAGCTCCAGGGAAGCTGTTGTTTCATTCCCAGTTGAGCAAAACTGACATAGCAGTTGCTGTGAATCTGCTCAGCAGGGAGGCTACAAAGCCCAGTGTGCATGCCTGGAATGGCATCGAGAGAATGCTGAGATGTTTGCAGAAGACAGAGGAGTTTTGCTTGAAGTTGTCGGCTGCCCGTGAGCCCCAGCTCGCGTGCTGGTGTGACAGCAGTTGGGCAAACTCCAAGGACAGGAAATCTGTGTCTGAAATGGTTGAGAAGTTTGGAGGAGCTCTAGTTGGGTTGAAGTCCCAGAACCAGAACCTATTACTCGTTCCTCTGCAGAAGCCAGGTACAATGCGTTGTCAGAGCTTGCTAGGGAACTGGAGTACGATAGGTGTTTGGTCCAAGAGATCTGCGGTGAGTGTTGCCTACCCGTCACGGTATGGGAGGACAACCAATCCTGTTTGATGTTGGCAGAGTCTGGACAGGTCAAAGGCAGACCCAAACACCCGGATGTTCTTTTCCGAGACGTGTGTCAAGGTAGTCAGACCAGCTTGGAGAAGCTGAGGTACTGTCCTGGTCAGGTGAACCTAGCGGTTGGGTTCACAAAACCACTTAGCTTCCAACGTCATAGGGAGTTCTGTGAAGGTTTGTGTGTAGGGTAAGCAGTATGCTTACCGATACCCCTGTGGAGAGGCGCGAGAGGGGGTGTGATGTTTGGAGCTTTGAGGGTTAAAGAAGCTCAACAGTTCACTCCTCCCACAGGGATGAGGATGTGTCACAACATCTGGGGTATCTGCTGTATGCGATGTCTTTGTGATTTATGTGACGCACCGTTTATTTTCTGGTCAGTCTTACTTTCAGTTCTGAACTGGAGAGACCGGAGTGATGATGTCCTCCCATTCTCCGGGAAAGTGGCTATAATTTAATGCTTGTAATAAAGTGTACTTTGCTTTGAAACAACCCAGACGTTGTGGGAGTTTAATTGCTGGCATGAAAGGTACACACACCGTTGCGCAAGAAGAAGTAAGAAGTAAGAAGTTTGAACAAACTCTGCTAAAGCACTGGAGAAGCAGGAGAATCCAGAAGGAAGCGTAGCTGGACACCACTCCAAGTGCTAAACTGGTTTTGAGGCTTTCCCAGTTAAAACCAAAAGCCCCACGGGACTTCCGCTTGCGACGCCATTATGGGTGGTCGTGGGTCGCTTCGGCTGCGAAGCACCCAGTTCATCCCGGGGGTCAGGAGCCCTGCAACCGCATAGCAGGGCTCCGGTTGGGGTGGGAAGAGTGTCCCGTGCCCTGGGCTCCCCGGCTGTGCCCGTTGTGGCTCCGAACCCTTCCCCCGCACCCCTGTAAAGGGGGAGTGGGGGTGAAGGGACTACGGAGCCGGGCCATAGGGGAGAAGCCCCAACCGGGATGAAATTGCGGCGGCAAAGCCTGTGATGAGCGTCTAAGTTCTACCTGTCATTAAGGAGCTGATAAGAACCCGGAGGCTGTGAGTAATTGATTGACTCTTGGTATTCCTGGAATGCTCTGGGGGAAGAAGAAAGGCAGCCCGCTCCCTCCCTTCGGCTGCTGAAAGAAATTAACTCTTTAAGTAACTGCTGCCACAACAATCATTAGAAAGTATTTGGAATTTGAAAACTGAGTCTGTTGAGACCTCCCTTGGGGGTTAACTGGGGGAAAAATATCTCCGTTTGAAGTTTTGGTCTTTATACTGCCTCGGAGAAATGGCGGCGACTTGGAGTGTCGTAGGAAAAATTTGAAACAAAGGAAGGAAGAGACAGGAACTGAAATCTGACACTCACCCTCTCTCTCAAAATGCTGGACTTTGCGCTCACACTGGTATCGAACTCATATTTAAAGGATGAGGAAAAGCTCACTATTTACAGATGGAATTGCTTGATCGGAAACTACAAGTCTTGAGTGGAATCATTTATAAAAAAGATCTACTTTCCACAGAGGAGGCTTTCAAAAGTTCTATACAATGGAATCATGCCTTGGCAAAGAGCTGGGAGAGGCGTTTGAAAGATGGTCTGAGATGGCTGGGCAAAACCGGGAAAAGCAACGGGAAATGGGAAAACTTACAACATCCAGACCCCGAGGTGGCAGCTCGGGGGCGAGGGACATGGAATTAAAATTTTACAAGAAGAAGAAGCAAAAGAAACGGAGGAGCCCAGAACGCAGACGAGGAACGCCTTGAGGCTCGATGCGGGGTTTGCTGTGGATGCAGCTGGACCTGTGGACACTTGGAGCAGACAATGGGAGATTTGGCGCTGGAGAAAGACAGGAAAAGACAATGCACAGAGGAGGAGTGGGTTGAAGAACTAAATGTATAATCTAAATGGTCTGCCATGGTATCCGAAGTCGGAGTGTGAAGTCGGTTAATGATAAGTTTATTTTAAATAAGTAAGGAGATATTGAATTTTAAGTCAAAAGCAGCATGATAAAGGACAGAAGAAATAAGTTTAGCTATAAGAATATCTGGTTAAGATTTAAGGTATAATGCAAAGTTGGAGATAAGTATGTGTTTTTTTAAGTAAAGTTAAATTGTTTTTATAGAGAAAAGTTGTTAAGGAAATAGTATATTGAATTAAAACCGAAGGTGAAAAGGCGGGGGAAGTCAAACGTCAAGATTCAGAACTAGAAATTTTTTTTTGTAAGGTTACAAGTAAGAAGAAGAATCCTGACTTTATGTGTATTTGTAGTTGTTTTTCTATTTGTAGGTGTGGGGTTGGGTTTATGTATATTATGAAAATGTTAATAAATTCTGTTTAAAAAAAAACCAAAAAAAAAAACCAAAAGCCCCACAAAACACTCAAAAGATTGTCCTGAAGATGAGGAGCATACAGGACATTTTGATTGTAGCATTAAGGCTCTTTAAAAATACAGTCCCTTGAGCCAAACTTTTGAAAACCGTCCCATTTGCTTGATGAATTGCTTTCTCTGCTTCTCAAGATGAACAAAGAAATCTTTATCTTTGCAGACGTGATTCGTGCAACCTGAATCCACAACAAAAAAACTCTTTGCATGTAGACTGGAGCAACGTGAGATCAAAGCCTTTGGTGCAGCTGGCCCTTGGGGTTTTCGTCCCCCCCCCTGCCTTTGAAGTTGCCCTTCTGCTTTGAAGATTTCTTGCACTGATATCTTAGATGGTCGACTTCTCCACAGGAAAAACAGTGCTGCGTTTTTAGAGCTTTAGCAGCTCTTTCACTTTCTCCTGATGGAGGCTTGGGAGCATTTCCAACAGCCTTCTTCGGCTTTCTCTAACAGCCTGTCTGTGATCCACTCATTCAAGAGCACACTAGACACATAATCCGCTGTTAAACGATCAGAAGGGAAAGTGGACAATTGAGCATTGTAAGAATTGTCCAGACTGTTTATCATTAACATCGCAAATACAGCCTCTGAAATACTCAGGTCTCTTTGAGCAAGGTCCTGCCTGAGGCGTTTTAATTGGGTCAGATGGCTGGGCAAATCGCCATCCTTCTCTAATTGCAGCCTGCACAGCTTCTTGAAGAAAATCACGCTGGAGCCTGCTCCTTATCTTAAGTGCATATCTTGCAGCTTATTCCAAACAGCCCGAACAGATTCTTGACCCTCCAAGTTTACCAACAAGTGGTCTTGGACACTTAAAAAACTGTCCCCCTGGCTCTCATGACCTGCCACATGGGGTAAGTCTCTGGTGTGAGGAGAGGAAAAGATAGAGCCATTTGGCCAGAATGTGCACAGGCCATGTCTGCTATTAATTAAAGCAATACACTCTCCTACATACAACACAATTAAAGCCTTGGCTCCTCCAGCAGATTCACTCTCCCACTCAGCGCAATTAACAGGCAAGTAGGAATGCTATCTTCTTGGCAGCCAGGACATACCTCTATAAATCAAACAGCAAGCAGCTTGGAAAAACAGCTCCGTTTCTCTGCTCCAGCTTCTGGGCACCGCAAATAATCCAGCTTCTGTATCCGGACCCGATATACAGCTACTGGACACACAACCACTGTACTAGGCCCAGGACCGATGTCAGTACGCCTGTTAACCGATGTGCAGCATCTGGTTCTGCCCCGACTGGGCTTAGGCAACTGGAGCACCTTCTGCAACCTTCCAATCCTGGAAAACAGGTCCTGGTGCACTGGACCCACAATGGCTCATTGTGAGCACTAGACTCTAGCAGAATAAATGCTACACACGCGGAAGCAAGCGGTGTTAGTTGAAGCATATCTTCTTTTATTTCTAACAGCTACAACAACTAAATAATCTACAGGCTTGCATGATACAGCTTCTCACTCTGCCATCTTATCTTAACCACAGACACTCTCAGACACACACACTGAGTCAGGCTGGGACAGAAGAGAGATAAAGCAGTTCTCGCCCCTCCTCTCATAAACATGATCAGCAGATTCTCACAATGGGAGGGGTGAAAGTATCAACAGAATCTTGTTGTGTTGTGAATACTAACAAGGTTTTACATGCAGGTTGTTTACATGACCACCATCGCATATTTGGTCACCTGAATTTTGAGGCAGTATCCAAGATGCCAGACATGGTGAAGGGATGTCTGTTAAACCCTGCAAGTATCACATGAAGTGTAAGTCATGTGCAGCAAACAAGGTCAAAATGGCTGGAAAGGGTAAGGTATCTGGGAGGCAAGCTACAGAACCCTACCAAGTAGGGCACGCAGATCTTGTTGGTCCACTTGCACCCTCTCTAGGTGGAGCTAATTCTGGGACATGACTTACGAGAAAATAAAAAAGTTACTGAAAATCACATTCTGCAAAAAAAGGAAGCATTCCTTTTGGGAATCATGACAATTAATATCCCTAAAGATGAAACAAGTTATTCCAATATGTGACATCGGCAGCAAGGGACTTGGTGGCTAAATATTGGAAAGAAAATCATATACCCACCAAAGAAGAATGGTTATGCAAGCTGACCGAGTACTTGGGAATCATGCAGCTAACAGATGTATTAAGACACAAATCTAGTACAATAGTTAAGAAAGAATGGGATCATTTAAACAACTACCTGATGCACTCTCCCACTAATTAAAGTGCAGCATGTACCACTACTGATCTGACCCTTGAGCTGGGGAAGGCTGTGCAGCTGGTTGTTGACTCTGGGCCTGCTGGCTCTGGACTCCTGGAGTTTGTACTCTGAATAGTGGCACCAGGGACCTAAAGGGGCAGGACTTGTCAGTCCAACCCCTGCACAGTCTTCATCAGGGCTAGCCTTAAGGCAACTGGAGCAATTTGGCCAAATTGAGCCCTACGGACTGCTCCTAAGGGGGACCCCATATCTAAGATGGCCTCTGCACCAGGGCAATCTAGATGGATTTTATTTATATCTCTAATATTCTGCAGGCTTCAGCCTACTTAGCCTATACATAAATCTGGCACTGAGGAGACCCAATGAAATTTATGAATCTATGATCAGATTTTTTTTAAAAGTAGAAAAAAATATTAGGGATTATTTTGATCTACATGTAAACAAAGGAACCAATTTACAAACGGTATGGGATGCTAGTAAGGCAGTGATGAGAGGACTGATCATTCAGCAAAATGCATATAGGAAAAAACTGAGAGAACAGAAAAAGGGAAATCCTAGAGGCCTTAATGAAAAAAAAAGAGAGTTAACATGTAAACCAAATAAAGGAAGCACGAAGCAAGCAATTAAAATATTACAAACACTATTTGATGATCATCAGGAAAGCATTTGTCAAATATTTCACAGACTTATATAAGATAGGACCTGAGAAAAAGATTTAGATATAAGAATATCTAAAAGCAAGTCAACTACCAAAAATTAAAGAGGAGAAATTAGTAAATTTAAATGCCCAGATAACTTTGGGAGAGGTATTGGAGGCAATCAGTCAGGCAAAAACAGGAAATTCCCCAGGACCAGATGGATTATCAGCAAAATATTATAAAAATTAAACAAACAGTTATTAGACTATTACAAGATATAATGAATGAAATTTTGAGAACAGGGAAGGCACCAGAGACATGGAAAGAGGCATACATAACCCTAATTCCAAAACAAAAGGCGGATTTGACTTTAATAAAAATTATAGACCAATTTCGTTATTAAATAACAATTATAAACTGTTCGCCAATATATTGGCTAATAGGGTTAAAATAATATTGAGAGACTATACAGTATACATCACGACCAGGCAGGGTTTCTTCCAGGGAGACAAATGAATGATAACATAAGAAACATTATAGATGTAATAGAATACCTGGAAGTAAGAATGAAAAACAGGCAGCACTGATGTTTATAGATGCCGAAAAACCCTTTGACAATGTCTCTTGGGAGGACTTCCGGCGGGAGCGCCATTGTGGGCGGCTTGGAGCCGTCTCAGCTCCGAGAAGGCTCCGGTTCCCCCGGGGTTTGGAGCTCCGCAACCGCGCTGCGGGCTCCGGTAACCCACGGGAGGAGCGTCCCATGGTCGGGGCTTTCCTGTGGGCCCCTTTGCGCTGTCCCGTTCTCGGGCTCCCTTTAAAAGGGAGGCTCGAGAACGGCTCTCCAGCGCCGGGGCTGAGGAAGCTGTCCCCAACCGGGGAACCAAAGCGGCAGCTGGCCGCCTGCGGTGAGTGCTATGTTCTTCCAAATTCCAGCTGCAAAAAGAAGGAACCGTGAGTAATGACTGTAATTTGGACTAATTGGACTTAATTTGGATTAATTGGCTTATGGAGAGAGACTTAAAAAGCGGAAGTCCGTTTCTCTCCTCTGTGGCAAGATCAAAGTAACACTGGACTTGGCTGATTTGGCTGATTGCTATATGGATTGTTTTGAAGTTCTACGTTGATTCTGATTCTGATGGCTTAAGAAATCCCTGCTTTGGGAAGAGACTGAGATATTGGAATTGTTTCTTCCGACAAATAGAGGATTTTAGCGATAGAAAGTCTACCCTCTGACGGAAGGGGAAAATGGTGGCTGAAATCTGATCTCAAAGGATGGAAAAGCACTGAGACTTTGTTGCTCCCTGCCAGTTCCTGTTTTTCCTGTTTGGTTCCCACGGTTCTTTCAGACCCAGCAATGGCATTTGGCCAGGAAATTTTGTGGCGATTGGAACTTTTGCAACAGAGTGTTACTGCAACATTTTCGGGGATTGGAAGTGCCTTCAAGGACTTTGCTGAGGAACTTAAAGTAACAATTAGAGAATCTGAAGATATACTTAGAGATACAATCCGAGTGAAATGTTTCCCAAAGTCATCATTTGAAGGAGAGAAGACACAGGTTCAAAAAGAAGAACGGTCTCAAGGACGTGAGAGGTCTGGGACCTATGACAATAACTTTATAACGGCTTTCTGGGGTGAGAGCCCAGAAATGCAGGAATACCAACTCTGGGATTTAAAACTGGATTTGAAGAATGGACGAGAGTCATCTGGAGATAATATACAAGGCGTTTGGAAGAGTTCAGCAAAGATACTTGGGGACACTGTTGTGGTTTTTAGTTACCAAGGGAAAAGTGACATTCTGCAACAAGGAAAATGTGACATTTTGGAGGAATATGGACTGGGAATATGCTGGGGGGAAGACAGGTGGGAGATTAAGATGTGAGGAGGGAGGATTGTAAGGAGAGGGGTGGGTAAAGTAAGTTATGAATTTTACTAGGACGGCTTACCAAGGTACTCTTTCGCCAGAGGGAAACATGCGATTTGGAGAAGGGAAGGAATTTAGGATTTTTATGATAAGGTTTTGAATAAAAAAAATTTAAAGGTAGGAATTAGAAGTAATAAGAGCAATAGCTATATTAAGTTAAGAGAAAATAGGATATAAGAAGTTAAGATTTGAAATATGAATTTATGTGATTAAAACAAGTTGAATGACATAAGGTACATAAGATGTTTATTTGAAGATTAAGGTATGGTGAATGATTGTTAAATTAGTTATAAAGTTACTAAAGTGGATTAGAAATAGAAAACAGAAGAGACGGGGGAAGTCCCCATGAATAAGATTCGAATAAATTTAAACGAATAGTTTCCTGTGTTTCTGTGTGTTAAGGTATGTATAAGTTTTTATTTTTGTTATTAGTATTGTTTATTGTATTTGTTTTGTTTTATATGTTGATTCGATTTTTTATTTCTGTATTTGTTGTTTTTTTTAATGTGAAACACCAATAATTTTTTTGGAAAAAAAAACAAAGTCTCTTGGGAGTTCATGAAAAAAATTCTTGAAGAAATGGGCTTTGGAGAAAATTTTAGGAAAGGGATCCAAGCAATATTTCAGATCAAAAAAACTAAATTAATCATAAATCAGGTGGTAACAGATGAATGTAAGATACAGAAGGGAACAAGACAGGGATGTCCTTTATCACCATTATTATTCATTTTGGTTCTAGAAGTCCTGACAGAAATATCAGGGCAGATGAAATATCAGAGGAATTATGGTAGGAAAAAAACATATAAATTGACAGTATATGCTGATGACCTTGTAATTACAGTTGAAGACCCTAAGAACTCTCTTCCCAAAGTCTTAGAAAAATACAGGAATTTGGGCAAGTAGCAGGTTTTAAACTAAAGATAAACAAAGCTGTTAGTCAAAATTTATCAGAATTTGATAAAAAAGAATTTATAATAATAATAATAATAATAATATAATAATAATAATAATAATTCATTATTATACCCCGCCCATCTGGCTGGGTTTCCCCAGCCACTCTGGGCGGCTTACAACAGAATGTTAAAATACAATAACTATTAAACATTAAAAGCTTCCCTAAACAAGGCTGCTCTCAGATGTCTCCTAAAAGTCTGGTAGTTGGTTTTCTCTTTGACATCTGGTGGGAGGGTGTTCCACAGGGCGGGTGCCACTACTGAGAAGGCCCTCTGCCTGGTTCCCTGTAATTTGGCTTCTCGCAGGGAGGGAACCGCCAGAAGGCCCTTGGCACTCGACCTCAGTGTCCAGGCAGAACGATGGGGGTGGAGATGCTCCTTCAGGTATACTGGACCGAGGCCATTTAGGGCTTTAAAGGTCAGCACCAACACTTTGAATTGTGCTCGGAAACGTACTGGGAACCAATGTAGGTCTTTCAAGACCGGTGTTATGTGGTCTCGGCGGCTGCTCCTAGTCACCAGTCTAGCTGCCGCATTCTGGATTAGTTGTAGTTTCTGGGTCACCTTCAAAGGTAGCCCCACATAGAGCGCATTGCAGTAATCCAAGTGAGAGATAACTAGAGCATGCACCACTCTAGTGAGATAGTCCGCGGGCAGGTAGGGTTTCAGCCTGCGTACCAGATGGAGCTGGTAGACAGCTGCCCTGGACACAGAATTAACCTGCGCCTCCATTGACAGCTGTGAGTCCAGAATGACTCCCAGACTGCGCACCTGGTCCTTCAGGGGCACAGTTACCCCATTCAGGACCAGGGAGTCCCCCACAACCACCCGCCCCCTATCCCCCAAGAACAGTACTTCTGTCTTGTCAGGATTCAACCTCAATCTGTCAGCCGCCATCCATTCTCCAACCACCTCCAGACATAGAAATAGAAATTTTTAATAAAGTTAAATACTTAGGAATCTGGCTCACAGCTAAGAATATTAACATTTTAAAAGATAATTATTAAGATCATGAATGAAATAAAAGGGATCTAGAAATATGGGGAAGAATGAATTTATCATTATTAGGAAGAATTGCAGCAATTGAGAGGAATGCATTGCCAAAATGTTGTTCATGATCCAGTCAGTACTGGTAATAAGTAACACAGTATGCTTCAAGAAATGGCAGAAAGATATCTCAAAATTTATATGGAAAGGGAAGAAACCTAAAATAAAATTAAACTACTCACTGATATTAAAGACAGGGGAGGATTCTCCCTTCCAGGTTTTAAACTATACTATGAAGCTGCTTGTATTACTTGGATCCTGGATTGGATTAAATTAGAATATACAGACATGTTGGATCTTGAAGGACATGACAACAGATTTGGATGGCATGCGTACTTGTGGTATGATAAAGGGAAACTACATAAAGGATTATATAATTACATAATTAGGAGAGCACTTGCCAAAGCATGGGAAAGATACAAAGATTATTAGAACCAAAGACCCCGTGGTGGTTGTCACCAACAGAAGCACCAACAGAAATTAAAATTGAAAGAACTTGGACTTCCGTTTTTTACCGCGACCAGGACGGATGTGCTCCGTGAGCTCTCTGAAGCAGGAGCAGTTGTTGAGGGTTATTGGGGCAACGTGAAGGCTACACGACCCCAAAAAAGGCACTGGGGTGACCCTGCGCTGAAAAGGTTCCAGCAGCGCAAAGAGGGGATTTCCCCATCTCTGTCGTGGAGTGGCAGAGGGGGAAGACCGAGCACACAGAGAGAACCTACCCCACAACAGAAGCCTCGGACCCGAAGCAGTGGAGATTGGGGCAAAGATTTCCAAACTCAATTTTATAACTTTCTACTGCTTGGCAGCAACCTAAATTGAGTACCTGCACCCTATCCCCTCCTAAAGATCCCCCCAAACCCCCAATCTTTCTGGGAAACATCGTAAAAATAAAGGGGGGGGAGAACCAAGGACTAAGGTTTAAGAACTAAAAACTAAGACAACTAAGGACTAAGATAGTTGAGAATGAAATCAAAGGCGAAAGGGGAGCACAGCATTGGATACTCTGAGAAAGTTTAAGAGGAATTGAATCATATAAGCCAAGCAGAAGGTGTGGATAAATTCATGAAAGAAACCAACAGAAAATATATTGGGGTTTATACTCTTTGCGGTGGCGCTCCAGCACGGTTGCTTAATTCAAGACTCACTTAAAAAACTGAATAAGACTGAGACAATCTACCTTAAAGTTTCTGTTTATTTAAAAGGAAGTGGCAAGATTGGAAAGGACCTGAATTTCAACACAGAAGGGAAGGGAAATCGATTTTATATTACTTTGAAAACCCTCCAATAGCTGCACCTCGGGGGGGGAAGAGAAATTAAACCTACCAATTTGTACTGAGTCTCGCTCTGGGAGAGCGCTGAGCTTGAACTGCATTTGAATTGTTGGATCTGTTTGGTGTGGTGGGTTTATTTGTCCCAGTTGTGGAGGGACGATTGGAAAATGATGGCGCAGCGTGGCTGGGTGAAGGGATGGGCTGCGTAATGAGCTAGACAAAGAATCTGGAAGCCACAGAAAGAGATGAGAACAAAAGAGGCGACTCAAGAAAAAGAAGGACAACAATTGTGAACTCAATAGAGATAACAGCGACACCAAGTGGTTGAAGATCCAACTGCAAAAAAACCAAGGAAATCAGAGGGGAAAAGACTATAAGAACTTAAAGGAAATAATTATAAGAACTTTGAGGAAAGAAAAGGAGGGGAAAGACCCTTAAGGACTTTATAAAGGATTGGATTGGCAGTAATAGAAGCAACAGAAATAGAAATAATAATAGTAATACCAATATTTGTCGGAATAATAGATTAGGTGACTGGAAGTCTATAAAAAAGACGGTGAATCTGATTTGGACTTTGATAAAAAAAATAATAAGAAATAGTAGAGATGTTAATTTAAGTATTTTAATGGATTGGATGATCTGATTATTTCATTGCTTTGATTGAGTTATATACCTGATTAATTAAAAGGGGGAGGGAATATAATTAATTGTAAAGAAGATTGGTTTGGCCAACTTGGTTGTCGAGATTCATATTCTTGTTGTTACTTTTGGAGGTTGATACGGGTGTTAAGGTGAAAATACGAAATAAGAACTCTTGTTAATTTTGGGATTGTTAAGGGTATTGAAAGTGATAAGAAGATATCAGAGACGAAATATTGGATAAGAAGGAAATTCTAATAATAGGAAAGAGTAATATAACGGCTGGGTGAATCAAAAAGGCAAATATATAAATGTGGTTTTTAGGAAATATAAAGGAGATTATGAGCTTAAGGAAAAAACCCTCCTCATACAACCAACAGGGAAGGAGAAATTCTGGTCTGGATTCAGAAATGGATTTGAAAGAATTGATTTTGAGTTTGAAAAATGATATTGGAGATATGAAAAAAAGACTTTAATGAATTAAGAACAGAATTGACAGAGAAAGTTAGAGATATTATCGACAAATTGTACAAGATGGGGTGGGAAATCAAAGAAAATTCAAAATCAGTAACAAAGGAATTGCAAACTAAAATACAAAATTTGGAAGAAACAAATAAAATCCTCAAAAGAATTCAGAGAAACAAGAAAGATTGGGAAAGGAAAAAAGGATAATGAAGAATTTAAAATTACTTAAGAAGCCACGTGGGCGCAATGGCAATCCTTCAGATGCAGTTAAAAGAGAGAACCCTCAGATTTAGAGGAGTTCCAGAAAATTCAGAGGAAAATTACAAATAAAGATCATTAAAGAACTGGCAACATGGCTAAATATAGGAGAGGAAGAAGTAACGCAAATATTGAGACTGCATTTAGAGTAAATTCAAAGAAGGCAAAAGTAAACAAATGGCCTGGAGATTGCCTGGTCACATTTACATCAAATAAAATGAAAAATCAAATTTTACAAATTAAAGGCCAGAAAAAATTAAAATTGAGGAAAATGAAACCATAATCTTGAAAGAAATTCCACCACAGTTATTGAAAAAGAGATAAATACCAATTCTTAACCAAAGCTCTTAAAGCAAAATCAATCTTTTTTGAGGCTTCCGGTGAAGCGCCATACCCTTCAGTCAGGAGTCCGCTCAGCTCTGAGGGACTCCAGTGCTGTCAGGGGTGGAGGTGCCGCAACCGCGCTGCGGACCTCCAAATTTTTTTTGGGAAGAGCGTCCCGAAGACCTGGAATCTAGCGGGTACCAGACGCGCCTCCTTTGCTCTCGAGTAAGCCCTAGTAAGGGCTTCTTGAGCGAGCAGAGTGGAAGGTGCGGTACTGAGGATCTACCCCTTCCCTGGCATCACGAATCAGCGACTGCTGGCGGTTCTGAGCACTTTGCTTTTCCTCGAATTTGGACTCAAAAACGGAACTCCGTGAGTAATCTGAAATTGGATTTAAAAAACATTTTTGGAATTTGGCAAGCGGAGAGGGATTTAAAAGAGGAAGTCCATCCCTCATTGACTGTGGCAAGATCAAAGTAAAGACAGTAGAACTGAAGCCACAAACGGAAATCTTTTAAAGTACACTTCTGGTTTTTAAAGCTTTGAAAACTTCCCCCTGAGGTGCAGGGACTATGGGGGATTTGAGACTATAATTCTATTTCCCTGTGGATTACAAAATTTATTTAAGAAGACACCGCTCACCCTCTGGATTAAGGAGACCGGGTCAGTCAGCGGGCAGCCATTGTTACGTCACAATAGACTTGATTGCTTGCTACTTTCGCTTCCGATTTGTTACTTTGAAAGGCTGCAGTGTCCAAATAGATACTTTTCTAACTTCTTATAACATTTAGACATTGCAACAATTTATCTTTGATAAAAGAACAGAACATTAGCCTTCTTTGTTAGCTATGCCTGATAGTTTTAAAACTATAATAGTATAAGTTTTAAAGCAGCTCCAGTTAAACGTTTCTGTGGAAATTCATGTTGACTGGTTAAAGACATTGCTTAAACTCTAGCTCAACCTTGGATTGTTATTGTTGGAAATTTCCCACCATCATAACTTTAAATAAGTCTAGGTGACCTTGAATTCCCAGCTGCAGACTGAGTATTGAAATGGAAAGAGATAGCAGCACACCAGTAGGACCTATCTCTTCAAGGACAAGAACAAAACCAGAGAAGGCTGAGAGAAAAATTTCAAAAACCTTTGAAGAGCAGGTTTTAGAAGGTTTTGATAATGTAAATGCAAATATACAATCGACTACAGAAAAATTGGCTCAAAGCATTAAGGCGGTGGAAGAGAGTGTGCAGGCGAACACTGAGACTATTAAACAAATTGGAAAGGAAGTAGGCTCCCTGAAAACAGAAATTAGAATAGAATAGAATAGAATAGAATTTTATTTACGGCCATAGGCCCATACAAGTAAAACACATAGATAACAACTTGTGCAAGTGAGAACAACAGTTGCTAAAACACCACAGTAACTATAAAATACAATAAAATAGAATGGCATACTAAGCCTTAGCTAGCTTGTAGTGCTCCTTGGCGTCGCTTTTGGGTAAGGACAGCGACCAGGAACCTTGCCACTTTCAGGGTCGTATGAGCATCCTTATCCTGCAAGATTTGTGCGAGATGGAATTCTGGTGGGTGCCCTCTAGTTTCTGTATGATTGATCCCAGCAAATTTGCCCGTGGCACGTTGAACAAGGGGCAAGCGAGCATAATGTGCTGGAGACTCCAGTGTCTCCTTATCACATTCGCACATGGCGGAGGCCTGGCCATTTGAGAATCTATGTCTCAGGACGTTAGAGGGAAAAACATTGAACCTCGCTTTTGGTGAAGGCCAGTCTATGGACCACAGTTTGAAAGGGAGGAGAGGTATGATGGAACACAGTAAGTTAAGGTGATACCGATGTTCTGAGGCGAACAAACACCTCCCCCAGCATATAATTTCGCTGTAGATCGATGTCATCCAGTCTTTGGCGGATCAGTCTTTGAGCAGTAATTTGATCTAATTTAAGGGAATCTGAAGGAGAGATTCCATAACTCAGGAGTTTAGCATGGATTCTACTAGTCCAAAGGCTAGAGAATTCATCTCGCCATAAGCATTGGACAAGGTAGTGCCTTGGTAATCTATGCCACAATGTTAACCAATAATTGAAGACTTGCTTCCACAGGCAAGTTTCTAAGGATGCAATCTTCAATTCTAAGCGAATGGCTGCATTGCTTACACACAGGGGGAGCATAAGGAGCCGGCGTAGGAATTGATTTTGCAGCATCTTAAGAGGGGCAAGGTCTGCCATCGCAGCCCAAAGCGGGGCAGCATAAGCAAGCACGGCAACCACTTTTGCCTTGAACACCTTTAGGGCCGAGGGAACATGCAAAGCTCCATCCGAAAAAAAGAATCGGAGGGAGCGTACGATAAAGTTTTGGCCTTGTTAAGTAGGTGTTGAATTTGAGCTTTCCACCCCAAATTGTATTGAAAAATAACTCCTAGGTATTGGAATTTTAGAACTTGCTCTATTTTTTGCTCCGCCAAGCTTCCATTTGTATAATCTCCGACTTCTGGAGAAATCAGAATCTTGGATTTAGCATGATTAATAGTTAATTGGTTGAGTGACAATACGTGGCAAGATCTTCAAGCCCTGGTTAGTCCAACACGTGAGTAGGACAGAATTACCGCATCGTCCGCATATAGGAGTGGGCAAGCGGTAGTCCGCTAGTCTAGGCGTGTGTGTACTTGGAGATGAATTAACTAGGGGTGCTCGCATGTTGCTGATGAATAGGTTAAATAGACAGGGAGCCATATATACATCTTGGCGAACTCCCTTGTTTATTGGTATCGAATTTGTGAGGTCGCCCGCAGGAGTAAGTCTCACTCTGGCAAAGGCACCTTCGTGGAGCTGACTTATAAGCCATAAGAGTCTTCTATCAATACCATGTTTCGCAAGTTTCTGCCATAGGATATTCTAGGAACGCTGTCAAAGGCTGCCTTTAGGTCTAAGAAGGGGGCCAGAGGTAGCCCCAGGAGGGGAGGAGTACTTCCGAGCAAGATGATAATACAAGAACTATCGCATGGTCGGTTGTGGAGAGTTTAGTTCTAAACCCTGCTTGTTCATGGCCAATCTGATTAGTCTCCTCTACCATCGCCGATAGTTTAGTCCGCAAGAAGCGGGCATAAATTTTCCCTATGATTGAAAGGAGGCTGATGTTACGGTAGTTTTCCGGCTCTGTTGGAGGTCCTTTTTATGTAATTGGTACTATAATGGCCTCCTTCCATATTTTGGGGATAAGGCGGAAGCAGTGATTGCATCAAAGGTTTTGGCCAAGATGCCAGCCCACCATTTTGGGTGTAGTTTAATGGCCTCAGCAGGGATCAGATCGGACCCTGGGGCTTTACCCGGTTTCAGCTGAGTTATTAGCTTGGCTATTTCATCAGAATCGGTGGGAGGCCAAATAGGTAAGTGGGTAAAGAGATGCATCAGGTGGGCAGAGGGAGCATCTGCCTGTGAGAAGCATTTCTTCAGGAACAATTCCCATGTCGGTGCAGGGATAACTGCCCTTGGGTATTTCCTCGCCCTTCTGTTGATCAAGGACCAGGATTCCCTGGATCTGTGCGGTTTTGAAGCAGTAATCAGAGCCTGCCAGCGCTTGTGTTGCCACTCACGTTTTGCCATTTTCTGTGTGCGTTTGTAAGCTAGCTTGGCTTGTGCATAACTAGCTGGCAGAGTAGATGCACCAGAGATCTTATATGCATTTATATATGCACGAAGGCACTGTCTTGCTGTTTGCACTGAGAATTATACCAGGGGGCACCGTGAATATATTGATTTCAGTTTATTATTTGGGGTGGTAACCTGAAGAAAGGCCGTGAGATCGATCGTAAGATGATGGAAGCATCTCAAGCACTATGCCTATGCTCATCTAAGGCAGAGCCTGTGTTGAGATGGAGCCCACAAATCTCTTTTTGAAAGAATTCCTGATACCTTTGAGCCTGGGCCTCCGACCATTTGATTCCTCTTACTTGGAGAGTTGCGTTGGTACCCATCTGGGTCGCATGGACTCTGCGCCTCCGACTGCCAGTTCAGGGAAAGCTTGGCTACAAGGGGAAGATGATCACTAGATGTACATTCTCGATCTTAAAGGCGGAAATGCACCTAAGTAGATCCCTGGAAAACCAAAAGGTAATCAAGGACGCTGTTTGATTTAACGCCCAGGTGGGTAAAATCCCCCGGAATGTCAGGGAGGCATGTGCCATTTAAGGGGACTAGATTTAAACGGATGGCCATTTGATAGAGGAAGTACTCCGGCCTCATTTACTCTATGGTCTTTAGAAGTTCTCCATGATATGCTCCTGATCATATTATCAAGGTTGGAGTAACCCACCATTTGGCTTTAGTCAGCGAGTCCCAGTTTGCTGCTGTGCGGGCGTTAAAGTCACCACCTATTATGGCCGGGGGTATTAGGAAACTTACATAGCATGAGAGCAAATGCTCTTCTAGCGAGTCCCATTTAGAGCCAAGTTCGGGGAAGAAACACCCGGTAGAAAGTAACGTTTGTAACTAGTAGTGAAATCTTATCCCCCGCGATCAGCCCGGTAAGGGCGTAGGGAGGCAAGGCCTGTACTAGAGTAATTTTGAATGTAACTTGAGGGAGATACCTATTATTAGGCCCCCTTTAGGGCGGCCTCCTTTCAGGGAGGGGCAGGCAGGGAGTTCTAGAAGCTCAAAGCCATTTTAAAACGATTTTCTCCTCTTCCCACGTTTCTTGGAACAAGATGATATGAAACAAATTAATATACTCCAAGAATTCTGGATCTAGTTTTTTTCCCCTCCAGCCCGCAATATTCCAGCTGAGGACTGATAGGGGCGAGTTCCTATTGCCGTCCATTCACTGTCCATTTCAGAGAGAGATGTGTGTCCTTAGGGGGCAGGGCAGGCCCCACAAAAAGTCAGTTATTTTACTTTGCAGGGCTGGCACCTGCAAGGGGAACCTAGTCTTGAAGTTGGTAGTAAGATGTTCTGACTGGGCAACAGGACGGGTCTCCTGCGGCTAGCCCATGGGAGGACACTTCAGTTGGGAAACTCCGCTGGATTTGCTAAGACTGCCCCTCCGCAAGGTCTAAAGATCACCGATGAAATCACTTGGTTTATATGTCCGGCTGGGTCTTCAATCAAATCTGGGCCATTTTTTGATGTAGGTGCAACACTCCCCTGTCCTGATGCTGGCGAACGTGCTGGGGAGGTTTGGCATACTGTGTCATTTGTATGTCAAGTCTTTGCTGCTCAGGGGAATATGAGGACTCCAATTCCGGCATTGATTGATTAGTTGGTAAGGGAATTGTTAGATGGAAGGAGCTCTGGGCTACACTCTTCAGCGGGGAGCTCTTGGGGAGCGAGTCAAAATTTATCAAGAGTGGAGATTAGGCGCCTACTTGTGAGACAAAACCTGGGTTTGCCAAGCACTGGTGGGTTTCACCCTCAAGTGGGAGAGGCAGAGATTTAGGAGCCGAACTAAGGTAAGGAAGACTTCCTGCTACCATAAGACATGGCTCCGCAGAGCTGACAGGGTTATCCTGAGAAGTGAGCAGGACTTTTCCATTCTTCCGGACATGTATGAGCTGTTGATTGAGTACTTCTAGTCTATCAATTATTTCTTGTTGTTCCCTCGGTGGAAGGTCGCCAAAGGTGGCTAAAAGCTCTTTCCTCTGGCGGAGTCAGAAGATTACTTACGCCGGTGGGTTTCTTTAGCGCTCGTGAGGGCGTGGAGTAAGTCCAGCTTCGGTGCGGATGGATATCCTCCGGCTGAGGAGGCTCGATGTTCCGAGGTATTCCCAACCTCTCCAACAGAGTCTGCTCCTTGCCGTGGCTGGCGAGTAGAAGGGGGTGGATCTTACTGTCCATAAAACTCTTGTTGGGGTAATATCATACCTAGCCAAGAGCGATTTCTGCCTGATGATAACTGAGGGGATCCTTGGAGAGTAAAACGCAAAGCTTCACTTTCTGTGGTCTGAAGTGCTGGTTCAAGGGTAATACTGCAATAAGATCGCATTGTGAGGTCTCTATGTTTAGGAGATTGCTTAAATGCTTTTTGACCCCACCCAGAGTGAGCCACCTTGCTGACCCTGCCCAGATGGTTAGGCAGATTTTTCTTGGGTTGCAGGGACAATGCTTGATGTTTCAGTGCAGGATTTGGTCTATATTTAGGAATCACACTTCCTTTTTTGGTTGTGGGTAAGGTTCTCTGGAACTTCAATTCCCCCGTATCTACAGTTGGCTTAGACTTTAGCCAGAGGTTATCAATTTTCTGCCCGAGATTACATAGCTGGGAGGATAGCACATCAATCTTCTTGAATATACAGTTAAGGGTTCTGACCACAAGATGGAGATGTTCTGGTTGTTCTTCTCTTGCGCAGTCCTCAGTTCCGGTGTCTTGTGCCACTTTCAGTGGGACACTCTCTCCTCCAGGCTTGCCGTTTGCAGTTTTAATCTGTGGTGAAAACAATTCCTCTGGTGTTGACGTTGTTTCTGAGGACATTAGTGGGTAGAAACGGTTCTGAGTTTCCACCATGTAACAGTGATCAGTGGGGCCGCTCCATTTGCCAGACACGGGGGTGTCGGTTTTTGGTTGTTTGGCTCTTGGGGAGGGCAAGGCCTCATCACAATCCCTTAGGCGTTTGCCTTGACCCATCATTTTGAGTCGTTTAAAATAGCAGTAATAAAAAGGTAATAAAAAGGTGATAAAAAGTAATAAAAGGCAACTGGGAATGAGCTGGCGGAAAACCAGAGCATCGGAAGCTGCTGCCCGGGCTGCCGGAGAATACAGTTATCTGCTCATTAAAACTGATTTACTATGCTGGCCTCACAATTTTCAGCAGTGTGAACTCCTAGCGAGAACTCCAACACCCAGGTACAATCTTCAGAACAAAACTTGAAAGGCTGGGAGCCACAGCACAAATTTAGGGAGGATTCAAAGGGAACTCCGGCAAGTGCGTCTTACCTCGGCGCCATCTTTTTCCTCCTCTTTCCCCTGTGGTTTGAAATTAAAGAAGCGAAAGTACAAATTGCTGGAGTAGAGCAAAAAGTGGATGATTTAGAGACAGGAAGAATTCAAAGTTTGGAAAGGCAGCAGCAAGAGGTAAGAGAGGCAATTGCCACACTGCAGCTCAAAGAAAGAGAACAGAACTTGAGATTGAGAAATCTTCTGGAAATAGAACAAGGGAGCCTTAAGGACTTTTTGGTTAAAGAATTGTCTGCTTTCTGGGAGCTTGAGGAGGCCGATTTGGCGGCATCAATAGTGAAGGCCTACAGATTTGGAGCTAAAGGCAAGAGGAGTTCGAAAACAGTTAATGACTGTCTGATAGTGTTCCAGAACAGGGATCAAAGAAATCAAATATTAGGCCTTCACTACAACAACAATTTGGTGGTCCAACAACAGCCTGTAATTCTTTATAAAGACATTCCCAAATATTTTTGGATTTGAGGGCAGGATATACAGACTTGACAAATAAATTACCGGTAAGAAGGAAAAGAGTCTTTTTCAGGTGGGATTTTCCTCAAGGTCTCTCGTTCAAATTTAAAGAGAAGAAGGTAAGGATAAGAACGATTGAAGATAAAGTTAAGTTTTTGGATAAATATGCATCAGACCTCAAGGACGGGAGTTCATCGAACCTGGATAAGTTGTACCCACCACCACCAGGAAAAGGATCAGTACCAGACAAAGAAAAAGGAGCAGCAGTAGGAGTGGATCCATTGACTGGATAAGATAGATTTACAGATTTACAGATAAGAATGGCTTTAAAGATTTTAACTTGGAATGTTCACGGTTTGAACCAGAGGCCCAAAGACACAGGGTCAATCATATATTGGAAAAGAAGAATTTGGACATAATTTGTTTACAAGAGACTCATGTAATAAGGCAACACAGAACAATACTACAAAATAAAAAATTAGGCCAAAAATCCATCTCATCAGACAGAGTCAAGAAGAGAGGTGTGGTAATTTATGCAAAAGAAAATATAATCCAAGACAAATGTTTAAGGATGAAGAAGGTAGATACATTGCAATTGACATAACAGTGCAAGGTGAAAAACTTTTAATATTGGGAATTTATGCACCAAATGATGGCAAGTCTGACTTCTATAAGAAAATCCATGACATTCTGTTGGATTATATGGAATACAAACTGATCTGTATGGGAGATTTCAATGGGACAGTTTCCACTTTGATGGACCGATTGCAAAGAGCCAAGATTACAAATGAAGGGAAACTCCCCCAAACTTTTTTTGAAATGATGGACAATTTGGATTTGATTGATTCATGGAGGCTAAAGAACCCAACAGAAACTGAGGCAACTTATTATTCAGAATCTCACTTGTCGTGGTCACGATTGGATTATATATGGATTTCTAGAGTACTTTCACCAAAGATTAATAAGGCGGAAATATGCCCAAAGACTTGTTCGGATCATAATGCTGTGCAATTGGAATTAAAAAATTTTTTTCCAAGGATTCATTCAGATGGAAGATGGATGATTCTTTGTTTAGAATGCCAAAAATTGTGGAAGAAGCCCAAAAAGCTATTAAAGAATATTTTGAGATTAATTTGACAACACAGGTGGAAAAAAGGACTATTTGGGACGCAAGCAAAGCGGTGATGAGAGAATTCCTCATAAGAGAAAAGGCAAAGAGGAAAAAGGAACAGGATCAAGAGAAGGAAATTTTTTTGGATCAACTAAAAGATAAGGAGAAAAAATTAAGAGGACATCCAAAAAATCAACAAATACAGAAAGAAATAAAAGCTCTGCAGTCCCAATATTCCAATTTAATAAACCAAGAAATAGAATGGAAAATAAGATTAATGAAACAGAGAACCTTTGAATCGGCAAACAAATGTGGAAAATTGCTTGCATGGCAGTTAAAGAAAAGACAGAAGTTAAATACCATCACTAATATCAAGGTGGAAAATAAGAATGCAGAGAATCCAGCAGAAATAAGAAATGTTTTCAGAAATTTTACAAATAATTATAAAAAAGATGATAAGCAGGATGAAGTTAAAATAGACCAATTTTTGGACAAAAATGGTTTGCATAAAATCCCAGAAGATAAGAAAATAATACTCAACCACCCAATTACAAGACAAGAAATTGAGGAAGCAATAAACAGTATGCAACTAGGTAAAGCCCCAGGACCGGATGGTCTAACAGCAAAATATTACAAAATGCTGAAAGATTGGATGATTCAACCTTTGATGGAAGTTTGCAATGATATTTTAAGGGGAGAAAGGGCGCCCGAGTCATGGAAAGAAGCTTATATCATGTTGATATTAAAACCAGATACAGATAAGACTCAAATGAAAAATTATTGACCAATTTCATTATTAAATGTGGACTATAATTTTTTTGCTAATGTCATGGCCACAAGGTTGAAAAGAGTTTTGAAAGATTATATCCACAAAGATCAAGCAGGTTTTTTACCTGGCAGACATATGAATAATAATATAAGGAATTTAGTGGATATACTGGAAAGACTAGAAATGAAGATAATACAGAAGCTATTCTGATGTTTATAGACGCAGAGAAGGCCTTTGACAACATTTCTTGGAGTTTTATGAAGAAAAATTTGGTGAAAATGGAGGTTGGCCTGAACTTTCTTAATGGCTTAAATGCCATTTATAATGATCAAAGAGCAAAGATTATAATTAACAACATGATATCAGAGGAAATCAGAGTGGAGAAAGGAACAAGACAAGGGTGTCCTATTTCCCCTTTACTGTTTATAACATTCCTGGAGGTATTAAAAGGGAATTTCCTGAGGGTGTATCATTCACCTTTAAAGGAAAGAGGAGAAGGAGAGATACACTTGAGGATGCCAAAATGTTTTGGAGGAAATATTGGAAACCGTTAGGAGGAGAAAGTCAAAAAATAGATGATGATTCTGTGGCTCTGGAACAAAGGTTTGAAAGTGATTAGATATTTTAATCTGTACTATATTCAGAATTTCATATTGTGAACATTGGTATTATTATGTTTAGAAATATTGGTTGTTACTTACTGTTTTTATTTTCGTTTTTTTTCCTCCCTTAGTTTGCTTTGTTTGTGTTAATAAAATATGAATCTGTCTTTACTATCTTGGAATGTAAATGGATTGAATGAAAAGAAAAAGAGGAATAAGACAGAACACATTTTGGAGAAAAAAAAGACTTGATGTTATATGTTTGCAAGAAACGCATATAAAAAGAGATCATAGGAAAATTCTGATAAACCCAAAATTAGGATTGGCCTTTATTACATCAGACCAAGTGAAGAAAGGAGGAATAGTAATGTATATTAAACCCAGTCTAGAACCAGGTTTCTTGGAAAAAGTGTTTTTCAACACTTTTTTAAGCTCATTATAAATTTTCTCCCAGAAGTCCTTTACCTTTGGGCATGTCCACCACATGTGATAGAAGGTACCTTCAACTTGCTTACACTTCCAACATTGATTACTCACATCTTAGCTAATTTAACTGGTGTTAAATACCATCTATACATCATTTTCATCATATTCTCTCTTAATACATTACATGCAGTAAAATTGATTCCTTCCCTCCACAATTTTTCCCAGTCCTCCATCATTATATTATGTCCCACATCTTTAGCCCAGTCAATCATCACTGATTTAACCATTTCATCTTTTTTATGCCACTCCAATAACAGTTTATACATTCTAGAAAGATTCTTTGTGTTTGGTTCAATTAGTTCAGTTTCCAACTTAGATTTTTCCGTTTGAAAACCTTGTTTTTTGTCCAATTTGAAAACCTCATTTATCTGGTAGTACTGTAACCAGTCAGTAACACCTTCCTTCAACTGCTCATAACTTTTCAACTTAAAGTTCTGTCCTTCTTGTTCCAGTACATCAGAATATTTCAGCCACCTTGCAGACATGTTAGGTCTTTTATAGGCTTTAGCTTCCACTGGAGACAACCATCTAGGAGTTTTCCTCTCTAACAAGTCTTTGTTCCGCATCCAAACCTGATACAAGGAATTTCTTATAATATGGTTTTTAAACGCTTTATGAGCTTTAACTTTATCATACCAAAGATAGGCATGCCAGCCAAATACATTATCATGTCCTTCCAAGTCCAAGATGTCTGTATCCTCTAACTTAATCCAATCTTTCAACCAACAAAATGCTGCAGCCTCAAAATAAATCCTTAAATCTGGCAGGGAGAATCCCCCTCTCTCTTTAGAGTCCGTTAAAATCTTATATTTGATTCTGGGTTTTTTCCCCTGCCAGATAAATCTTGATAGATCTTTTTGCCATCGGGAGTGTTTGAAATAAAAACATTATTAAAATCTGATTATTCATCAATGATAGAACAAGAATTAGAATAGAATTTTAAAACTCTGAAACAATGTAATTTTGAATTTGCCAATAAACCAAGTAAACTTTTAGCTTGGCAATTTAAAAAAAGACAAAATGAAAAATTAATTAATAGAATAAAAATAGGAGAAAAACATATAGAAGACCCAAAAATGATCATTTGAAGCTTTACACAATATTATGAAGATTTATATAAAGAAGAAATTCAGAGTCCAGAGGAGATAGAACAATATCTAATACATCACAAAATCCCAAGCATCACAGAGGACAAAATAAAAATGTTGAACTCCCCTAACAACTGAAATTAAGGAGGCAATAAAGAAGTCCAAATCTGGAAAGACTCCTGGCCCTGACAGGTTACCAGTCGAGCTTTATAAAAAACTAGATGATATACTATGTTTACCCCTAAAAGAATTAATGAATGTTATAATGAAGAAAGGAGAAATCCCGGACTCCTGGACTTGTCACAATACTACCAAACCAGGGAGGGGATTTGGAACTGATGGCTAATTATAGGCCGATATCGCTATTGAATAGCAATTATAAGCTCTTTGCAACAATAATCACAAATAGGTGGACTGGCAGGTTCTTCTGATAGAATGCTTAAGCTAGCCGTGATGACAGGGAGAATTAGAGGATTTTGTTGTTGTTGTTGTTGTTCAGTCGTTCAGTCGTGTCCGACTCTTCGTGACCCCATGGACCAGAGCACGCCAGGCACACCTATCCTTCACTGCCTCTCGCAGTTTGGCCAAACTCATGTTAGTAGCTTCAAGAACACTGTCCAACCATCTCATCCTCTGTCGTCCCCTTCTCCTTGTGCCCTCCATCTTTCCCAACATCAGGGTCTTTTCTAGGGATTCTTCTCTTCTCATGAGGTGGCCAAAGTACTGGAGCCTCAACTTCAGGATCTGTCCTTCTAGTGAGTACTCAGGGCTGATTTCTTTGAGAATGGATAGGTTTGATCTTCTTGCAGTCCATGGGACTCTCAAGAGTCTCCTCCAGCACCATAATTCAAAAGCATCAATTCTACGGCGATCAGCCTTCTTTATGGTCCAGCTCTCACTTCCGTACATTACTACTGGGAAAACCATAGCTTTAACTATACGGACCTTTGTCGGCAAGGTGATGTCTTTGCTTTTTAAGATGCTGTCTAGGTTTGTCATTGCTTTTCTCCCAAGAAGCAGGCGTCTTCTAATTTCATGACTGCTGTCACCATCTGCAGTGATCATGGAACCCAAGAAAGTGAAATCTCTCACTGCCTCCATTTCTTCCCCTTCTATTTGCCAGGAGGTGATGGGACCAGTGGCCATGATCTTAGTTTTTTTGATGTTGAGCTTCAGACCATATTTTGCGCTCTCTTCTTTCACCCTCATTAAAAGGTTCTTTAATTCTTCCTCACTTTCTGCCATCAAGGTAGTATCATCAGCATATCTGAGGTTGTTGATATTTTTTCCGGCAATCTTAATTCCGGTTGGGGATTCATCCAGCCCAGCCTTTCGCATGATGAATTCTGCATATAAGTTAAATAAGCAGGGAGACAATATACAGCCTTGTCGTACTCCTTTCCCAATTTTGAACCAATCAGTTGTTCCATATCCAGTTCTAACTGTAGCTTCTTGTCCCACATAGAGATTTCTCAGGAGGCAAATGAGGTGATCCGGCACTCCCATTTCTTTAAGAACTTGCCATAGTTTGCTGTGGTCGACACAGTCAAATGCTTTTGCATAATCAATGAAGCAGAAGTAGATGTTTTTCTGGAACTCTCTGGCTTTCTCCATAATCCAGCGCATGTTTGCAATTTGGTCTCTGGTTCCTCTGCCTCTTCGAAATCCAGCTTGCACTTCTGGGAGCTCTCGGTCCACATACTGCTTAAGCCTGCCTTGTAGAATTTTAAGCATAACCTTGCTAGCGTGTGAAATGAGTGCAATTGTGCGGTAGTTGGAGCATTCTTTGGCACTGCCCTTCTTTGGGATTGGGATGTAGACTGATCTTCTCCAATCCTCTGGCCACTGCTGAGTTTTCCAAACTTGCTGGCATATTGAGTGTAGAACCTTAACAGCATCCTCTTTTAAAATTTTAAATAGTTCAGCTGGAATATCATCACTTCCACTGGCCTTGTTGTTAGCAAGGCTTTCTAAGGCCCATTTGACTTCACTCTCCAGGATGTCTGGCTCAAGGTCAGCAACCACATTACCTGGAGTGTATGAGACCTCCATATCTTTCTGGTATAATTCCTCTGTGTATTCTTGCCACCTCTTCTTGATGTCTTCTGCTTCTGTTAGGTCCTTTCCTACTCTAATCAAAAGGTTCAAAAAGAATGGAAAATCTGCTCAGAATACTTAAATCAATATTATAATATTAAAATCTCCTAGTAGACATAGCGTGATTCTTGTATACAAAGAAGAATATTATCTTTTTATTGGGAAAGAACCAAAGAAGACAATACAATAATATAGATCTGTGTACAAACAAATGGTAAAAATAAGGATGCAAAGAGCATAATCGGAAGTCAATTTTGTTTATTTTGTGTTATGTGTTTGTTTTTATCTCTTTGTCTATTTTCTCTTTTCTTCTTTCTTTCTCTTCTTCTTTCCCTATTTTCTTTCACTGAAATTTCTTTTTGCCTCAGCCTTTTCTTACTGATTATTATTTTTTTGCTTTTTGCTTTTCTTTCTCTGACCCTGTTATATCTTTTTATTTGACCGACAATGGGGAAAAAGGAAAATGGACAAAGGGTAATATATAGTATGGAGGATTGTTAAAGAAGTATACAAATTGATGAATATATTAACATGTAAATATTGGGATAAGGGTCAATTGCAACAAAGAAATGTAATTATGTCAGAATTATATTATACTATGTCATGCTAAGTTATGTTATATTGTAATGTTATGTCATGCTATGTCATGCTATGTCGTGTCGTGTCGTGTCGTGTCGTGTCGTGTCGTGTCATGCTGTGCTGTGCTGTGCTGTGCTGTGCTGTGCTGTGTTGTGTTATTATTCGTATGATTTTGGTTTTAGTACTATGGAGTCTAAATAAAGATTTATATATTTTAAAAAAATTGAAAGAACTTGGAGAGAGTCAAGAACATGTAAATGACTGGCTGCAGTATTACCAACTAAATGAAAAAATTAAAAAAATTGTCCAGTAGCACCTTAGCGACCAACTAAGTTTGTTCTTGGTATAAGCTTTCGTGTGCATGCACACTTCTTCAGATACACTGAAACAGAAGTCACCAGACCCTTAATAAAGTGGGAGGGTGGAGTGGGGTTTTTCTCAGGAGATAAGTGATTGACTCAATGGGTATGGTAAACCTGTTGACAACTGTTAATGACTGTAATTAGTCCTACAGGAAAAAGCAAGTGTTACTATGCAGATGATTAGCATATGTAATGAGACAGGAATCCAATATCTCTATTAAGAACGGGTCTCTCCATAGTTTTCAGTTTAGTGATAAGTTGTAATTCAGAAACTTCTCCTGGCTATGCCCATGCCCCCCATCCTACTGGTAGAAAGGTAGCTATTTAAATGTTTTGTTTGTAAATGAAACATGTTTTATTTATAATGTTTATAATTTATACAAAATACGATTACATAAAATGATAGGAGCATAATGAAATATTGTTAAAGCAGAAAAACATAAAACCATGGAGCTAGAAGGGACCCCAAGGATCATCTTTCTAGTAAAACCCCCTGCAATGTAGGAAACTCAACTAAAGCATCTATGTCAGATGGCCATCCAACCTCTGCTTAGAAATCTGCAAGGATGGAGAGGCCAGAACTTCCCGAGGGAGATCCATTTTCCATGTATTATAAAAAGTAAAGAACACTTATTTGGGTGTAGAAAGTCTTGCCAATCTATTGCAAATCACACAGAGAGGGAAAATGAGGATATGTTTTACTAGGGACAGATATCAGAAAATAGGGATGGGTGCTCTTTTTTTGTTAGATATTTCATTTCTTTAGGATAGAAAATGCCCACATTGACTCACATCAGCTGATGTAAAAGGATTTACTTTCGATAAAATACTGCTTCAATTTTTTAAAAAAGCAAAAGCAGACAGATATATTGATTGTACTTTCCAGCCAAATGTGTTTTATGCCTCATTTAACCCACAGCATAGATTTCTTAATTCCACAAGAACATCTGGCTTAAATCTTTGCCTTTTTTTTAATAGGAGGAATTCCCCCTTCTATATATTTTTCCCCACCCCAATAAATTCCCCCACTTTTTAAAAAGGGAGAAAGCGGAGGAGAATGACCCCTTCAAAATTCGTCATCTTGGCTCTCTAAAGTTTGGACACAAAAGTATTTGGCTCAGAGGGGTGGGAAAACACTCTAGGAAGCACTGACCCATACTTTCCCACTCCCCCCCCCTTCTCTCAATCCTTTCTCTCCCACCCACCAGGGCTTTGGTCAGTCCTAGTCCAAACCCGGGCAGCTGTGACTTAAAACAAAGCTTTTTTCACACACAATGCCCTTCTGTCCATTCCCAGATACTGACCGATGCAGTGGACAGAGGCCGAAGCTAGAGCCATTCAAGTTCTGTGCCAGGACCCTGCTGGCAAAAAACAATATTGGCAGTGATGAAGGGTAGATATTATCAAAAGGATTTGTTGTCAGATGACCCACAGAGACAGGCTGACCCTTCACTACCCCCAACCACCCAGGCTCCACAGCTCCAATAGCAACTGTCCACATTCCTGACCTTAGTGGAGAAACAATAACATTGTCATGGCTTTGATTTAGGAGGAACTCTTTCCATTACAAAGGATGGACAAAAGGACTTAGAGGTAGGGGAAAGAGAGCTCCCCTCTCTCAAATCTCTGGAAGGAAACCAAATGTAGCTACAGCAAACATTTTTGATGGCCTGATGGTGAGGGTGGGGGAAGTTCACCTATTATCTGTCCAGTCTGCCCCACATTGTCCCCCCTCTGGCAATTTGCCCAGACTTTTGAGGCACCTCCAAGTTGTATTACATTTTAATCTGGTCTGGAGTCAAATCTCCATGTATCAATGCCTTTAATTACCAAAAGAATCCCATTTCCACCCTGCCACCCTGAAGAAAAAAGGAGGGGCAAGAGGGAAAGCAGAGGGCCCCTCCCAATTGGTTTTTTGCTCTGCCCTATTTGGATGTGATTGACACAATAACAGTGTGTTGGTGAATTTATACTATATGGACATCACACACATTATTTGGCTTTATTTCTTGTTCTGCAATGCTTCCCTGATGTTATTATTATTGGCAAGAGGGGCATTCTTTGTCATGGGCCATACCAGATAAGGAAGACACACACTTGATAGTGAACTCTTTATTGGCAAGAGAAACACTTGCAGCTGCTTCTACGGTGCTCTGGGTACACACACACAAACATGCTTCTCTCCTCTAGGCAGCTGCAGTAGTGTAGCTAGGGTGATGGGGGGCGGGGTGCCCCTGGTGGCACTTACCTTTGGGTTGGCACACCAAAGCCCAAGGTGGCATGCAAGTCCAAGCACCCCAGAACCTAGTGTGCTGCTCCTAAAAGCACTGCGGCCTGGGGCTGGCCTCGCAGGGTGCCAAGCTGCTGCACCCTCTCCCCAGCTGCCAGCTGGAGGGCACCGAGAGGGATGCAGCTCTGGTGGCGCATCCCACCTCCAGCATGCTTCCCCCCCCCCATGGCCACTGGAGCTCCCTACACCACTGGGTAGCTGTCCACAGGTCTGGGCCCTGTGGAACAGTTGCAGCAATAGTGGGACCTCTCTAGGTTTGCCACCTTTGGTCAGGCAACATACGGGATAGGTCAGGGGATGGGGATTGAGGGGCACACACACACTCTCCTGACACCAAATCCTTCCCTCCCCTTTTGGAGGATGGTTCCCTGCATTCGGCCTCCCACCTCCCTCACCACCCCAGCTCCGCTCTTTCCTTCAACTCACATAGATGGGCAGGGGCCAGAGGTAGATGGCAGTTCCTACAGGGGACTTGAGCTGCAGCTCCAGGCTCTTGCCCAAATTGGCAGCAGAAGAGACTCAAGCACAGAGAAGGAGGAGAGGTCAAGGTTGGGGCAGCAGAGGGGGCCAAGTGGCAATGGACCCTTACCATGTTAGACTAGCAGCAGCAGCAGCTGAGAATAATAATAATAATAATAATAATAATAATAATAATAATAATAATGTATTATTTATACCCGGCCCATCTGGCTGGGTTTCCCCAGGCACTCTGGGTGGCTCCCAACATAATAATAATAATAATAATAATAATAATAATAATAATAATAATAATAATAATGTGATAAAACATCAAACATTAAAAATTTCCCTAAACAGGACTGCCTTCAGATGTCTTCTAAAAGTCAGATAGTTGTTTTTTCCTTGGGAGGATGTTTCACAGGGCAGGCAACACTACCAAGAAGGCCCTCTGCCTTATTCCCTGTAGCTTCACTTCTCACAGTGAGGGAACCGCCAGAAGGCCCTCAGAGCTGGACCTTAGTGTCCGGGCTGAACAATGGGGGTGGAGGCGCTCCTTCAGGTATACTGGGCCGAGAGCGTTTTGGGCTTTAAAGGTCAGCACAACACTTTGAATTGTGTTCGGAAATGCACTGGGAGCCAATGAAGGTCTTTCAGGACCGGTGTTATATGGTCTTGGCAGCCATTCCCAGTCACCAGTCTAGCTGCTGCATTCTGGATTAGTTGTAGTTTCCGGGTCACCTTCAAAGGTACCAGTGAAAGGGAAGGATAGAGGAGGTGAGGAAGGGAGAGGAGGTTGCTCCTTCCCCCTTTTCTCTATTGTTGCTTGCGCTGGGCCAGGCTCCTTCTCAGCTGCACCAACAGTGAGGCAGCCACCATTTGGGGCCAGTTGCCTCCCTCACACGCCTGATGGTGTGAAGGAAGGGAGGGGCTGCTCCTGGGGTTGGGTAGGATAATACAGTATTGTCAAGGATACCAACAGGGAGTGAGGGGAAGGGGGGTGGGAAGGCAATGCCAACCAATGAACCAGACCCCCCCCCCTCTGCCCTGCGCTCACAAAGTCTTGCTCTTGCTCTTCTCCAGACATAGCCTATGCCCACACAGTTTTGAGGAGGAACTCAAATACTGGAAAAGTCTTCCTTTTTAAAGTCCAAACAGGACAGAAGACATTTGCATCCCAAAAAGTGACAACCCAATTTTTCTAGGGACAGGTGGCAACCCTATGTCCCTCCCCTCCTCTGGCTTATATACCCACCTCTGGTGGGTTGTGTGCCCACAACTTGAGACTTCTCCTGCACAAAAGTTGTCACTGCTCTTCCCTTTTCAAGCCCCTCCTGGTTCTTGCAGACAGTGGGGTGAGGGAAGCTGGGGAATCTACTGACCCATCCCTCACCTGAACTGTCCCTTTTCCCTCCGTCACATCCTGCATGCCTTCATCTGCCTCTGACGGTCCTGACTCTCCCTGCTCCCCTGGCTCCTGCCTTGTGGGTGATTGTTGTTGTTGTTGTTCAGTCGTTCAGTCGTGTCCGACTCTTCGTGACTCCATGGACCAGAGAACGCCAGGCACGCCTATCCTTCACTGCCTCTCGCAGTTTGGCCAAACTCATGTTAGTAGCTTCGAGAACACTGTCCAACCATCTCATCCTCTGTCGTCCCCTTCTTCTTGTGCCCTCCATCTTTCCCAACATCAGGGTCTTTTCTAGGGAGTCTTCTCTTCTCATGAGGTGGCCAAAGTACTGGAGCCTCAACTTCAGGATCTGTCCTTCTAGTGAGCACTCAGGGCTGATTTCTTTGAGAATGGATAGGTTTGATCTTCTTGCAGTCAATGGGACTCTCAAGAGTCTCCTCCCGCACCATAATTCAAAAGCATCAATTCTTCGGCGATCAGCCTTCTTGATGGTCCAGCTCTCGCTTCCGTACATTACTACTGGGAAAACCATAGCTTTAACTATACGGACCTTTGTCGGCAAGGTGATGTCTTTGCTTTTTAAGATGCTGTCTAGGTTTGTCATTGCTTTTCTCCCAAGAAGCAGGTGTCTTCTAATTTCGTGACTGCTGTCACTATCTGCAGTGATCATGGAACCCAAGAAAGTGAAATCTCTCACTGCCTCCATTTCTTCCCCTTCTATTTGCCAGGAGGTGATGGGACCAGTGGCCATGATCTTAGTTTTTTTGATGTTGAGCTTCAGACCATATTTTGCGCTCTCCTCTTTCACCCTCATTAAAAGGTTCTTTAATTCCTCCTCACTTTCTGCCATCAAGGTAGTATCATCAGCATATCTGAGGTTGTTGATATTTTTTCCAGCAATCTTAATTCCGGTTTGGGATTCATCCAGTCCAGCCTTTCGCATGATGAATTCTGCATATAAGTTAAATAAGCAGGGAGACAATATACAGCCTTGTCGTACTCCTTTCCCAATTTTGAACCAATCAGTTGTTCCATATCCAGTTCTAACTGTAGCTTCTTGTCCCACATAGAGATTTCTCAGGAGACAAATGAGGTGATCCGGCACTCCCATTTCTTTAAGAACTTGCCATAGTTTGCTGTGGTCGACACAGTCAAATGCTTTTGCATAATCAATGAAGCAGAAGTAGATGTTTTTCTGGAACTCTCTGGCTTTCTCCATAATCCAGCGCATGTTTGCAATTTGGTCTCTGGTTCCTCTGCCTCTTCGAAATCCAGCTTGCACTTCTGGGAGTTCTCGGTCCACATACTGCTTAAGCCTGCCTTGTAGAATTTTAAGCATAACCTTGCTAGCGTGTGAAATGAGTGCAATTGTGCGGTAGTTGGAGCATTCTTTGGCACTGCCCTTCTTTGGGATTGGGATGTAGACTGATCTTCTCCAATCCTCTGGCCACTGCTGAGTTTTCCAAACTTGCTGGCATATTGAGTGCAGCACCTTAACAGCATCCTCTTTTAAAATTTTAAATAGTTCAGCTGAAATATCATCACTTCCACTGGCCTTGTTGTTAGCAGTGCTTTCTAAGGCCCATTTGACTTCACTCTCCAGGTTGTCTGGCTCAAGGTCAGCAACCACACTACCTGGGGTGTATGAGACCTCCATATCTTTCTGGTATAATTCCTCTGTGTATTCTTGCCACCTCTTCTTGATGTCTTCTGCTTCTGTTAGGTCCTTTCCACTTTTGTCCTTAATTGTGGTAATCTTTGTGGGTGATAGGACACACCTTAACTCACTGGTCCCCTCTCCTGATTCCCTCTCCTGGTTCCCTGCCTCTGCCACACACTCTTTGGAGCCCTGATAGTCCCTGATACCGTGACAAAAAAACCCCACCAACAACCCTAGAAAATTTGTGGTATAAAAAGTCACAGGATTTGAGCAGGAAGCAACAGGACATATGCAGATTGGAAACTAAGCAACCTGTCTGTTCTGATACTTTTAAAGATGCAAACAGTATTGAAAGCAGGAAAACTAATGCTCCAACACCATCATGAGCACAGATCACACTGAATGCACAATAAAGTTTGCAGTCAGCAGCAAAACTTGGTTTCCAGTTTTAATTTTGCTGGGAGAGCTAGGACTGTGAGGCTCTCGGACTCTCCTGATAAAGGCGAGGGTTGCAGGGTAGCAACCTCCCCCACCTTCTTGTTGTTTTATGCTGGTTCTTTTCTCATTTCTGGTCGTTGCACAACAGCGGGGCAACTCATTCATCTAGGGAGTCTTCTCTTCTCATGAGGTGGCCAAGAAAGGAACGAATTCCTATGCCCCACAAATAACCCAGAGATGCATTTTAAAATAAAAGGACACATTCTACTCATGTAAAAACATGCTGATTCCTGGACCATCTGCGGGCCTGATTGAGAAGGCGATTGGGCAGCATCCGGCCCACAGACCTTAGGTTGCCTACCCCTGGCGAAAGACATAAGTTAAAGGGACGCTCCCCTCTGAGAAAACCCAAAATTGAAATAAATAAATGAAATATGGAGCAAGTGATTTTAAAAATTGAAAGGAAAACGGGGGAGAGACTAAATTGCTACAGTATCAAGAAAATAGAGGGTTATGGAAAGAGGGGGCTATCCCCCACAACAGAGGCAGAGACTGTTATCCTATCTTGCAGTTGATTTATAAGGAAAACATTCAACATGCCAGACTAAGACTGATTAATAATCCAACAAAACTCAACAGTTAAAAAGGAAACAACATCTTTTAAATAGCATCCTGAAAAGGACCTCAACTGTAACAAGAAGCAAGAAGGCTCTTATTAAAAGCAAGAGAACTGCAGAAATTCTGTAAGAAAATGCCAACACCCCACAAATCCTCCTCAAACCGGAACGGTAAGCAAGGGCGAAAATGCGAAGGGGAAGGAGGGGCTAAAGAACTGAGAAGCCTTACGGGGGGGGGGGGGACTCGAAGTAAACAACGATAATTGAAGTTGTGAGGTTTAGATAAGAAGAGATACTATTCAGAAGGGCTGTGGGGGATGACTCAGAGGTAGGAGGCGGTGCAAAGACAGAGTGGGTGCCTCGGAGATCTGGGGAATTGTTCGGAGGGTCGTCTGGAAAGCGGGGAAAGAGGGGAGTGAGTCAGCAGATTAGACAGTGGCCATTACGGACGTGAGGCACTGACCCTTTAGGAAGAGACATCAAGAAGATAGACCAGTGGATAAAGGAAGAGGGGCAGACAAAAGGGAAGGTTAGTATTACACAGTGACATCTAGAGGACAGAAATGACATAACACCCAAAGAATAAACAGAGGACAATTACCCTTAGTCACAACGCCCCCATTAAACCTGCTATTATCATAAAGAAAACACAACTAAGGTAGCCTAAGAAGGAAACAACAAGAAAGGAAAACTTCAGCTAACAATTAAAGTACTCAACCTACCCAAATATTAAAGGTCCTGACTGTGAGGAGTAAAGTAAGTGTGAAATCTATGTAAATTAAAACTACCATCCCTAAGGGGAATTCCCATAAATATACAATATTATTTCACAATAATAATAAAATCAAGAAACGGACTCGGAAGACAAACGTAAGCTTGTAAATTAACCTTTGAGAAGAAGAACAACAACTAACCTAAATCAAAGATATAATTCACATTAGAGCTCAAATCCAAGGACAGTCAGACAACCAAATGCGCTCTAAGAGAACACAAACAATGATCGGCCTAACCTCAACAACAAATTAAACAAGAAGGATGTCAGGGTTATGAGACTTCCCGGGGGGGGGGGGGCAAGTTGTTAGACTGACCCCCAGGCAGGAACGAAGCCTCTGTGCCTTCCTGGCTACACGAGTCCAGGGGCACATCAGTAATATGTGATTGTTCCCAGCTTGAAAACAACACACACAAGCCTTTAAGGCTAAAACCTACTTTATTGTAGATAAAGTGCAGAGTATGCCTCTGCGTAGCCAGCTCAGATATTCAGAGCTGTGCATAATACGTCTAGCATCTCTCGAGCCAGAACAAAAAGTGAAGATACAACAGTACATTACAAAATAACATCACATGTGTGGGAAGGCTGGTATGACCGGTGGTTTTCCCACAGGACAAAAACATGACTCATAGTCATGTTACCTTGCTGCTGAGGCTTTTAGCAGCTCGGCTTGTAATAATATCACAACATTCTCCCCCGATATTAGACAATGAAAGAGCGGCAAAAGCTAAGGCATCATTAAGAGAAGTAAACAAACAGTTATCATATACACAGTATGAATCTGTTGTCTTTGTTCCATCCTTGGAACTCTCTGAGACTGGTTCTACCAGTTGGAGCCTGTGATCACCAACTCTCCAGGGGACCAGAGCACTTGCTCTGTGTGTGTTGGAAGGAACAGTGTTGAACTTTGCAACCTGTTGATGTGGCTTTTTCACATCTGTGAAGTGAGCCTGAGTGTCTCTGTTTTGAGTGCAAACGACAGCTACATTTGCAACGGCTGAGATTGCAAACTCTTTGGAGTACCTTTTGGGCGCCTGACCCTTTGTTACTCTCTTAGATCTACGCATAAGATGTAGATCCTCTTTGCTGAGTTTCTCCTGAACAGGACTTTTTGGAGAAACTTTACCAATCGTAAATAGTGGCTCTACAGATCCTAGCACATCATCTTCTTCTGATGGCCTGGACATAGCATGAGCTCCTCTCTCAATGACAGTGTCACCTGTGTCGGAACTAGCCGTGGTTGAGCTTGCACTGCTACTGCTAGTGTCAGTATCCTCATACGTATTGACATCAATGGGAAAGCTTTGGAGACCTGTGTCTCCGGCTTTACAGTAGGTTCTACCTCCTGGGTAAGAATTACTGTGTTAGAGGAAGGCAATAGAACTCTGTATTGACCTTTCTCATAGCCCATAAAGATGCCTTGGATGGTTGTACTTTCAAGTGACTCCACCCACATCTGAGAACCAAAAACCTTAAGATGCTCAACAGAAGGCTTTCTGTGAAACAGTATCTCATAAGGTGAGCATTTCATTCCTTTTGGAACACTCCTGACCCAAGCATATGTGAAGGCAGATAGGCTTTCAGCCCAATTCTGTTCAGACAGCTTTGCACTAAGCAATTGTGCCTGCATACCCTCACGTAATTCTGCATTAATTTTAACACACAAATCTTTGTTCCACGATGACTGGCTTACAGCAACTTTGTGCTGAATGCAATGTTGACTTAGGAAGTCCTGGAACTCCTGTGAATCAAACACTGGTAATTGATTAGTATACAAACATTCAATTTTTCCATCATGCATGAAATCTATCTTAGCACAAAATTCAGTGAACCTGGCCAAGACTTGCTGCAGACTTTTCATAGTGTAAATCCAAGTGAATTTAGAAAAATGGTCAGACAGCAATAAATAATATTTAGCTCCGCCTCTAGATTGTGGCAAAAGCCCTATTACATCAGCAGAGACCCGCTGGAAACATCTTGTGACCTTTTCTCTGCGTGGCTGTTTGGTAGTCTCCTTGGACTTAGCAGCACCTGCAAAATAAGAGTCAACAATATCAAAACAACAGTCAGTAGAATCAAAAGACAGTAAGAATAGTCCATCTTTGTTTTTCTGAGCTGTAAGGATATCTTCTCCATCCTTAGAAATTGTGCACAGTCCTTTGCATAGTCTGAGCTCGCAGTCCTTCTCGGTAAGCTGCGGTACACTGAGCAGATTGTAGGCAATTTCTGGCACATATAATATGTTGCTTATAGTCAGCTGGAGACTCTGAAGAAAAACAGTTCCAACTCCAGTCGATTTCAGGTGTGTTCCACTCACCTGCGACACGGTGGAGTCCAGCTTCTTAAAAGTCTTAAACAAACGTTTGTTTGACGTCATGTGGTGACTGGCTGCAGAGTCAATAACAAACGCTAAGCCAATGTCAGTGTCCTGCTCCTGCATGCCTTGTGTAAGCAATGCAACTGTGCGCCCTTTGGAGACTTTGGTTTGCGCCTTGCCTGTAGATCCACTGGCGTTTTGGCTCTGGATAGATCCCTTCTTGGGCTTTCTGCAGGTCTGAAAACTGTGCCCTCTCAGGCCACAGTTTGTGCAGCGTATGACTTTAAGAGCTTGCACATACTCTGTTGAAGCACTAGGTGGGGTTGAGGACGCTGCTGCTTCACTCCCCCTTCCATTAGCCTCATTTTGAGCAGCACAACGATCTTGCTCATTTAGCAAAGACGAAAAGACTCTGGCAATGGTTAGGTTTTGAGCATCCAGAGTTCAAAGCTGTGATGCTATAGCGCTGTAACCGTCATGGAGGCTGTTTAAAACCATGAAACAAAACACATCCTCATTTAGTCGCACGTTACGTTGTGCAAGTTCACTTCTCAACTCTTTCATGTGGTTAAGATGCGAACGTAAATCGCCTTCCTTCTTTAGGCGAAGGTTTGTAAGACGTTGGAAATACAGCATAGAACTTCCAGCCGCTATCCTTAAATGTTGCTCTTGCAAAACAATCCAAAAATCATTTGCGTGATCTAAATCTCTTATGTGTATTAACTGAGATTGGTCAAGATGCAAAACAATTGTTGCTTTCACCTGATTATTCCTGTTGAGCCATCGAGGCATAGGGAACAATGGAGGAGCATTAGTCACAACAACAAGCAAATTTTGCCTTGTTAGTACTGCCTCCATTTTAATTCTCCAAGTCTGATAATTATCGTCAGTAACCAAAGGGCACAATGAGCTGCTGCTTTGCTTGTGATCCTTTGCCATTATGGAGAAAGCAGGTTTTTTTTACTCTCTGACTTCAGAAAGCAATTAAGAGGTTTATTGCCTCGTAAATCAGTCCGGTACTCACAGCCCGATTAACGGGTCTTCTCACAGCGGGATACGGCCGACCTTCAGCACGAAACTCCCCCGGAACGAAGAACGCTGTTTAGAGCTGCTTTCTTGCCGGCAAACATCAGGCAGAAGTCATCAATCAGAGGTTCGATGCCTTCGAAACCAGCAACACTGCTACCAATGTTATGAGACTTCCGGGGGGGGGGGGGCAAGTTGTTAGACTGACCCCCAGGCAGGAACGAAGCCTCTGTGCCTTCCTGGCTACACGAGTCCAGGGGCACATCAGTAATATGTGATTGTTCACAGCTTGAAAACAACACACACAAGCCTTTAAGGCTAAAACCTACTTTATTGTAGATAAAGTGCAGAGTATGCCTCTGCGTAGCCAGCTCAGATATTCAGAGCTGTGCATAATACGTCTAGCATCTCTCGAGCCAGAACAAAAAGTGAAGATACAACAGTACATTACAATAACATCACATGTGTGGGAAGGCTGGTATGACCGGTGGTTTTCCCACAGGACAAAAACATGACTCATAGTCATGTTACCTCGCTGCTGAGGCTTTTAGCAGCTCGGCTTGTAATAATATCACAACAGTCAGTGGTAGAGAACGAGGCCAATATGGATATTAAAGAGTGTTAGATCCGCGTAGTAGTTGCTCATGAGTAACGACAAAGTCTGTCTTGTCTACAAACTAATTTATTGTGCCAAAGCTATGTACAAGTGGAGCTATCCAAAAACATGACTGCCTAGTCGCTTGAAGAATCCGGAAGTGCCTTCTTCCGGCTGCGACCCTAACACAGGAATCGCAGCATCCTGAGATGCCGCCTTCCCGGTCTTCCCACCCCTCTGTGCAGCTCAGGTGACGGAAGTGGCATATCCCCCTCAGATCTGCTTTGCCGGGTGGTGCTGGGTCTTTGAGCTGCCTCCTGGAGCCCTCCCTCCACCTGGCTTCCCAAGCGTAACTCCTCCTCCCCAGAGGAGCTGCTGGAAGACTCGCTAGGCGAAGACTCACTGGAGAGAAGGGGCTTGGGCTGCCGGTACCCACCAGGACCCTGACCAGCAGTGGAGGGCAGTTCCCTGACACCCACCCCTCCTCAAGCCCCCCTCCTCCCCCAGTTGAGCCGGCAAAAGGGGGCTGAAAGGACTGGCCCCGGAGGGGACCATCCCCTCCCCGGGGATCCCACCTCCCCGTCACTGAAACGAACGGCATCCGGGGAGGAGAACCCCCCCCCAAAAAAAAATCTGTGTTGTTGTCCTCCATAGGCGGAAAGATGGCCTCCCACTCCCGAGGGCCAAGTGGAGGGGCTGAGAAATCCCAAGACCCGTCCTCCTCATCGGAAGAGTCCTCAGCCCCCCTTCCCTTCCCTGCAGGTGAGGACGGAAAACCCCCAAACTCCTTCTCCCCGTCCGTGGTGGCAAAGACGTCCTCCAAAAATACCGCTGGAGGAGCCGGTTTGTGTGGGAACAGGGCGTGAAATTCAGCCGTGAGATACTCCTCTGTGATCTGGTCTGAGGGCAGCCATGTGTTGTCCTCAGGTGCAGCCCCCTCCCAGGCCACCAAGTATTCCACCCTGTCCCCATTCCACCTGGGGTCCAAGATCTCAGTGACCACATTACAGCATACCCTCTCCTCCATGCGGGGAAGGGTGGGCGGGGTTCTGCTCTCCCTGTGAAAGCGATGCCCCTACAGGTGCGGGGAAAGCAGGGACCTGTGGAAGACCAGATGAATCCTCATGGAGTCCAGCAGCAGGAGCTTGAAGGCTACTGGATTCACCTGCTCAATCACCTCAAAGGGACCTAGCCTGCGATGCTCTAGCTTCTTGCACCTGCCCCTGACCGGCAACCCCCGTGATGACAACCACACCTTGTCCCCCACCTTGATGACCTCCCCCTCCCTGCGATGTTTGTCTGCCGCTCTCTTGTAGGACTCCTTGGCCCTTTCCAGGTTGCTCTTGAGCTGCCTGTGTACCACCTGCATTTCTTCTGCAAAATTTTCTGCGGCCGGTACACTGGGCTCCTCCCCCCCCCCGGGAATAGCCCTGGGGTGGCAACCATAATTGGCCATGAAGGGGGTCATCCCAATGGACACGTGGACTGAATTATTATAAGCAAATTCAGCCAGGCTCAGATGATTAACCCAATCATTCTGCCACTGATTTACATAGCAATGCAAGTATTGCTGCAAAACTGTGTTTGCTCTCTCAGCTTGCCCATTGGTCTGGGGGTGTGTGGCCGTGGAAAAGCTCAGTTCCACTTGTCTACCTCTGTCACTCAGGACCCTTGAGGGTATCCCGTGCAGGCGAAACACATGATCAACGAAGAGTTTGGCAGTCTCCTCCGTGGAAACTGCCCTAGGGCAGGCTACGAAGTGACACATTTTGGTCAGCATGTCCACCACTACCAGTACCGCCGTCTTGCCCCTGGACGCGGGCAGATCGGTGATGAAGTCGATGGACACCATTTCCCATGGCCTGTTTGGGGTGGTCAAGGGCTCCAGGAGACCTGCCGGGACTCTGTTGTTCCCCTTGGCTCTTTGACAGACGTCACTTTGCCGTTGCAAGGGGTTCATTAGCAAGAAAACCCCCGCATCCAGAAGCCATAAATCACGGCTAGAATGGCGCCCGGTAGGCTTCTGGTTGCGCAGTTCGTAAAGTCTCTTTCACTTCAGCAGAGTTGGAAAAACACGCAGCTTTCGGGAAGCAAAGCCTCCTGCAAAAACGTCTGGCGAAAGCAGTCTGTAACAAACTGAAAACCAACTCCTTCTCTTTCAGCAAAGCAGATTTATTACAGCAAAGCATAAATCAGATTCCCGGCGAGAGAGCCGACATGTCTGCTCCGTAAAACAGCAACGGAGAGAGCTGGGAAAAACAGCAGTTCTATCACATACACAGAAACATCACTTCCTGTGGCCTGATGCAGCTTTGGAGCTGAGTGTAACCCTTTCAGCTCCCTCACTCCTCACACCCCCTCTCGTCGGGCACACAGGACACGGTGTAGGTCGTGACCTACACCAGATACAAACCATTGCAGAATTCCCAATGACGTTGGAACCCTAAAGGTTTGGTAAACCCATCCGCTAGGTTCTCTTGGCTTGGACAGTACTTCAGCTTCACCAAGCCTGTCTGGGCACTCTGACAAACATTCTGAAACCAGATGTCCAAATGTTTGGTTCTGGACTTGAACTGTCCAGTCTCTGCCAGTTTCATACAGGGCTGGTTGTCCTCCCAAACTGTGATGGGTAAGCAACACTCCCCATTGACCTCCTGGACCAAACACTTGTAAAACTCCAGCTCCTTACAGACTTCAGATAACGCACTGAATTCAGCTTCTGTAGAGGAGAGAGCTAGAAGACTCTGCTTTCTGGAACTCCACCCGACCAGAGCCTCCCCGTACTTGACAACGAGTCCAGACACTGACTTCCTGTTGTCCAGATTGGCCCAGCTACTGTCAGACCAGCAAGAGAGCTGTGCTCCACCTTCTGCTGACAGTTTGAGGCGCCAATCTCTGGAACCTTGCAGGTACCTAAACACCCTCTTGATGCCATTCCAGGCATGCACACTGGGTTGTGCAGCCTCCCTGCTGAGCAGATTTACAGCAAAAGCTATATCTGGTCTGCTCCACTGGGAGAGATACAACAGACTTCCAAGTGCTGATTGGAACACCTCGGGGCTCTGGAATGCAGAGTGTTCCCCGGACTGACTGTCCTTCACGTAACAAGTCTCCATGGGTGTTCTGACACTAGCACAATCAGACATTCTGAACTTCTCAAGCAACTGTTCAATCTTGCTTTCCTGACTCAGCAAGAAACTGCCATCCTCAGTCCTGTCAATCTTGACTCCTAGGTAGACATTCACTGGACCTAGTTCTTTGAGCTTGAAATGCTTACTAAGCTCCTCTGCAAACTCCTGCACCTGACTCTCTGACTTAGCAAGGCAGATGGTGTCATCAACGTAACAAAGCACCAGAGTTTGCTCCTGGCCGGAACCTGCCAGGTAAAGACAACTGTCAGCAAGACTCCGCTGGAAACCCACGCTTTCCAAAGCTTCATGGAGACACAAATTCCAGTTTCTGGCAGACTGTCGTAAGCCATAGATGGATTTGTGTAGCTTCCACACGACATTTGGCTTACTGCCCTCGAACCCCGGTGGAGGTAGCATGTACAGAACCTCCCCCAAAGATGAGTTCAGATAAGCGACGTCAACATCAAAGTGATGCACTACAAAGCCTCCCTGAGCAGCTACAGCTAACAAAAAGCGAAGAGTTTCACTCCTAGAAGTCGGCGCATACACCTCCGTGTAATGCAAGCCCTTCCTCTGTGTGAAACCTCTGGCTACTAGCCTAGCCTTGTACTGAGGCTCTCCAGTTGCTGTGGGTTTAAGCCTAAACACCCAGCGACTGCTCACTGCATGCTCGCCCTCGGGCAGCGTCACTGTGGAGAATACCTTCAGTGCCTTCATGGAGTCCATCTCCTTCTGCATTGCCTCGTGCCACTTCGTGGCTTCCGACTCTGGCAATTGCTGCACTTCCTCGAAGCTCTCTGGCTCACACTGAGCCATACAAGCCCACATGCTAGTGGCTGTGAACCTGTCAGGAGGGATTCCTTTCGTGGTCCTCTGGGACCTTCTCAGCATGACTTCGGATTCCCCCTCTGACCCAGACGAGCTGGACTCTGCCTGTGAGTCCCTGGTGTCTGGCGACTCTCCTACTGACCTGCTCCACTTGGACCATTCCCCTGGACCAGCCTCTGGAGACGTTCTACTGCGCTTGAACTGTCTTCCACACCTGGCCACTGGAGAGATGGGTGCACTCCTCGGCTCTTGCTTCGGAGTAGCTCCCTGACGTGGTGCAACCTGGCCATGGCCGGGAGCTCGGCCCGAACCACCAGAAGGGCCAGGAGTGGCAGCACCACCACCTCCCGGAGCTGGACCAACAGCCGGGGCTGGTCCGCCAGCTGGACCCGGTCCACCAGCCGGACCACCAGCCGGACCACCACCACCAGCAGGTGGCGCACCTGCTTGTCCCACATCTTCAGGACCTTCCAGAACGTCCGTGAGAACTTCTGGATTGCCATGAATGCGCTTCCACCCCTTTTGCTCACAGAACTCAGCACTGCTGCTGAGCACTATCCAAGACTGGTCCCTCCCCTCAGGGTAGACGAACCTCCAGGCCTTGGAGGCTGGCTCGTACCCAACAAAGATCATCTTCTGGGACCTAGGACCACCTTTCCGGCGCTTGGCTTTAGGAAGAAGCACATAAGCCTGGCAGCTGAAAACTCTCAGAAAATGGACCTTTGGCTTCTTGCCATACAACAGAGCATAGGGCGTGTCACCTACCACCGAAATGTAGGTTCGGTTCAAGCAGAAAGAGGCACACTTCCATGCTTCCGCCCAGAACTTCTGAGGCAACTGAGCATCGAAAAGCATGGCTGACACTGCCTCTTGCAGCGTCCTGTTCCTTCTCTTGGCAACCCCGTTGTGAGGAGGAGCATATGGAGCTGACATCCTGTGCTTGATGCTTTTCTGGCGGAAAAACCCCTGCAGTGCGGACCCGAGGAATTCCGAACCTCAGTCCGACTGAAAGCTGCGCACTTTGCAGGAAAACTCAAGTTCAACTGCAACGACCCACTCCTTGATCATGCTGGCCGCCTCCCCCTTGTGTTTGAGAGGAATTGTCCACCCAGCTCTCGAGTGGTCATCGGTGAGAGTCAGAATGAACCTGACTCCACCCATGCTGGGCGTCTGCATGGGTCCGCAGAGGTCCGCATGGACCAGAGCAAAACACTCAGTGGTGACCCTATCTGACCTAGGAAATTGGCACGTCTTCACTTTGGGCTGTTTGCATGCTGCACAGTCAAGAAACCGTGAGCATGGCGAAAACTCGCACCCTTGCGTGTTACCTGGTGCCTTCTTGACGTACTGCCAACACCTGTGAGAAAATCTCCTGTGCCACAAATGCAAACAATCACGATGCATCGGCGTGTTCGCACACAGCTCCTGTGCTGTGTCAGAGGTACTGTCACCTGTTTCCAGGACAAAAACCCCATCATCATTGCATGGAACACTGACCAACAGTTTACCCCCCTTAGAGATCGTACAGACATCATTTTCAAAGTGAACCAGATACCCATCCCTTAAAAGAGAAGACACAGACAGCAAACACAACTTCATGCCTGGAAGAACAAAGCATTGAAGATCAGCCTGTAAAAAAATCAACAAAGACAGTAGCTTCAGTCTGTAGCTTTTTCTTGGAACCATCAGCAAGGGAAACCTGCTTGCCTCCAGCAATGGCCTTGCAGTCCCGAACGTGGCCACCAGATGGCACGAGATGGTGGGAAGAACCACTGTCTATCAGGAAGCGTAACTTAGCAACAGGAACGTCCTTGACGGTAGCCATAGCAGCAGCAAGATGATGTGGGCCTGCTCCAGCAGGGCTCCCACCTTTGCCGCCTCTGCGCACGTTCCCAGGCTTGCCGGAACCTCTTATCTGCGTGTTGACCTTGGCAGCGCCTCTGGCTGTACAATGCTTTTGCAGGTGGCTACCCGAGTTACAAAGATAGCAGCAACGTGTAGTGGCATAGGCTTGCACAGTAGACTCATCATGGGCTTTGCTCCTAGCTGCCCCCCCCCCCACTCCTGGGAACAGGGCAGCCTCCAGCAGGCCGGTTGCCCGCGTCTCTGCGCCTCCTATTCTCCTCTTCAGTCAAGCGTCCAGCGATAAACCGAAGATTGAGATCTTGGGCAGGCATGGCTTCCAGAGTGAGGCAAAGGCTCTCATACTCATCAAAAACAGAACTGAGTAGAACGTAGGCCTTCTGCTCCTCAGTATAGGTAATGCCCCAAAGCCTCAGCTTTTCTAACGTGGCAATTACCTGCTGCACATGCTCCTGGACGCTCTGCCCTGGTGACAGTCTCAGACCATACAGCTGCCTGGTAACATGGATCCTGGCACCAGCTGTGGGTCTCATGTAAACGCCTTGCAACCCAGTCCAGATCGCGTGGGTGCTATCCAAACCCGCTATCAGGGGCAATTGAGAACCTTCCAGGGACATGATGAGCATTCCTCAGGCTCTTTCATCCCTGTGTTGTTCAGCTTGCGCAGCTGCAATCACAGCAGCAGCAGCTCCAGCAGGAGAAGCAGCGGGGGGGGGGGGGCTTGCAGGCATTCGGAAAGCCCCCTGGCAAGAATCCAAGCCCGGCATTTGACTTGCCATTCTAGGAAATTGTCCCCATTCAGTGGAGCAAATGGGCAGGAAAAGGACTCAGCTCCTTCAGCCATCTTCTCCCCCCCGGGACTGTACTACTCACGACCGTAGAATGCAGCCTCCCGGCTCCTGGAAGAATGGCGTCTCCCACCAGCAAGCGCCAGCCAGCCCTGGCTGCACTCCAGCTGGATTCACTGCTGTGGCCAGCAGTCCTTTCCTTCCTTCGACGGTTGCAGGCAGGCAATTAACAGGCCCATAACCTTTGCCATTGCGAGGGGTTCATTAGCAAGAAAACCCCTGCATCCAGAAACCATAAATCACGGCTAGAATGGCGCCCGGTAGGCTTCTGGTTGCGCAGTTCATAAAGTCACTTTCACTTCAGCAGAGTTGGAAAAACACACAGCTTTCGGGAAGCAAAGCCTCCTGCAAAAATGTCTGGCGAAAGCAGTCTGTAACAAACTGAAAACCGACTCCTTCTCTTTCAGCAAAGCAGATTTATTACAGCAAAGCATAAATCAGATTCCCGGCGAGAGAGCCGACATGTCTGCTCCGTAAAACAGCAACGGAGAGAACTGGGAAAAACAGCAGTTCTATCATGTCACGGCAACCCTTGCCGTTTGATGTTGCTGTGAGACAACAGCCGGCTCAGTTCTCGATTTTCAAAGCATTTTATTGTCTTTGCTAATTACAGAGCTCTAAATCACGTCTGCACTCCATTGCTACAAAAATCCTACCTGCTGTCTTCGCGCGCTTTCCAGCACAGGAATTTCCGGTTCAATCTGAAGTGACGTTTATGTCTCTTTCTTACCCCCCCGACTCTCCTCCCCCTGTCTATTTCTGAATTGAGTGCTTTCTCTTTCCTCCGGCGACCCCGGCTCGGGGGGGCTGCTTGACGATGACGTATCTGTTGCGATAACCGGCCCTTTGTCTCTATATGCCGTATCCTCCCCCAGCCTGACTGTTTTCCCATTTTCTCTCCCTCTTTCTTCTGCGCTGCTGTTCCCAGCCCCGCTTTGCTCCGTGACATCCACTCCCTCCGCAAGGCCCCCTTCCCCCCCGGAGTCGCTTGACTCAATAGGATGGTGTGGAAACGTGCTAACATGCTCCTCCTCCCCGCTCCCTTGCTGCCACCGTTCCGTGCGCGGTGGAGTGACAAACCCCAGGAAGTCTGTATCCTCGTTGTCATCCGACTCAAATACCGTCTTCCACTGTTCCGTCGTAAATGGTGCGAACGACACTACCTCGTCAACCTCCTCCTCCAACCAGTCTGGATAGGGTCCCTCTGCCTCCTCCCTTCCTCTGTACCCTTGGTCCCCCATCCCCTCCTCCTGATATCCCTGCCAACATTCATACCCCGGTGGGGCCGGCTTTTGTGGGTATAGCGCATGGAATTCAGCCTTGAGGTACTCCTCCTGAATATCATCATGGCGCATCCATGTGTTGTTCTCGGGGTCCTCCCCTTCCCATGCCACCAAATACTCTACCTGCCCTTCCCTCCACCTGGAATTGAGGATCTCCGTGACCTCGTTGCCGGCCCCCACTGCCTCCACTGAAGGCCCTGGTGTCACCCCCCCTTCCCCTTGATAAGGGTGCCCTTCCCTGTAGGGTGTCAACAGCGCTCTGTGAAACACGGGGTGAATTCTCATGTCCTCCGGCAGCCTCAGCTTGAAGGCGACAGGATTGACCTGGCCCACTACCTCGAAGGGTCCCAAACGTTTGTGCTCTAACTTCCTGCACCTGCTTCTGGTGGGCAGCCCCCTCGATGACAACCACACCCTGTCCCCCACCCTGATGACCTCCCCCTCCCTCCGATGCTGATCCGAAGCCCTCTTATAGGCTTCTTTGGTCCTGTCCAACGTGCTCTTGAGTTGCTCGTGCAGTTGGAGCATCTCCTCCGCCAAATTCTCTGCCGCCGGCACGCTCGGGCCCCGATCCCCTCCCCTCGGGAACGACTTCGGATGCCCTCCATAGTTCGCCAGGAAGGGTGTCATGCCTGTGGAAACATTAACTGAGTTATTATAGGCAAATTCCGCTAAGGCTAGGAACTTTGGCCAGTCCGTCTGTCGTTGGTTGACGTAACAACGTAGGTACTGCTGCAGAATGGCATTGGCCCTCTCTGCCTGTCCATTCGTCTGCGGGTGCCTGGCCGTCGACAGATTGAGTTCCACTCCCAGAAGCTCCATGAGCTTGCGCCAGAACCGCGACGTAAATTGACGGCCTCTGTCGCTCACTACCCTCAACGGTACACCATGCAGCTTGAAAACGTGGTCTACAAACAACCTGGCGGTCTCCTCGGCCGACACCGCCCTAGGACACGCCACAAAATGGCACATTTTGGTGAGCATGTCCACTATGATTAGCACTGCCGTCTTGCCCTTAGATGCCGGCAGATCTGTGAGGAAGTCAATAGACACCATCTCCCACGGCCTCCCCGGAGTGGGCATGGGATGCAACAGTCCGGCAGGGGGTCTATTGTCACTCTTGACCCGTTGACACAAGTCACAAGCTTGCACGTAGCCTTTGACATCCTCCTGCACCCCTGGCCACCAGAAATCCCTGGTGACCAACTGCAAGGTCTTTTGCTGTCCCGGGTGCCCTGCCGAAGGGCTGTCGTGCAGTTGCCTGAGAACCTTCGCCCTCAGGTGATCTCCCGGGACATATAGTGCTCCCTTGTAGAACAACAGTTCATCTCTGGCTATGAATCCGTCTTCCACCCCTGTGCCGAGTTGAAGGTCTTTGAATTTCTGCTGCGCAAACACATCTTCCCTAGTGAGACGGCGTATGAGAGACTCTTGGTCCCTGGCTCCAGCGCACTGCCATCTGCCAGGTGGCACCACATGTCTCTCTTCCGGCACTCCCTCATCCTCCAGGTACTGCGGCTTGCGAGACAAGGCGTCCGCCCTTGCATTCTTGTCCCCAGGGACGTAATGGATCCTGAAATCAAAGTTGGCAAAAAATTCCGCCCATCTGAGTTGTCGCTGGTTGAGCACTCGGGCCGTTCTCCAGTACTCCAGGTTCTTGTGATCCGTGTAAATTTGGATCTGGTGGCGGGCTCCTATAAGGAAATGCCTCCACTTCTTGAGCGCCGCTACAATGGCCAACAGCTCCTTGTCCCATATGGTGTAATTGCGTTCCGATTTACTGAGCTTTCTAGAGAAGAACGCACAGGTTCGCCAGTCGCCTGCTGCATCCTGTTGCAGCAGTACCGCTCCTACCGCCCTGTCCGACGCATCAGTCTCCATGCGTATGGGCCGCTCCGTGTCGAGGTGCAACAGCTGTTCCTCCGAGGCGAACACCCTGCGCAACTGCTCAAACGCCTCCTGAGCCTCTGGAGTCCACAGAAACTTCTTCTTAGTACTCAACGTGTCGGTTATCGGGCTAGTGAGCTGCGCAAAATTCCTGATGAACTTGCGGTAGAAATTGCTGAAACCAATGAAACGTTGTACATCTTTTCTGGTCTTGGGTGTTTTCCAATCCAACACTGCCTTTACCTTCTCCCCGTCCATTGCCAGGCCTTTGTCAGACACCCTGTACCCCAGAAAGTCCACTTGCTGGACATGAAATTGGCATTTCTCCAGCTTCGCATACAGTTGATGCTGTTTCAATTTCTGCAACACCTGTCTGACATGCTGCTCATGCTGCTTCTCATTGTCAGAATAAATCAAGATATCGTCCAAAAAACATACACAGCTCCGGTACAACAAGGGGCCCAGCACATGGTGCATAAAGGCTTGAAAGGTGTGGGAGCCCGCTTGGAGACCAAATGGCATCACTCGGTATTCGTAGGTGCCCAACGGGGTAAACATAGCTGTTTTCCACTCATCTCCTTCTCTGATCCTTATGAGGTTGTAAGCTCCTCGTAAATCCAACTTCGTAAAAATTTTTTCCCTTTTTGCACTGCCGCCAACAAGTCGTCGATTCTGGGCATCGGGAAAGCGGTTGGTTTCGTTCGCGAATTTAAGATCTTGTAATCACAAATAAGGCGTTTTTGTGCCGTGCCTTTCTTGTCCACGAAGAAAATTGGGCTTCCTCCGACCGCTTTGGATTCTCGTATGAATCCCCTTTGCAGGTTCAGTTTAATGAACTCCTTCAGCTCCTGCAACTCCTGCTCCGACATGGAGTACAACTTTCCTGCAGGCAACTTTGCCCCCGGCAGCAACTCAATCTGACAATCATACGGCCTATGGGGGGGCAGTCTGTCTGCCTCCTTTTCACTGAACACTTCCTTGAAATCTTCATACTGTGGTGGAATTCCCCTGGACTCTTCCAACCGTACCGTGGCGATCCTCCCCTCCGTCTCCGACGTTCCCACCTCCATCAGGCAATTCTCCGTGCAATGCGAAGATCCGAAGGTGAGTGACCTCTGGTGCCAGGCAACGACCGGATCGTGAAGATCTAACCAACTCATGCCCAATATGATCGGCGCCCCCGACAGGTGTGTGACATTGAAAGCAATCACTTCCTGATGCCTCGAGACGCTCATCCTCATGGGCGGTGTCTGATGCCTCACTTGGCCCCCCAGCAGCTCTCTCCCATCAATTGTGGTCACCACCAGAGGAAAGTCCAAAGGCAACAAATGGATCTGGTGGGCTTTGGCAAAGCTTTCGGACATGAAAGAGGCAGAGCTGCCCGAATCTAGTAGAGCTTCTACCTCAAGGGGGTACCCATTTGGCAATTCCAGCCGTACCATCAGCACAATTCCAGGCCTGGGCGCCCGTGGAACCACTGCACTCTGCCGTTGTGGGGGGTTTACTTGCGTTCCGCCTGGTTGGTCTTCCCCTCTTTTGTTTCCAACCAGGCTTTGGCGTTTCCCTGCACTGGTGCCTCCTCTCCCTCCTCCTGCACCGCAGCCGCTGCCATTCCTTGCCACACTCTTTTCTGGGGACAATTCCGGGCTAGATGACCAGGTTTGTCACATACAAAGCATTTGCGCTTGTCCTCTCTCCCCCTGCTAGGCGTGGCTTTGGGGCCTTCCCTCGTGTCCAAACAACCGACCTCCATCGGCTCTTCCGGGGGTAGGTGCTGCCTGTTCCCCTGCACTGGCTGGACGCTGGGAAAAGACCTCCTGTAATCCGTGGAAGGCCTTTTGCTGGCCCCCTTCCGCCTTTCCCATGCCCTCTGTTCCTCTCGAACCCCCACTTGCAGGGCAGTTTTGATGTAAGCATCAGTGTCTTTTGGGCGTGGTCCCCTGCTTATTTCATCTAAAATTTCGGGATTCAAACCCTGCTGAAACAGCGCTTCCGTTTGTGGGGCCAAAATCTCCCACCCCAATTTATGGCACAAGAGGGTAAATTTCGCCACATAATCTCTCACAGTCCCCTCCCCTTGTCTGAGGCTCATGATTTCTTGTTTGGTTATCTCATTGTCAATGTCACTGGTGTAATGCGCCGCCATGGCATCCAGGAAGTCCTGGAGATTCCCAAGCGCTGGGTTGTCACTTGCCAAAAGAGGGCGTATCCATTCCCTGGCTCCCCCCGATAAATGGGAAATTATAAAGGCCACCTTCTCAGCATCAGTCTGGAAATCCTTCCCCCTTATCTTAAGGGCATAATCAATTTCTGTTCTGAAACCCAGATACTCCCTGGGGTTCCCATCGAACTTACTCACTGATGCAATCTGCTGCCGCTGAGTCACGATAGCTGTAGCTCCTCCCCCACCAGACTTCCGTGCCTCATCCAGTCTTATCTCAAGATGTTGCAAATCTTCCTGCAATTTGGCGTTTCGAAGCTCCGATTGCCGGTTTCTCTCCTCCAGATCAGCAATCCTGGCTTGTCCCTCTTCTCGAGCTTTCAAAACTGCCTCCCTGGCCTGCCCCTCCCAGAGGGCTTTCTCGGCCTGCAGCCTCCGTTCAAGCTCCGACATTTTTGCCGCTTTCAACAGCCTCACAGCATTTTCAGAAGAGTTAGGATTTGTTGTCACGGCAACCCTTGCCGTTGGATGTTGCTGTGAGACAACAGCCGGCTCAGTTCTCGATTTTCAAAGCATTTTATTGTCTTTGCTAATTACAGAGCTCTAAATCACGTCTGCACTCCATTGCTACAAAAATCCTAACTGCTGTCTTCGCGCGCTTTCCAGCACAGGAATTTCCGGTTCAATCTGAAGTGACGTTTATGTCTCTTTCTTACCCCCCGACTCTCCTCCCCCTGTCTATTTCTGAATTGAGTGCTTTCTCTTTCCTCCGGCGACCCCGGCTCGGGGGGGCTGCTTGACGATGACGTATCTGTTGCGATAACCGGCCCTTTGTCTCTATATGCCGTCTCCTCTCCCAGCCTGACTGTTTTCCCATTTTCTCTCCCTCTTTCTTCTGCGCTGCTGTTCCCAGCCCCGCTTTGCTCCGTGACATATCACATACACAGAAACATCACTTCCTGTGGCCTGACGCAGCTTTGGAGCTGAGTGTAACCCTTTCAGCTCCCTCACTCCTCACAGTCACATGCCCTCACATATTCCCTGACATCCTCCCGCACCCCTGGCCACCAAAAATCCCTGGTGACCAACAGCATGGTCTTTTGCTGTCCGAAATATCATGCCGTGCCATGGGGTTGTCGTGGAGTTGTTTGAGAGTCTTGGCTCTCAGCTGTTCCCCTGGGATATATAGCCCCCCCCTTGTAGAACAAGAGCCCACCCTTTTCCTCAAAACCTTCTTCCGCCCCCGCCCTTCCTTGATGTCCCGGAATTTCTGTTGAGCAAAGTCGTCTGCACTGGTAAGTCTCAGCAGTAGCGACGCTTGTTTCATTGTGCCCCACAAGACCACTTCTCTGGCAGCAGCAAGTGCCTAGCTGCTGGTGGCCCCTCCTCCTCCTCCAGGTACTGCAGCTTTTTGGACAGGGCATCGGCCCTAACATTTTGTTCCCCTGGAATGTAATGGATCTTAAAATGGAAATTGGCAAAAAAACTCCACCCACCTGATTTGCCTCTGATTGAGTGCTCTAGCCATGTGCCAGTACTCTAGTTTCTTGTGATCAGTGTACACTTGGATTTGCTGTGGTGTTCCAATTAGGAAGTGCCTCCACTTTTAGAAGGCTGCAAAGATTGCTAAGAGTTCTTTGTCCCACATAGTATAGTTTTTCTCAGACTTATTGAGCTTCCTCAAAAAGAAAGCTCCCGGTCTCCAGTCCCTGTTGCTGTCCTGTTGCAAAAGCACACTGCCAATTGCGCGATCTGACGCGTTCGTTTCTTTTTTCTTTTTAAATAAGAATTTATTAAGTTTTAACAATAGAAAAAACACACAAAATACAACAAACACTACAAAAAAAACAAAAAACAAAAAAAAAACTTACAAACACTTATTTAACTACCCTTATCTTATTTATAAACATTATTTTGGGACCTCCTCGCATCCTCTCTTCTGCGTTCATTTCTAATCTTCTTTAGTAACTTTATAACATTGTAAAATCTTCCTTCTCACCTAATCTTAATCATTATAAACATTAATCAACATTTAACTCCATTTTTAATCCTAGTAAAAATCAACATAACATAATTCTAACTACTTCTTATATCCTATCTTAATATAATTTCTGGCATTACTGTAGCCTTAAATGTCCTCTGATTTTAATTTCAAATGTCTATCTTTTCATGTCTTTTCAAATAGTCTTTAAATTTCTTCCAATCTTCCTGCACCGCTTCTTCCCTCTGGTCTCGGAGTTTTGTGGTCAGTTCTGCGAGTTCCATGTATTCAATCAAATTCATCTGCCAATCTTCCACTGTTGGTAATTCTTCAGTTTTCCAGTTTTTAGCTATCAGAATCCTAGCAGCTGTTGTGGCATACATAAAAAATGTTCTGTCTTTGTTGGGGATTTCATAGTTGGTCATGCCCAGCAGAAAGGCCTCTGGTTTCTTAGTAAATGTGTTTTTCAACACTTTTTAAAGCTCATTATAAATCTTCTCCCAGAAGTCCTTTACCTTTGGGCACGTCCACCACATATGATAGAATGTACCTTCTACTTGTTTACATTTCCAACATTCATTACTCAAACCATGATACATCTAAGCTAACTTTACTGGAGTTAAATACCATCTGTAAATCATTTTCATAACATTTTCCCTCAATACATTGCATGCAGTAAATTTAGTACCTTCCCTCCACAGTCTCTCCCAATCCTCCAACATTATGTTATGCCCAACATCTTTAGCCCAATCAATCATCACTGATTTAACCATTTCATCTTTCGTATGCCACTCTAGCAACAAATTATACATTCTGGAAAGATTTTTTGTACTAGGTTCTATTAGTTCCGTTTCCAACTTGGATTTCTCTGACTGAAAGCCTTGTTTCTTATCCAACTTAAAAACTTCATTTATCTGATAATATTGCAGCCAGTCAGATACTTTCTCTTTCAATTGTTCATAACTTTTCAATTTAAAATTCTGACCTTCTTGTTCTAATATATCAGCATATTTCAAAACAGTCTGCTGCTGGGAACTCAAGGTCGCTTTACTTTCTGCAAGCTAAAAACCTAAACAATCCTTCAAATAACTCCAGGTGGCTTCCAAGGCTGAGCCAGAGAGCAAACAGTCTACAGCACAGTCCTTTCACAACAAGAGTCCCATGCAATCCCAGCTCCAACAGTTAAGAAAACACTTCTCAAAAGTCAAGAAAACGAGGGCAAAAGTCAGGGCCGTCTCATCCATAGAGGCTAGTGGCGCGGTGCGCCAGAGCGCCGGGTCCCTCAGGGGCGCCCCGCGAGCCTGTCGGCATACTGGGTGCCCCCCTCCCCAACCCGCCCCCGCCCCCGCCCCCACGGGCGGGCTGGCGGCCGGGCGCTCACACGCCGGCAGCGCAGCCACTACCGCCCATGCCGCTCCCAGGCAGGCTGCGAGCTGGCCGCCCTCGCCTCCCATCCCGGGAACACTAGAAGGGCGCACAGAGCCCCGCGCCACTCCAGCGCCACGCCCCTCATCCGCTGCTCGCCCGCCACCAGGGAGAAGGCAGGAGGAGGCGATCGGTGGCGGCGAGCCGTGCGCGCAGTGATCAGCCCTCCCTCCCTCTGTCCGCCCCTCTTCAGCTGGTGTGCGCGCCCTGCCTGGGAGGCGGGCGTGATCCCCGGCGGCCGCCCCTCCTCTCAGTGCCGCAATTGGTCGTCGGGGCGCTTCTCCAGCCTGCTGCTTCCCGGGCAGCCAGGAAGGAGCCTGAGGGGTCCCGGGCTAGGCACGACGATCCCCAGCAGCCGCCGCTCCTTTGAGCGCTTCTCCAGCCTGCCGCTGCACAGGACTGGAGTAGGGCGCGGGGCGGCGGGAAGGAACCCGAGGGGTCCTGAGTGGGGCACGATCCCTGGCGGCCGCCGCTCCTCTGAGCGCTTCTCCAGCCTGCTGCTGGAGCACTTTTGCTTTTTATTTTGGAATCCCACCCAGCTCCATCAAAAAAGGGGGGAACGGTTTGTTTTAGACGCTTACCAAGGTCCCCTGCTGCACGTACACACGCACACACACACACACCATGCTTGTTTTCCCCGAGTTTGTGGCAGAACTGGAGAGTTGGAAGTGACCCCACGGTGTCATCCAGCCCAACCCCGCGCAATTAAACGGGTGCCGTTCCACATTTTGTCCTGCAGCTTGCCCAGATGGTGGATCCTCTGGCCCCTTCCTGGCCCCCGAAAAACACTGCTTTTATTCTTGGGTGCTTAGAAGGGGTTTCTCGCGCCTTTGGGGGGGCTCCCAGTCCCAGCCGCCCTGCGCGCTTCCAGGTGCATCGGGGGTGCTGGAGAGGAGCAGGTATATTTGGGGTGCTCCCCCACCCCCGGAGGCTCCAGCTGGTTGGAGGGAGGGAGGGAGTTAGGGAGGCGGTACAGGGCACTGTTTGCCAAAGGATGGGGGGCGTGGGGGGCGCCGGACAGATCCCTGCACCACGGCGCCAGATAGGCTTAAGACGGCCCTGGCAAAAGTATAACAATCCAAGACAACTTGTTACTTGTAATCCAAGTTCCAGCGCAACAGTTATAAGGGGTTTCAGTTGAACAGTAGCAGAGTTCCAAAATAACAAAGTAACCAGTCGGAAACGAAAGTCGGAAACAATCAATCGGAAAGTATCAATCGCCGCCCGCTAACTGACCCAGACTCCTTAATCCAGAGGGTGAGCGGTGTCTTCTTAAAGATTTGTAATCCACAGGAAGAAATCATAAAAATTTCTAAGTCTTATACCCCTAACAGGGTTTTAAACAGTCTAAAAAATCAGCACACAGCTTAAAAGCAAGTCTTTCGTGGCTTCAGTTCTATGACGTTACTTTGATCTTGGCGCTGGCAGAGAGAGACGGACTTCCTCTTTAAATCTCTCTCCATAAGCCAAATTTTCAGGTTTAAAATCAAATTGTGCTGAGTACTTACAGAGTCCTTCTTTTTGGTTCGAATTGGAAAAGCAAAGCGCTCAAAGTCCGTCAGCAGCTGCTGCTTCGTGTTGTCAGGGAAGTGGTAGATCCTCAGTACCGCACCGGAGCCCCGCTCGGTTAAGCAGACCTTACTAGGTCTACTCAAGAGCCGGGATGGCACGTCTGGTACCCGCTGGATCCCAGGTCTTCAGGACGCTCCTCCTGAAGTTTTAACGGAGCCCACAGCGCGGTTGCGGTAACTCCTAGCCCGAAAACACTGGAGCCCCCTCGGAGCTGAGAGAGCTCCCGACTGAACGGAATGGCGCTTCACCGGAAGTCCCCGACGCGTCCGTTTTAATCCTGACCGGTTTGGTTGGATCCACGTGCAAGAGTTGCTCCTCTGATGCAAAAGCCTTCTTTAGTTGCTCAAACACCTCCTGAGCTGCCGGGGTCCAGGCAACTTTCTTTTTCCCACTCAAACAGTCTGTGATGGGGGTAGTTAGCTGTGTGTAGTTCCTAATGAACTTGTGGTAGAAGTTGCTGAAACCCCAAAACCATTGTGCATCCTTCTTGGTCTTTGGGCTCTTCCAGTCCAGTACCACCGACACTTTCTCTCCATCCAAGGCCAACCCCCTGTCTGACACTCGATAACCCAAAAACTCCACCTGCTTGACATGGAACTGGCATTTCTCCAGCTTAGCGTACAGCTGGTGCTCCTTCAATCTTGTGAGTACCTGCCTGACATGCTGCTCATGCTGAGCCTCATTATCCGAAAATATCAAGATGTCATCCAGGTAACAGACACAAGTCTTATACAGCAGGGGGCTCAACAAGTGGTGCATGAAGGCTTGAAAGCACTGTGAGCCCGCTTGTAAGCCAAAAGGCATAACTAAATATTCAAATTTTCCCAGTGGCGTGAACATGGTGGTCTTCCATTCATCTCCCTCGTGCACTCGTATGAGGTTGTATGCCCCTCTGAGGTCCAGCTTGGTGAAAATCTTCCCCTTTCTCATGACAGTCAACAGGTCGTCAATCCATGGCATGGGAAAGGTTACAGGCTGAGTCAGGCTGTTGATGATCCTGAAGTCCACTACCAGCCTCTTTTGAGTGGTCCCTCTCTTGTCCACAAAAAATACTGGGCTCCCATCCACTGCCTTGGACTCATGGATGAACCCCCTCTGCAGGTTCTTGTCTATGAACTCCCTCAACTTTCGGAGTTACTCATCAGACATGGAATACAACTTCCCGGCAGGTAGTCTGGCCCCCATTATCAAGTTGATTTGACAATCATATGGCTGATGAGGAGGTAACTTGTCAGCCTCCTTCTCACAGAAAACATCCTTGTAGTCCTCATATTGTAGTGGAACCCCCCCTAGTGGCTTCCAGCTGCACTGTATTGACCGTGGCTCCTCGTACCCTGAGATCTGAATTCCCTAAACAGTTCTCCATGCAATGTGCCAACCGAAGGGAAGTGATCTCTGGTGCCAAGCCACGACCGGGTCATGAAGGTCTAGTCAGCTCATGCCTAGGATGATGGGGGGGGTCCAGCTAGGGTGGTCACATTAAACGTGAGGATTTCCGAGTGCCTGGAGATGCGCATCCTCATGGCTGGCGTCTGCTGAGTGACCTCCCCTCCTAGCAGCTCTCTTCCATCGATAGTGGTCACCAGTAAAGGAAAATCCAGAGAAATCAAATGAACCTGATGTTCCAAGGCGAAGTCTCTGCTCATGAAGTTTGCTGATGCTCCCGAGTCAATTAACACTTCTACCTCTAGGGGGTGCCCATTAGGGAGTTCCAGCACCACCTTGAGAATGATTCCCGCCTTCGGGGGACTCGGCGGGGAAAAGGCTTTCTCCTTGGGGGCTCTCACTGCTCGCTCGCCTGGCTGCCCCCCTGGAGAACCCTTCACAGCCAGGCATTGTCGTTTCCCTGTTCTGGGCTATCTGCCCCCTCCTCCTTGCCAGTCGCCGCCACCATTCCCTGCCAGACACGGCGTTGTGGGCAAGACTTGGCAAAATTCTCCACACACTCGCAGACAAAGCATTTCCGGGCAGCCTTTTCGCTTCTTCCCTTTGATGTCGTGGCGTTTGAAACATCCCACATGCGGGCCAGTCCCAACTCCATGGGCTCCTCCTGAAGGCACGCTGGTGAAACACCCAGCCCTGGTGCATTGCCAAGAGGCTTCCCTTGGTAACGGTTTGCAGGAAACCTTTCCGACTTGCCTTCCCGCCTCTCCCACATGTGCGCTTCTGAGCCTACGCCAATTGAAAGCGCCGCCTTAACCAAGGCATCCATTGTCTTCATCCTTAATGTCTGGGTGCAACCCTTGCTGGAACAGCGCCTGCATGGGCTCTGACATCAGATCCCACTGGAGCTTATGGACTAGCACCGTAAATTTGGAGAAATAAGATCTCACTGTCATGTCCCCCTGCCGGAGTCTCAAAAGCTCCTGCCTCGTCAGGTCCGACTGCACCTCACTAGTGAACATTGTGTCCATGGCAATGTTAAAAGAGTTCAGGTTCTTCATCACCTCACTCTTTCCTGCTATAAGCAGGCGTGCCCATTCCCTGGCCGAGCCCTCAAGATGAGAAATTATGAACGCAATACATTCCTCATCATAGGCAAATTCCTGCCTTTGGAGTTCCAGGGGTAAGTTAATCTCAGTCCTGAAGCCCAGATACTCCCAGGGATTCCTGCCAAACTTGCTAACCAGTGCCGGTACCTTCCTTCCAAATGGAATCGGTCTTGGCTCCTTCTCCACTGCGCGTCTCTCCTCCAACCTCACAGAGAGCTCCTTGATGTGCGCCTCCAGCCGCTTGTTCTGACCCAAGAGCTCTGCCAAACGCTGCCGGAGATCATCAATCTCTTTGGCAGCGGCGCTGGCCACCGCGGCCACCGCCTGTTTCGCAGCCTCAGCCTCCTTGCAGCTAACGCTTGCTGTGCAGCTAAAGCGGCTTTCTCTGCATCCGACATCCTTGCACCTTTCCTAATAGCGGGATCCTCTCATGAGCAACTTCAATGACTTCTGGATTCGACGTCAAATCCCACTGGAGCTTATGGCCTAGCATCACGAATTTGGAGAAATAAGATCTCACTGTCATGTCCCCCTGCCGGAGACTCAAAAGCTCCTGCCTCATCATGTCCGACTGCACCTCGCTAGTGAACATTGTGTCCATCGCAACGTTTAAAGAGTTCAGGTTATTCATTATGTTCCACCAGCCATAAGGCTATTTAATGCAAAATCTGTTCCCTAACTCCTAAATGCTTCAAATGTCTGGTACAATGGTTTATGCCTTAAGCTAGACAGGTTCCAGGCAAAGTTCAAATCATTCGGTTCCTACTTCAGGTTCTAAACTGTGTTCCTAATTCATTTCTATTTCTGGAAACAGGTAAATGCCTGCTTTCCACCAAAGTGTGGTGGGCTGCCCTGAAATACTGGTTAAAGATTTCAGTATTTGTACATTTAACCAGCTGTCAGTCCATGGTTGAACTATGGCTCAAAAAGCCTCCTCAATTGGACTTTTACCATCCTTTTTACATCATCTGGGTTATGATATTGCCCTTAAATCATTGAGGCAGAGGTTATGGGATATTGCATCCACTCTCTATCATATGAAACCTGTGGATCATTTGCATCAGGAACTCAATATGGGCAGGATTTTCAATTACCTTGTATCTTACAAATCTGTCAGTATCCAATTATTGTCAACTGTTTACCAAAGCCAGATTAAATGGATTTCCATCTGAAGTTCTAAACGGCAGACTGACTGATATACCTTATCAGAATAGACACTATTTATGCTTTCAGGCTGTTGATTGTATGAAGCATATTTTACTACACTGTGGGCTATATAAACAAGCCAGGGATCAATTAATTAAACCCTTATTCTCAAAGATAAGTCAAATTATATTATATTACCCTGGCTGTCAGGGTTTTCCCAAGTGTTGCTCATGAGTAATGACAGAGCCTTCAGTTGCTAAGGCTATTTATTGTGCATTACTATTTTACAGTGTAGAGCTAGTTCAAAACATGACCGCTCAGTCACTTGCAGAATCCGGAAGTGCCCCTCTCCGGTTTCCCGCCCAACACCAAAGTCCCGGCACCCTAAAACTGTTAGAGATTTCAAAGTGCCTACGTGCAGAAAGTCAGCTATCTACCTTTTGGCAATTAACTGTTGGCTGAAAGCCAAGATCTGCTCTCTCTCCAGACCCTTAGCAACAACTTGTGATTGGTTAAGGAGTTCCTAAAGGATGAGCTCTGTGTGAGAGCTGTGGTGTGGTGTGGTGTGTGTAGTTTTGGTTAATGAAGGTTGAGAGAGAGAGAGACAGAGAGGAGAGGTTTTACTTTTGTTTCTTTTATTTCCAAAGTTTGTACATAGTAACTTATGGATACTAGTTGCTTCAATAAATACTGTATATAGTTATCCAAGTGAGTTGCTGAGTTCCTGCGTTGTGCTGTCCAGTCAATGCTCTACAGCCAGAAGCTTCCAGAAAACCCGCGTTCACTCTGCTGTGTCCAGGACTACGTTATTTCCTGACACTAAATCTTAAGAAAAACGACGTCTGTGGTGCCTCCTGACCCCCCCAATGCTGTGTTGGCGCCGGAAGTGGCAGTTCTCCCTCAGATCCTCTCTGGCTGGCGGTGCTGGGTCGTTGACCAGAGTCTCCAAGCCTCTGCAGCTCCTCCTCCCTTGGAGAGAGCTGAGGCAAGAGGCTAGAAGAGGAGAAGTCCATCGACAGAAGCAGCTGGGGTTCCCTGTAATGTAGAGAGCCTTCCTCTCACGAAGAGCTGCTCTCCCAGTCGTCCTCCTGAGGAGGACTTCTTTCCCTGCCCGCCTCCGGAGCAAGACCTCTAACCAGGCAGGGGCGTAGCAAGGGGGGGCGGGGGTGGCCCCAGATTCCAGGAGAGGGTTGGTGACACTTTGGCCACCCCCCTCACCCCGCCCCGCTGAGCGGGCCCCGAACGGGGGCATGTCGCCTTTTCCCCCTTCCAGCAGCTATTTTTTGGCACGAGGGGCGGGCCATCGAGGAGGGGGCGTCCTGCTTGTCGCTGGCATAACACCACCTCCTCACTGGCCCGCCCCTCACACAGAAAAGGGGCGGTTTCTGAAAAATAAGTCATGTCAGACTAACCTGATCTCATTTTTTGACAGAATTACAAGCCTGGTAGATGAAGGGAATGCTGTGGATATAGCCTATCTTGATTTCAGTAAGGCCTTTGACAAGGTGCCCCATGATATTCTTGTAAAGAAGCTGGTAAAATGTGGGCTAGACAATGCTACCATTCAGTGGATTTGTAACTGGCTGACTGACCGAACCCAAAGGGTGCTCATCAATGGCTCCTCTTCATCTTGGAGTACACGCATCCACTGGGCGGGCACCTTTTGTGGCAAATTATGGGCTGCACCCAAGAGCTGGACAGGAGGAACAGCTGTCGGTGCCAGCAGCTGAGCTATTAATGGAGGAGCTGAAATGCTTGTGTAAAATGTTGAAAGAGGATTTAGAGGCATCAAAGGTGGCATATAAAAAGGCAACAGATGCACATAGGCAAGTGGGCAGAGAAATGAAAGTGGGGGATGAGGTCTGGTTGTCCTCAAAGGGTCTGCCACTCAAGGGGAGGTGCAATAAGTTAGAACAAAGGAGGTTGGGCCCCTTTGAAGTAACGGGGCAGATTGTAAAGGTGGTGTCTCCCCTCGCATTAACACTCCGGCTCAGTCAGTTTGATATTTACAGTCTTTATTACATAAGTACAAGAAACAGATACAGTTCAGGATTACGCATCCAAACCCGTTGAGTCAGATTTGGGGAGTGGCTTCCTTCGATTCCCATGCTAACAAAGAAGGCGTGGGAATCGCTCGAGACGTCTTTGATCCTTACGTTTCATTTCCCTCCTTGTCTGTGCTGATTTGAAAACCCCCTCCCTTCCAGAGTCTGAGCTCCCTTCCCGAGTCTCTGGGCGGTTGAAGGGCTCTGCAGCATTCCTGAGCCCTTTCTCCTCCTGGCTAATCTCTGCCCTCTCTTCCACTTCCTCAATCTCTGGGTGGTTGAAGGGCTCCACAGCATCCCTGAGCCCCTGCTCCGCCTCTTCTGTCACTTGCTCCTCCAAATTCTCCCTGACACAGAGGGAGGAAGTTGCAGTACCTAGTGGCGTGGAAGGGTTTTGATTCCTCTGAGAATTTGTGAGAGCCAGTAGAGAACCTTCACGCCCCAGAGTTGCAGAGAGAATTCCATAGGAGGTATCTGCACAAGCCGAAGCCTGAAGAGTGGGAGAAAGAGGAATTGGATAGTGAGGAGGAATTCGTAGGATTAGTCCCTCTCGAGGACAGGGAGGGAGAAGAAGATTGGGAGGGGCTTAGACGGGGGGTGATGCCAGGGCAGAGCCAGGAAAGTCAGAGTCTCCTGACATAACTGAGCATGGGTTCTTAGAGACAGGAGCAGAAGAGTAATACGTGTATGCAGAAGGGGAGGGAGAAAAGCCTAGTGGGGCAGCGTCAACTCCAACAGGACCCAAGAACCAGGAAGAGGTGGGGGGTGAACGGGCTGACTTACGGGCACTGCAAGGGTTAACCTCTGAATCAGATGGGGGCAGATTTATGACGGCTCGCACAAGCCGCGAGAACAAAAAAAAGGGTCAGACGCAGGGCTTGAGGTTCCCGCACTTTAGGTGCTGGAGGAGGAAGAAGAAGTCGTTAGCTGTATCTGAAGTGAGTGACTCGGATTGATGGATTAATCATTATGCCTTCTGTATAGAGCTGTAAATAAAGACTATAAAAACGTCAATGGTCTGCCATGGTTTTTGGTGAAGACAGCAATTTCCAGCCCTGACAATAATCCAGTTACACTGGAACTAAGAGATAATAGAAAGGTAAAAAGAAGATGGAGAATGAACGGGAAAAAAATAAATGATGAAAAGATTATACGCAAAGCACAAGAACTACTTACAATAGAGAATTTGTCCAAATTAATAAAGAGCAAGATACAGATAGTAGAATAATATGGGATGTGAGTAAAGTAAGAGGATTTTCTATCCAACCAAATGCGATTAAAAAAGAAACAGAGAGAGGAAAATGGACCAAATTATAAAAGAAATGGAAGAAAACGAGAAAATATTAGCCAAACAACCCAAAAATGAAAAAGCAGGGCAAGCAATTAAATTATCGCACTATCAATTATCAGCCGTATTAAATCAGGAAGTAGAAAAAAACAGATGGTTAAAATAAAGGAATTTTGAATTGGAGACTTCCAGAGCAGCGCGCTCAGGCATGGGTCCTGCTAGCTCGAGACAGACTCAGCACTTAGGGAGTTTTTATGGGAGCAATGGGAGGCATAAGTTGCCCCAACTCAGGTGGATTTCCTGAGAGCAGAAGCTCAAGGTGGCTCAATAAGGGGTTTCCTAAAAATATAGGTCGGTTTGAAGGGGTTAATTAGCTAACCTGAATGTACTGTTAGAGACTCTTTTGAGTGGAGGCTTTTCTGTATGAAATCTTTCTTTTTGCTGTGAACTTTGATCTGCATTGCACTTCTTTCTAGCATATTACTGTATAAGCTGTGACTAAGTGTCTGAAGATAATGATGGAAGGTCAACCTTGCACAGAGAGGAACTGTCTAAGTCAGAGACAGATAGGATGGCCTTGCTGAAGTGTGCTTCCTGAGCACAGGAACCAACTCAGGGCTAAATGTCCTTTTGCCTTATATGTACAACAGGAAATGTACAACAGGAAATGTTCCTTATATGGACAAGGATGTACAAGAGGCAGATTCCTGGGGTGGGGAGAGCCAAAGACCTCTATAAGAACTGTCTGAAAATTGACTAGCTTTTGTACTTGCTTGGGTGTCTGAACACCGCAAGTGCCTCTGCATGCAGAAAATAAATCTTTCTCTCTCTGAAGCCAGCAGCCTCAGGTGTCTTTTCTGCTTCCATGTTTTCTCACTGGGCGCAACCGTGGGAACCCGTAGGGGCAAATAAGGCTCCAGGTTGACTGAAGGAAAAATAGAAAACGAACAGACATGGGAAGAACCTCGGCACATCGAGCGAAACCGCTCCCTGGTACTAACACCTCAAACCCGGTAGACAGCACTGAACTCTCCTTTGTGAAAGACAGGGGTCAGCAACCTTTTTCAGCCATGGGCCGGTCCACCATCCCTCAGACCATGTGGTGGGCCGGACTATATTTTTTTGGGGAAATGAACGAATTCCTGTTGTTGTTGTTGTTGTTGTTCAGTCGTTCAGTCGTATCCAGCTCTTCATGCCCCCATGGACCAGAGCATGCCAGGCACCCCTATCCTCCACTGCCTCCCGCAGTTTGGCCAAACACATGCTAGTTGCTTCAAGAACACTGTCCAACCATCTCATTCTCTGTTGTCCCCTTCTCCTTGTGTCCTCCATCTTTCCCAACATCAGGGTTGCTTCTTGTTGTGGTAATTCAAGCATTCAAAAACATCTAATGCATTTCTTTTAACTGTCATTTAGGTAGGAATCCACACTGATCGTGGTGAATTAAAATTGCATCAAATAATTCTCAAATAGTTATGGGGCTATTCATTATTTGTCTTTGAGGATCTGAAATGTTTAGTAAATGCCATCTATTTTTTTTAAAAAAAGATATTACTTGATATTTATACAGCTTGCAATACTGGTGAAATACTTTTTCATGTTTGTATTATCTGTTATTACAGCTTTAGGGTCCTTTAGAGTCATGGTTTTTGAAGATATTGCTGCACAGTGCTATACTCTCCTTTCTTACCTATGTAGCTCTCTCTGGAGGAATTGGTGTTGAAATTCAATGGATTAAGAGGTGAACTGCTTCTCTCTTCCTCTCTTCCTCTTTAGCAAAAAGGCTGAGAGAAAGAGGGCTGTGTGGGTGTTTTGCAAATGGTCTCTGTTTGGTGTGTGTTTGCATCAAGGCTTGTGTTTTCTCCAACTGGATCGGAGGGGGCTATGGGAAGCCACAACTTTCTCTTCCCCTTCTTTGCCTAACTTTGTTATCTGTGGTCTTCAGACTTTTATTCTGTTTTCCTTCGATAAGTAATTATCCTAGCCTTTTGAAAGTGGGTGATTTAGAGATTTTGTATTTCATGCTGCTCAGCCTGGCAAAAGGGGGGGCAAAAGGCAAAGGCAAAGCAAAGGTAGCCCCGGGCCCAGGCATTTGCATTGAAAGGCAATCCTGCTATCCTGAGAGTTAAGGTACATTTTGTAAAAAGGTGTGGGTTACAGGTAATTATTGCTAACTGCTTCTGTAATTGAATTTGTTAGAGATTTCAGAGTTGCCTACGTGCAGAATTTCAGCTGTCTATCTCCAAGCAATTAGTAGTTGGCAGAAAGCCCAGATCTGCTCTCTCTCAGACCCTTAGCAACGACCTGTGATTGGTCAATGAGTTCCTAAAGACTGAGCTCTGTGTGAGAGCTTGTGGTTAGTGTGTGGTGCATGTGTTGGTGTAGAGAACGTGGTCAGTATAGAGAGAGAGAGAGAGAGGAAAAGATTTTATGTTTTGTTTCTTTTATTTTGTAAAGTCTGTAAATAGTAACTTATGGATGCTAGTTGCTTCAATAAATACTGTATATAGTTATCCAGTGAGTTGCTGAGTTCCTGCGTTGTGCTGTCCAGTTAATTACACAACAGCCAGAAGCTTCCAGAAAAGTCTGCGTCTAACTCTGCGGTGTCCAGGAATACGTTATACTCCTGACACTAAATCTTAAGAGGTTATGGAAGTTCCAGATTGTGGCTGGTGATTGGCTGAAGCTGGTGAAGCTGTGGACGTGTGGAACTGCACAAGACAGACAACAGCTGCAGCGTGTCATTGCTGGATGCTGTGGATTCCTGTGTTCTCTCTCGGAAGCTGTGAGTAGCTGGTTCCTGGGTTGTTAGGAAAAATTGCTCTCAGATGGCTTCTCAACCGTTTCAGATGGCGTTTGAGCGTCTGAATGACCACAATTACTTGCTATGGTCTGAGCGTATGCAGGCTGTGTTACAGAGGGAGCATCTCTGGCAGGCAGTAAATAAGCCACCTGCAAGGCCTGATGCAGAAGAGCAGGACAGAGACCAAAGAGCAAGGGCCACCATAGTCTTGGGGCTGGAAGACTCTCAGTTACCGCATGTGAGAGGGATTAAGTCGGCAAAAGGCATGTGGAAGGCATTGAAAGACCTTCATGTGCGTGAGACAGCATGTTCCAAACTGTTTCTTCGCAAGGCGTTGTATAAAGCAATGTTGCAGCCTGGAGTTACAATGCAAGATCATTTGCACAGTTTGCAGATGAAGTTTGCAGCGCTTCAAGAAAGAGACTGTGTATTAGACCAGCAGGAGAAAGTGTCTATAATTTTGAGCTCTCTTTCTGAAAGCTGGGACAATCTAGTCATGACATTTGAAGCGATGAAAGAAGAAGATTTGACTGTTAATTATGTAACTGGGCGTTTGCTGGAAGAATGGCAGAAGCGGGAGGACAGGTCGTTAGTTTCAGAGGCTTCGGCAAGCGGTCGGCTTGTAAAGAATGCATGCAGCGTTCCAGAAGGGAAGCAACAACAACGTCCGTGTCCGGCATCTGGTGAAGAGTCCGCTTATGCTGTGCGTCGGTGCTATCGCTGTGGGTCAACGCGGCATCTGAGAAAGGGGTGTCCGGAGGCGGCCAAGCAGCAGCAGCGACAGGAGGAGCAGTAGCATCAGGAGCAGCAGCAAAGACAGAAGAAATTCTTCAAATGCAAGAAGTCAGCGCAACTTGTAACTGCCGTGGTTAAGTGTGCTGATGAGAAACAGATTGTCTGGGTGGTAGATTCAGGAGCTTCTAGACACATCGTAAATTCAGAGAAAGTTTTTGTTTCTAAGGGCCAAACACAAAGCAGTCAGGTAGCTTTAGCTGATGGGAGAACTTTTGAGGTACATTCAGGGGGTTCTGTATATGTTCCTTGTCTGCGTGAGTGCCTGGAGAATGTGCTGTATGTACCATCACTAAGAAGCAATTTAATGTCAGTTGATTGTTTGCTTAAAGCTGGGTTTAAAGTTCATTTTGAAAACAACAGCTGTATTATCAAAAAGAATGGTGAGATTCTTGGCACTGCTAAACCAGAAGATGGTTTGTTTAAACTTAAAGCTGGTTCTTCAGTTGCAGCAGTGGTCAGTAATTCTCAACCTGTGTTAAGCAACAAAGCTATGCATAACAACTGTTTACATTTACTGCATAGGAAGCTAGGCCATGCTGGATGGAAAGGTGTTTTAAAAATGCCTGAGTTAGCTGATGGATGCAAGCTAGAGAGTTGCAATAAGTATTTGGACTGCAATATATGTAAGAAAGTCAAAATTTGCAGAGTTCCATTTCCCAGGAGTGATAGAGTGAGTGACGAACCACTACAGCTTGTTCATTTGGATGTAATCGGTCCATTTGCTGTAAGCAGGGGTGGAGCACGTTTTTCTCTAACAATTGTGGACGATGCAAAGCGTTTTTCTTTGGTCTATCCCATGAAACACAAGGGAGATGTATTTACCAAAGTTAAAAGCTGGGTAGCATCAGTGGAGAGGTTTTTTCTGTCAAGGTGAAAAGAATTCAGAGCGATCGAGGTGGTGAATTCATGTCTAATGCTTTCAGAGATTGGTTGCAGAAACGTGGTATTGGGCATCGGAAAAGTAATGTTTTTAGTCCACAGGAGAATGGTATTGCAGAACGCAAGAATAGATCGTTGCAAGACATGATGCATTCAATGTTGGAGGATGCTGGGTTGCCTATGTCTTATTGGGCTGAAAGTATGTTAACTTCATGTTATATTCAGAATAGGCTGTTCCATCAGACTATTGGTACTACTCCTTATTTCAAATTGTTTGGAAAGAAACCTAAGATAGATCATCTACATGTTTTTGGTTCTAAAGCGTGGGTACAAATTCCAAAGCAAATGAGAAAGAAAGGGGAGCCTAAGTCTAAGCAATTAATTTTTGTAGGCTACCAGGAGTTTTCAAAGGGTTACAGATTTGCTGAAGGTACTAATGGAATTGTGATATCTTGAAATGCCAAGTTTTGTGAGCACGCTGGCTGGGAGAAATTGCATGCAAACACAGAGGTTTGATTCTTCCCAGAGGTTTAACAGTAAAAAAGAGACTCAGAATTCAGAAACTGTGGGGGAGAAAAGTGCTGAGTTGTTATCTCCAAAGCAAAAAGCAGATCAGTCATCGCCTGTTCCTAAGCAACAGCAAGGGGGGCGAACGTCTGAGGGGGAAAATGAAATAGAGGAAACTTTTACTCCTAGGAGGTCACAGCGAGAAAACAAAGGAGTGCCTCCGGATCGTTATTGTTCTAGCACAGACAATGTATGTAATGTAACGATAAAGCCTCAAAGGTTTCAGCATTTTCTGCACAACTATCCAAAAAGTTTAAAGTGAAAGATCTTGGTTCAATCAAGTCTTATCTAGGTCTGGAAGTGTGCTGGGCAAAGGATGGGAGTTGTTTAATCAGTCAGCAGAGCAAAATTAAACAGCTTCTGGCAACATATAATATGCAAGACTGTAAAGGATCTGCTATTCCTATGGAACTAGGATTCATTAAATCACTTCACACAGATGAAAGTCCTATGTTTGAACATCTGGAATTATATCAGTCAGCAATTGGAAATTTAATGTTTCTGAGTCAGTGGTCGAGACCCGACATCAGTTATGCAGTAGGAATACTTAGCAGGCAGGTATCTAAGCCATCGCTTAATGCCTGGAAAGCAGTGAAATTTTTGCTAAGATATTTGAAACAAACAATTGGCCATGTGTTACAACTTAGTTCTGCAGGAGATGAACTGTTACATTGTTATTCAGATAGTGATTGGGGAAATTTGCCGGATAGAAAATCTGTTACAGGTTTGGTCATTATGTTTGGAGGAGCTTTAATTAGCTGGAAATCAAGGAAACAGAGTATAGTGAGTGTTTCTTCGACAGAATCAGAATTTGCGTCGTTAAGTGAGTTATGTTCTGAACTGACGTATTTCAAGCAATTGTTAACAGATCTGAATGTAAACTGTGAAAAGCCAATACAAGTTTGCATTGACAATCAAGCGTGCATTGCCTTGAGTAATACTGAAAGTTTTAAGTCACGTTCAAAACATGTGTCAGTGAAATATCAGAATGTAAGATGCAGTGTACAGAACAATTTAATTTCATGTATCTATGTACCAAGTGATCAGAATGTTGCAGATGTGTTAACAAAGCCATTGAACAAAGTGAAGAATGTGTAAAAGTTTGGGTCTACTTGATGAAGTGAGTTAAAAGAACTCTGTATATGCACAGGAGTTAATTGCTACGATAAAGAGCTGTGAGGGGGTGTTAGAGATTTCAGAGTTGCCTACGTGCAGAATTTCAGCTGAAGAAGAAGAAGAAGAAGAGTTTGGATTTGATATCCCGCTTTTTACTACCCGAAGGAGTCTCAAAGCGGCTAACATTCTCCTTTCCCTTCCTCCCCCACAACAAACACTCTGTGAGGTGAGTGGGGCTGAGAGACTTCAGAGAAGTGTGACTAGCCCAAGGTCACCCAGCAGCTGCATGTGGAGGAGTGCAGACACGAACCCGGTTCCCCAGATTACGAGTCTGCCGCTCTTAACCACTACACCAAACTGGCTCTCCAAGCAATTAGTAGTTGGCAGAAAGCCCAGATCTGCTCTCTCTCAGACCCTTAGCAACGACCTGTGATTGGTCAATGAGTTCCTAAAGACTGAGCTCTGGTGCTGGAGAAGATTCTTGAGAGTCCCATGGACTGCAAGATCAAGCATGTCCATTCTGGGGGAGGTCAGCCTTGGGTTGCTCACTAGAGGGACAGATCCTGAGGTTGAGGCTCTAGTGCTTTGGCTGCCTCATGAGAGGAGAGGACTCCCTGGAGGAGACCTTGGTGCTGGGAAAGATTGAGGGCACAAGGAGAAGAGGACAACAGAGGGTGAGATGGTTGGTCAGTGTTCTCAAGGCTGCCAGCATGGGTTTGACTGAGCTGCGGGAGGCGTGGAGGTCATGGGTGCCTGGCGTGCTCTGGTCCGTGGGATCGCAAGGAGTTGGAAGCAGCAACTTCTGTAATTAGAAATGCTTGCCTTTTGATATGTGCCGGGGAAGGTTGGTGGAAGGGTTTCAGATTTCCTTTGGGGTGGCTCTGTTTCTTGATGTGTTCACCAAATGAATGTGGCAGACCCCCCCCCCCCTTGTTTTTAAAGGTCTCTAACAAAAGCTTGCTGGAAGGAGCAAAAAAGAGGAAGTAGAAGGAAAAGGAAGGGGAAGAGCTGGGGAACAGAAAAGCCTCATTTTAAAAAGCAAAGTTTTTTTTCCCCCTTCGCAGCAGCTTTTCCCTTTCTCTACCTTGGAAGGGGAAAGAGCTGGAACCGTGTCAGGCTCTCGGGTTCTCCCACCAGCTAGGGAGAAGGTGTTATGTCTTTCAAGCAGGCTGATAGGTGACTGCATTAAATTTGCTGGTTTCATCCTATAACTGGTTTTAATTGGAATTTTACTGGTTTAATGTCACTTTGTTTTCTCAAAAGACATGGTTAGGCCTGCACTGTCTTACTGTTGGTTGGTTGTTTTTGCTTTTCTCTCCAATAGGCCATAGCTGTCATTCATTGCCAGTTTGCTAACAAAGCAGCATCAAAGAAAAGGGGAAGATTGGGTAATGATCCTCTGGATTGAGTTTATTTTAATCTCTGTAGTATCTGAAAATAAATATGCCTTGCTGTATGGTACTTTGAGTTGAGGTTGGTGGATGCCAGAATGGGATGAAAATTTAGGTACTCTGTATAGTGCAATTGCATATCAAGTCATTTCTATTATATAATTCCATTCACCTATCTTCTGTCTCCTGTATGGAAGTATAGATGTTTTAGTGTTATGTGTTGTTCAATATGTTTATGGAAAATTGTGTCAGAAAAGGGAGACTGCCTCCCAGTACCACATCATTGAATGAGTGATTGAGTACAGCAGAATTGTGGGTATATTGCTTCTTTTCTGTCCACCAGGATACCCGATAATGGTCAGTGATTGCATTAATTTGGCATTCCTTTGATGCAAAATGCTTAGCTCTTGAATCCAGGTCACAGGATTACCTCATTTATACATATACCCTTAAAATGGGATTTGTGAACAAAGGAATAATGGGAAGCAATAATCGAAAGTGTTATCTGAGGCTAAATCTGTTGTAGCTGCAGATCTAGGTAGGATCTTATACCAAGAAGCAGCCTTTTGAGTTACAAGTGTTTGCAAATGAGGAGATGGCTGTTTGGAGTTTGTGACAACAGGGAAAAGCAGGGAAAACATTGATTCACTTCTGCTTTTTGCAATTTTGATTCACTGATGGGTCTGCCCGATACCAAAAGAATGAAAGGGTGTGGCAGGCAACAGCCCCCAATCTAAAAGGGGAATTACTCTGACTTGAGCTGGAAAGGATAAGTCTAGCCAGTATGCAAAGCTAGCAGCAGCATTAATGGTTATTGAACGGGCTGTGGAACAGAAATCAGACACTGTGTACATATGGGGCAAGTGTTACCAACAGTTGCTACCAATTGTGAATTGTGCTTGCAGCCCAAGCATTTGCCCCTATCTAAGACTCCCATGGGCAACTGTGCACAGGAACAGGACCCGGGAAAGTGTGGTAGATAGACCATGTGAGTCCTCTGCCTCAGTTTGGAAGGTGCCAATGTGTGCCACCTGTTGTAGGCCAAACACCTTTGTAACATATGACAGGGATGAAAGCACCTGAAACCTTAAGGTATGGAAAGCTCAGCCATATGGTAAAATACCCCTCCGGGCAACACTGAACAGTGCAGGAGCTGACCCCCTAGCACCAGAGGAGGTGTTGCTGCCTGCTGAAGGGCGGGTGACAATACCTCTGGGTGTGGGAGTTGCAGTCCCTCATTGCACATATAGGCGGATTGTACCAAGATCCAGCCTGGGCATGAAAGGTATTCAGGTGTTAGGAGGAGCCATAGATGCTGATTTCCATGGTGAAATAAAGGTGCTTGTGCATAACAGCTGCTACATAGTCCAGCTGATTTGTGAACAACTGGGTATACCTGTTATCCAAGAGGCGACAGAGGTTTTGTGTCCTCAGATTGTAAGTTTATTCTTGGACAAAAGGTTTGGCTCCTTTATACAAACCATCATGACAGGCCTGGTGAGGTGGTGAGTAGAGAACCAGGTACTGGGGATTAATAGCTGACACAGACTGTTTGGATGCAGGCAAACTACCGAGGAGAAGAACTAATCTATGATATTGCTGTTGGATTTGATATAACATATCTCTTGTCTGTTCTGTTTCATGTCAGCCTAAGAAGGGGGGTGGGACATGAACCAGTGGATGCTGATGTCATTGTTACTGCAAATGATGGTGTTATGGGTGCCCTGCCGACCAGTTGTTGACGAACACAACACGACAACCCAGTCTCTATGTGAATAGGAAGTTCTGTCTCAAAAACAGTGGCTCCCAAGTCTGATGGGGAGAGTGCAGGACAATTGTATGATTATAATTGGGATGGAGAATCTGAGAAAAGATTGTATTTCTCTATTCCCTGGCATCAGCAGAATTTTATATTAAATTGGTCTGAAAAATGGAATATTACCTTTCAATATTTGTCTAAATAAAGGTGAATATCAATTGTCACAAAAAACCGGTATTACAGAATGGAATCAGTCCCCTGAGGGATGACTGAAGGGTCAGTGTATGGGTAAAGATACATACAGTTTCTTTTATATTAATCTGATATGCACACGACCCACAAGGTTTTTTACCGGGATCCTCTTGGGAAGAAGAGGGGCAGGAGCTGGAGTTATCAATGTTATGGATTTAGAAGTTTGGATAATAAATTGGCATCTTTAGGTGATCATATTGAAAAACAATTATTGCAGGAAGCTGGTGTGTTTATTAAAGATGTAGAAGTTACAATAAAATGTTATCTAACCAACATGAGTAGACAAGAGCAGCAGATACTAATGACCAGGTGTATCTTATTGCAAATAGGTAATCTACCGAGATTGGAACATGAGATTCAAGTTTGGAGTGCTGAAGACACTAGCAGTTGGAGACATATTATCCTGGATATTATTATAAATTGGAAATGGCTCAAAGTATTTGGTATTGTGCATTTGCTTATATTTGTGTGTATTCTGTATGTTAGGGTTATAAGTTTGTATGGAGAGGGTCTTTATTACTCAGAGTGGGAAGGTTAACCAAATTATTGCCTAGGCCGAGGAGCAGGCCGTGTAAGATCAAGGGGTGGAGTGTATGGGGTAATCATTGCGGAAGATTATTGTACTTCGAGGAGACAGTGATCAGGCATGGTCAGCTCTTCGGTCTCTGGTTATCTTTTCCTGACTGGTTATTTATTGGTTTCAATATCCTTGGTGAAGAGGCCCTTGATGTGTTGATGAAATTGGTCAGCAAACCCTTTGATGTAGAGTAGTTAGTCCAATAGGACCCAGGTCTATAAAATACCTAGTTCCTTAGCCTGCCAGGGGAAGCTTCACATAGACTGTGGTGGCTTTTGGGGACATGCATTATGTGGAATCTTTCTCCCCCCCCCGGTTTTGTTTTCTCCTCTTCACAGGTCGGTCCTCGGGCATATTCCTTTGACTGCCTCTCTGAACCAGCGCTCTGACATCTGGCTGATGGTGTGAAAGGTTGAGCCATTGATACTGTGCTGGAGAGGACCGTTTGTCATCTTGCTGACCACAGACTGCGATTGCTAGGGTTCCTTGGATTCACCATTTTCATATAAAAGGGTCTGTATGCACCAGGACATGTGCTTAGGATTAAGACTCTGACTTAGAATTGACTTTGTACCAACAAAGGACCCTGACGTGAAGCTCTACCTGGAAACAGAGCCTGGCCACAACATCAGGACCTCTGCTGCAACCACACCGGAAGCTGGTTTGCTCTACACAGAAGGGGGAAGATGGAGGATTCTTCGACCCTGTTCTCCAAATCTAAGATGATTCCCTTTACCTCCCAACCCCATTAGGGCAATAGTGATTATTTCTTATTGGATGTTTGTGGGAGAAATGTAGCATTGGTCTTATTGGCTAAGTGGGATGGGGCCAACCCTGTTATTTCATTTTTGTATATCCCTAATTAGAGGAATTGTAGCCGGAAGTAATGGTAGCCAGAAGTATTTACTACCCACACATAATGGCAATATATAGAGCCCTACCCCCATTTCAGAAGAACATGATGGACCTACCTGGAGAAATCCCTGGGAAAACAGTATTCAACAATAGGGTCAAGCTTGGGAAATAGGGTAGTAATCACAAGTACCATTGCTTGTTGTATTTCTCTGATTAAGAGAATGGTGACCAAAGTTAAGAATCTCACTGATACACATATAATGGATATATATCGTGCCTTACCCCACGTCCCAGATGAGGATTTAGGAACTTATGAGAGCATGGTTCAAACTGTTTCCCCCGGTGATGCAGTCGTACACAATGGAGTTATGAATGAGGATCAAGGCTCAGACACAGAAGCATAAATTATGCAATCTGTTTCTCAGCTCGAAAAGGGGGGAATGTTGTAACCTGGGAATATATATAATCTCACCTTTGCTTTATTCTGTATGCTTACCGTATTTTTTGCTCCATAAGACGCACTTTTTTCCTCCTAAAAAGTAAGGGGAAATACCTGTGCGTCTTATGGAGCGAATGGTGGTCCCTGGAGCTGAATTGCCCAGGGGCCAAAAGCAAATTGTGCTTTTTATTTTACAAAGAGAAAAGGGAGTGTTGAAAGGACCCGCTCAGCAGCTGATCAGCAAGAGATCGGGAGAGAGATAAGAGTCCAGGCTCCCTTTCAGCCCCGCCCTCCTTTGTTGAATGTGCTGCAGAGGGAGGTTGTTTGTTTCCCCAGGACATGTGACTGGCTGATTAGATTATCTGTCTACAAACAGTAGAAATGGCTCCCTTTCCTTAGGATTTTTCAGAAATGTGAGTTAAACCCCATAAAAATGGGGCTTTTCCTCTTTGCTTTTCCCCCTTTGCAAAAGGAGCTTTGCTTTTCCCCCTTTGCAAAAAAAGCTGCAAAACCTTTAGCTGATCCTCAAAAAAAAAAACAAAAAAAACCTAGGGCTTTTCCCTTTGCAAAAAAAGCTGCAAAACTTTTAGCTGATTCTCAAAAAATGCCTTTTGCCTTTGCAAAAACAGCAGCAAAACCTTTAGCTGATCCTCCAAAAAAACAAACAAACCCCAAAACCCCAGGGCTTTTCCCTTTGCAAAAAAAGCTGCAAAACTTTTAGCTGATCCTCAAAAACAAAACAAAAAACAAAACAAAACAGGGCTTTTAGAGGAGGAAAACCAGAAAAATATTTTTTCCTTGTTTCCTCCTCTAAAAATGAGGTGCGCCCTATGGTCCGGAGCGTCCTATGGAGCGAAAAATACGGTATATATCTGATCAATCATATGCTTGCAATATATTTTGAGTAACCATTTATGCATTAAGACTGTGCCTTATAAGGAATGCTTCTTACAAAGAGTTTGTGGGTTACAGCTGAGCCAAGCAGAAAATATCTAGCTAGGCAGGTTGACCGCAGAAGAAATAATTTATGTTATGGGTCCTATGTCCCCAAGTGAGTCAGGATGTTGGGAGAAACAGGATGTCTGCAGAATGTTCTGGGTATTTGAGATACATATAGAGTTTTGACCAAGTCTGACATAATGAGATTTATATGCTTACCAAGCTGAAACAATGGCCCAACAAAAGGAATTGGGGAAGAGTTCACAGGGGCAGAAGGTCGTTACGAGAAAGCAGAAGTGAATCTCCTTGCTTCAGCTAACTAGGGTAAAGTTCAGAGAGTTGGATTTCTGGGTTGCTGTTATACACTGTCATACGCTCATTGGCTTGATGTTTGATGCAAGATATGAATATGTAACGTTTGAAGGATCTATAAAAACCTTTGGATACCTGTGATTGATGTCCAGTCTTTTGGAGACAACTCCCTGGACCTTTATTGCTCAGCAATAAAAGCTTACTCTCAATCTCTCCTAAATCCCGTGTTTGGCATTTATTTTAAGAAATAAGGTTCCCACACGATACATCAGTAGCATGTACAGAACCTCCCCCAAAGGTGAGTTCAGATAAGCAACGTCCACATCAAAATGATGGATTACAAAGCCCCTCTGGGCTGCAACAGCTAACAACAAGCAAAGAGATTCACTTCTAGAGGTTGGCGCATACACCTCCGTGTAATGCAAACCTTTCCTCTGTGTGAAACCTCTGGCTACTAGCCTAGCCTTGTACTGAGGTTCTCCAGTCACTGTGGGTTTAAGCCTAAACACCCAGCGACTGCCCACTGCACGCTCGCCCTCGCGCAGCGTCACTATGGAGAACACTTTCAGTGCCTTCATGGAGTCTAACTCTTTCTCCGTTGCCTCAAAGCATTTGTTGGACTCAGCTTCGGGCAACTGTTGAACTTCCTCGAAGCTCTCTGACTCACACTGAGCCATACAAGCCCACACACTGGTGGCTGTGTATCTGTCAGGTGGTTTCCTTTTCGTGGTCTGCTCAGACCGCCGCAGCACTGGTGTGGGAACCCCCTCTGACCCTGACGTGCTCGTACTTGGCTGTGTGTCTCTAGCCCCAGGAGACCCATTGTGTGATTTGCTGCGCTTGCTCCGGGCTCCTGGATCACCGTCAGGAGAAGACCTGCTGTGCTTGACCTGCCTCCCAGCCCTAAACACTGGAGATGTGGGAGCAGTCCTAGGCTCTTGCTTAGGAATAGCCCCTTTGTAGTGTTCATGCAGGGTTAAATAAGAGATAAATAAATTGCCTAAGAACATTGTGAAAGTCGAGCGGGACATTCCGAAACCCATATATGCGGTTGTGCTTGAGTGCAAAGCTCCTTACTGGTTTGGCGGCAAAATATGATTTTCTTATTTATCCTACATGACCTGAATCTGGCTGTATTAATTGGCTGTGTCTTAAAACTCCATTGCTGGCTAGCAACAGAGTCACGTCTCTCTTTTCCAATTTGGTTGCTGTTAGCTCACAAGCGCATGGCAAAAGGATGTGTTCTTTGATAATCCCTGAGAACCCCAACATATGTTTCCTTTGATGTTAGTTCCTGGAGGCCTGAGCAAATGTCATAATGGCAGGGATCTGCCAAGAAGATTTCTCTCCTATCTACATCCTGTCATATCTACCTCATCTTGTTTACCTGATCTTTGGAATGCTAATTAGGATCTGTAGCTAGGGAAGTAGGGTTAGATCAAGCAGTTTTCTGCTAAGTTCAAAGATTCTTTGTTCTCCACCTGGCCACATGGCCTGTGGGGGGAGTTTGCTCTGGACACTGTGATTGGATGATTTGAATCTTGGAAGGCGGGTTTTTGTGTTCAATAAAAGTACCTGTATGAGGGCTGGGGAGGAAGCTCGCTCTCTTCCTGATCTACCCTCATACAGGTCGTTTGCTGGTTCAAACTTCCTTGTCTTTTCTCTATTCTTTAAAGTCACGTGCCGTGGTAATTCAACTGAAAACACCACAGATTGGTGCCCCTTGTGTGAGGCGAAGTATTATTTTAAAAGGGACAGTTTTAAAAACGAACTCCCTTCTTTGCAATTCATACCTCCTCGGTGCTGTTTAAATCTGCCTTTGTCGAAGGGGTTAAAACAGGCTTAAAAGATCTTATTGGCTCTGCAGGAGCTCCGGTGCATGCCAAACTCAGGTAAGGTCATGGGGGGTAAATTATCAAACTTGCAATTGCAACATAAACAAGATTTAGTATTTTTATTAGCTTCTGCTGGTTATACTGGCGATTATGATAGATTAATTGAACAAATGCTTTGTCAGATTGCTCAAACCTGTGGGTGGTTCCCAGAGGGTGGATCTTTAGATGTTCAGAAATGGGAGAGAGTAGGGGTAGCTTTGCGTAAATCTCCAGAAACGTCTGTTAAAATCTTGCACGTGTGGAGACGATGCCGTGATGTAATAGCAAAATTGTCCAGACCAGCATCTCAGTCTCTGGCAGTCTCAAAAACCCCAAAATTGTTACCTCCATCGCAACTGCCAGGATTATTAAAGTCTGAAAAAAGTCAGCTGACTGTTAGTCCATTGGCTTGCCTTCCTCCTCCTCCTCCTGATTTTCCTGTGCCTCAGTCTGTTGAAAACTTAATACCACTTGACTTCCGGCGGCTGACGCCATTGCGGGTGGTCGTGGGCTGCTTCGGCTGCGAAGCACCCAGTCCATCCCGGGGGTTAGGAGCCCTGCTACCGCAAAGCGGGGCTCCGGTTGGGGTGCGGGAAGAGCGTCCCGCACCCTGGGCTCCCCGGCTGTGCCCGTTGTGGCTCCGAACCCTTCCCCCGCTCCCCCTGTAAAGGGGGAGTGGGGGTGAAGGGACGACGGAGCCGGGCTATAGGGGACATGCCCCAACCGGGATGTAAATGCGGCGACAAAGCCTGTGATGAGCGTCTAAGTTCTACCTGTCCTTAATGAGCTGTTAAGAACCCAGAGGCGGTGAGTAATTGATTGACTCTTTGTATTCCTGGAACGATCTGGGGGAAAGAAGAAAGGCAGCCCGCCTCCCTCCCTTCGGGAGACGAAAGGAATTAACTCTTTAAGTGACTGCTGCTACAACAATCGATAGAAAGTATCTGGAATTTGAAAACTGAGACTGTTGAGATTTCCCTTCGGGGGTTAACTGGGGGAAAAATATCTCCATTTGAAGTTTTGGTCTTTATACTCCGGCATCGGAGAAATGGCGACGACTTGGACTTTCGTGGGAAAAAACTGAAACAAAGAAAGGAAGAGACAGGAACTGAAACTTGATACTCACCCTCCCTCCTAAAATGCTGGACTTTGCGCTTGCACTGGTATCGAGCTCTGGTTTGGAGGATGAGGAAATGCTTACCGTCTTTCAACTGGAACTGCTTAATCGAAAACTACAAATTTTGAGTGGAATTATAAATGAAAAGAACTTACTTTCCACAGAAGAGGCTTTTCAAAAGATCTACACAATGGAAACAAACTTTGGCAAAGAGCTGGGAGAGGCGCTTGAAGGATGGTTTGAGATGGCTGGGCAACTCCGAAAGGAAGGGGGGCCGGTTTCTGGGGGTGGCAGCCCTGGAACGGGAAAATTTACAATATCCAGACTCCGAGGTGGCAGCTCGGGGGCAAGGGACAAGGAATTAAGATTTCTACAAGAAGAAGAAGAAGAAGAAAAAGAAACGGAGAAACCCAGAATGGAGGGGAGGAACACCCTGAGGCTCGATGCGGGGTTTGTTGTGGATGCAGCCTGGACCTGTGGACACTTAGAGGAAGACAATTGGAGATTTGGTTCTGGTGAAAGACAGAAAAAGACAATGGACAGAGGGGGAGTGGGTTGAAATATTAAATGTATAATCCAAATGGTCTGCCATGGTATCCGAAATCGGAGTGTGAAGTCTGTTAATTACAAGTTTATTTTAAATAAGTAAGGAGATATTGAATCTTAAGTTAAAAGCAGCATGATAAAGGATAGAAGAAATAAGTTTAGCTATAAGAATACTTGGTTAAGATCTAGGTTATAATGCAAAGATTAAGACAATTGTGTGTGTTTTTTTAAGTAAAGTTAAATTTTTTACAGAGAAAGGTTGTTAAGGAAATAGTATATTGATTTAAAACCGAAGGTGTATAGGCGGGGGAAGTCAAAAGTCAAGATTCAGAACTAGAAATTTTTTTTTTTTGCAAGGTATATAGATAAGAAGAAGAATCCTGACATTATGTCTCTTCCTGATCTACTCTCATACAGGTCGTTTGCTGATTCAAACTTCCTTGTCTTTTCTCTATTCTTTAAAGTCACGTGCCGTGGTAATTCAACTGAAAACACCACACCCCTTGGCACGCTGCACCCTGGTCATGGCTGGGAACTTGGCCTGAGCCACCAGCAGGGCTTGGCGCCGCAGCGCCACCACCACCACCTGGGGCTGGTGCATCCGGACCACCGCCACCATCAGGTGGCATACCTGCCTGACCGTCATCCTCAGGACCTTCCAGGATGTCCAAAAGGACCTCAGGATTGCCATGGATGCATTTCCATCCCTGTTGCTCACAGAACTCAGCACTGTTGCTGATCATCACCCGTGTCTGAGTGCCTTCTGGGTATATGAACCTCCAAGCTTTGGACCCTGGTTCATATCCCACAAAGATCATCCTCTAGGACCTAGGACCACCTTTCTTGCGTTTCGATTTGGGGAGCAGCACATGAGCTTCACACCCAAACGTACGCAAGAAATGGACCTTGGGCTTCTTACCGTGCAGCAGAAAATAGGGCGTGTCCCCTACCACTGAATTGAAAACCCTGTTCTGACAAAAACTGGCACAACACCAAGCTACAGCCCAATACTTCTGTGAAAGATTGGCATCAGAAAGCATCACAGAAACTGCTTCCTGTAATGTCTGGTTCTTCCTCTCTGCAATCCCGTTGCCTTGAGGAGAATTCGGGGCTGTCAACCTGTGTTTGATCCCTTTCTGACGGAAAAAGTTCTGCAGCGGGGCACATGTAAATTCTGGACCTCTGTTGGACTGAAAACAGCACACCCTGCAGGGAAATTCTAGCTCAACAGCTAAAACCCACTCTTTGATGAAATTGGCCGCCTCCCCCTTGTATTTGAGAGGCAAGCACCAATTCATCCTTGTGTGGTCATCAGTCAGAGTCAAAATTAATCTGGCTCTGCCCAGACTAGCAACAGACATCGGCCCACAGAGATCCACATGGATCAAAGCAAAAGCCCTAATGGTAACCCTGTCGGACCTGGGGTATTGGCATGTGGTGACTTTGGCTTGCTTGCATGCTCTACAATCAAGGAAGGTTGAGCATGGCAACATTTTACACCCTTCAGTATTACCTTGTACCTTCTTGGTATACTGCCAATTGCAGTGTGACATTCTCCTGTGCCACAGATGCACACATTTGTCATGTGGTGGTACATTTGCACACTGTGCCTGAGCTGTGTCTGAGATGCTGTTACCTGTTTCAAGGATAAAGAGCCCATTCTCATCACATGTGACACTAAGCAACAGCTCACCCCCCTTCTTTCTGATGGTGCACTGGTCATCTTCAAAACGGACCCTAAAACCATCGCTCAGGAGAGAAGATACAGACAACAAATTACATTTCATGCCTCGTAAAACAAAAATTTTTAGATCAGCTTGTAAAGGGTCAATATAGACAGTTGCCTCTGTCTCCAATCGTCTTCTGGTCCCATCCGCAAGATTTACCATTCTGCCTTCAGAAATGGGACTGCAGTTCCGAACTTCTTCTTTTTTTGCCAAATCATTTTTATTAAACTTTTCAATACAACAGCCAATCAAAATCACATTGAAACATTCTGTGTGATGTTTGGAGCTTTCAGAGTTAAAGAAGCTCAACAGTTCGCTCCTCCCACAGGGATGAGGATGTGTCACAACATCCGGGTTATCTGCTGTATGCAATGCTTTTGTGATATATGTGACGCACCGTTTATTTCTTGGTCAGTCCTGCCTTCACCTTTGAGCGGACAAGTCCTACTTTCACTTTTGAGAGGATCGGAGAGACAGGAGATGGCTTCCCAATCTCCGGGGAAAGTTCTGTGATTTAAATGCTTGTAAATAAAGCTTACTTGCTTTAATCAAGCCAGACTTTGTGGGAGTTTAATTGCTGGCACGAAAGGTACACACACCGTTGCGCACGAAGAAGAAGAACTTAGAAGTTTGAAGTAACACTCTGCTAAAGCACTGGAGAGGCAGGAGAACGCAGAGGAAGCGTTGCTGGACACCACTCCAAGGGCTAAACTGGTTTTAAGGCTTTTCCAGTTAAAACCAAAAGCCCACACATTCCAAATTACATTCCAAATTATTTATACAATTATCAATAAAAAGGTTCCAATTCTGCCAAATTATTATTTAATTTTTTGACTTCCCATGCTTCAAACGCAGGAGGTGTCTATTCAACTATTTTCCATTGCTTTCATTCCCTTCTGATGCTTTCACAGCCTCTGATGTATTCCAACAAACAAGATAAATCAAAGCAAACAATGTCTCTATGTGGATTTAAGTCCATAGCCCAACACCATAAGATTGCCTTGCCCCTTGACGCACTGATTCCAAAGGCCTAATCACAGAAAGCCGCCATCTTCATTCAATCCCGATAACATCCAAACGTCTTTTTCACAGCTGTTGCTCATCCGTCTGCTTTTCACTTGTACCTTTTCGGGAGGATTTGCCAATTATATTAAATGTTCGTATATTGTAGATTATTTGAGGCTTGCCTCTCCTTGTGGTGCAATGTTGTGCAGCTTGTGCTTCCCTTCCAAAATGGCGTGACTCTAATTAGACAATTTCTAGGAAACTGTCCAAATTCCTCTAATAAAGATCAATCAATGTCTAAGGGGTTCTCTCTTTGCCAAAGTCAACATGTTAAAGGGCTTTTTATCCTCTTCCAAGTATTAACGATGTAGCTCTTTATCACATAGGGACAGCGCTATTTTTTTTTTGCCACTTACTATTTATTCAGAAAATGTATATACCGCTTAACAAAAATCTGCAGCTGATTTACAGAACAAGAATCAAAGTACAATAAAATATGAACAAAGTTCAGAATACCATTAATACATTTTGAATGCAACATTTAAAACAGCCACTGAACAAAGTAGCGCTCTCAAACATCTCCAATAGGCCTGAGTAAACAACCAAGCTTTTAGGAGACATTTTTTCCCCTTCCCCCTCCCCTCACACCCTCCCCTCTGGACAGACCTTCGTTCTTCAGATCTTTATCCATGTACACAGTCTGTTCATTCGAGCTTGTATGTTTGGGTTGCCTTCACCCCGTTCTATCCAATTCCTGTAAAATGCCCATTTATTTGTAATTCTTTGGCATTTATTTTCCCAACTATCCTCTGCCGCTATCTGTGCAAATATTTCAGATTGTACATATTCAAAAACATAATCATTCCATTTTTCCATTTTCCATTTAGCCTTTTCTTTCCATCCCAATGCAATAACTGCCATTCCGGCTAGAATCATAATCTTATACAGCTCTTGCATATTACTTTTTACTTTGTTATTTCCCAGTATTCCCCAAAATAGCAAATCCCTATTCACTTCTATATTTGTTTGAAATAATCCAGAAATTACCTTTGTAATCTTTTGCCAATATTCCTTAACCAGACTGCATTCCCACCACATGTGGGAATATAATCATTTTTCCTGACCACAATGCCAACATTTGGGGCTAAACCCTTTCACTATATATGCCATTTGTGCCGGAGTTCTATACCATTTTAATAAAAAAATTCTACTTAGTTCTTTAAACTTTTCTATTTTAATATTTCCAGTTACAGGTGGGTAGCCGTGTTGGTTGAGAAGAGAAGAATCCCTAGAAAAGACCCTGATGTTGGGAAAGATGGAGGGCACAAGGAGAAGGGGACGACAGAGGATGAGATGGTTGGACAGTGTTCTTGAAGCTACTAACATGAGTTTGGCCAAACTGCGAGAGGCAGTGAAGGATAGGCGTGCCTGGCGTACTCTGGTCCATGGGGTCACGAAGAGTCGGACACGACTGAACGACTGAACAACAACAACAACAGCCGTGTTGGTCTGCCATAGTCGAAACAAAATAGGAAATTCTTTCCAGTAGCACCTTAGAGACCAACTGAGTTTGTTCTTGGTATGAGCTTTCGTGTGCATGCACACTTCTTCAGATGAGAAGTTTGTTTATTTTAATATTGTTTATGTTCTTCCACAGTTCTTGGACCGTATTTTGATGGATCATACCTTTCTGCTCCCATTTAATCTGGATTGTCCTTATCATTCTTTCTTTGTCACTTATCATCAATTTATATAGCATCCCTGCTATCCCTTTCTCCATTATTTGTCTTTTGTTCAGCACCATATCTATTTTCATTTTTGTCCTCATCGTCTCCTCTGCTCTTTCCGTTTTTCTTAAATCATAAAGTCCTTGCACTTTCAGCCAATATTGTTTTCCTATTTTTTCCAAAAAACCCCTTTTTTAAAATTAAACTCCCTTCTTCATCAAACATATTCCCCAATCTAACAAATCCCCGATCCTCCAGTCTCCTCCACCAGCCAGGTTCCCCCTGACTCTCCTGCATATATTTTAACGGCATCCATCTTGAGTGAGTTGGCATCCATTTCGTATTCCATTTCTTCCAGATTCCTAGCGCAGTTTTTCTTGGTCCTATTGTCTTCTTACAAGCCATGTTAATATCTCTAATAAATATCCCCTCTCTTCCTTTTTTTTCTCATTTCATTTTTTTTTTAATAAAAATGCTTTATTTTAATGTTTCAAATTATAATACATACACATATTTCCGACAAAACATACACAACCTACATACATTTTTCAACATCTTAAAAACCAAACACTCCATCATACTTTCCTTATCTTCATCACACTCTACCCACCTATTCCTATTCCTTCATTTATTTCGTTCTCCAGCCTAATCCATTTAGTCCTTTCCTTATATCCAATATCTATTAAATTTTTCAGTTGGAACATTTCATAATAAAATTCTAAGTTCGGTATTCCCCATCCCATCTCTTCTTGTGGTGAGTAATTTACTATGTCTGGGGTTCTAACTCTTTTACTTCCAAAAATCCAATTTTTAAATACCTTATTCCATGTTTTAAACCATGTTTTCCTAATGGGTAGTGAAATTACTTGAAATAAATATAATAATTTTGGTATCAAAAACATTTTAACTGCTCTAATCCTATCTAGAATAGATAAATTCTTATTTTTCCATGATTTTATATCCTTCTTGATCTTCCTCCATGCTTCTTTGTAATTTACATCTGGAATCCTAGCAATATTTTTAATAATATTTACCCCCAAATATTTAATTTTTTTCTTGTTAATATCCATCCTTGTCATTTTTGCAATTTCCTTCTTCTCCTCTTTATTTACGTCCCAAAACAGAATTTCAGACTTTTCCAAATTTACTTCCAATCCCGACTCCTCTTTAAAGTCCTTCAGGATTATCATAAATTCTCTTACACCCTCAAGGGGGTTTGTAAATAATAATAGGATATCATCTGCATACATGTTCAACTTGATTTCCTCCTTTCCTTTCTTATATCCTTTTATCCTTACTGAGTTTCGTATCCTGTCTGCCAAGTACTCCATACCCAACACAAATAGTAGCGGTGAGAGTGAGCATCCTTGTTTAACTCCTCTTTGTATATTGAATTGATCTGAAACCCCCTCGTTCACTCTGACCACAGCCTTCCCTTCTCTATACACTTCTCGGATTGCCTCCACATACTTTTCTCCTAATCCTACCTCCCGCATGATATTCCATAAGAACTTATGTCTAATTGTGTCAAAGGCCTTATACACATCCAATTTTAAAACCACCAGTTTACCTTTTACCCTGCTTGTTAGTACGTTTAATTCGTTTCTTATAGGATGGCCTATGTATCTTCCCTTAACAAATCCATATTGATCTTCCTTAATTATTTTAGGTAGTACCTTTTCCAATCGTCTTGCCAGGATCTTTGTAAATATCTTATAGTCTTGATTTAATAGACTGATTGGTCTGTATGACCCCACCTCTGTAGGGTCCTTTTGTGGTTTTTCAATCACTACTATTTCCGCTAGTTTCCAAGTATCTGGGGCTTTCCCCCCTTCTAGGATATTATTAAATACTTTTTTTAGTTCTGCACCTAGGATATGAATTGTTTCTTTATAAAAGTCTGCAGTAATTCCATCTAATCCTGGCGATTTCTTACTCTTAAATGATTTAACTACATCCTCTATTTCTTCCAGAGAGATTTCCTCCTTCAGTCTCAATCTGTCACTTTCTTCAATTTTAAACCCTAAGCTTTCCCTACTGATATTTTTATTTTCTTCTCTATATAAAGATTGATAGAATTCTGCAAATTCTTTCCTCATTTCTTTAGAGCTTTGTGTGAGTGTTTTCCTTCTGGTCTTAATGGCCTTCACCCTCTGTTTATCCCTTATTTTCTTTAAATAGTTTGCAAGTCTCTTATATGATCCTATTGGGGTTCTCTGAAAATCGTTTTTGATCATATTATCTCTCTTCCACACCGCAGCTATATCCAGCTCGTCCAGTTCCTGTTTTAACTTTCTTAACTGCTCCTTCCTACTCCTTAGATATTTAACCTGTTGCTGTTGTTGCAAAATTTCAATCTCTTTAATTTTTTCCTGTCTCCCCGAGTACCAATCCTTCTTAATAGCTTTCTCTTTCAATATACAATGTCCTCTTATAACAGCTTTGAAAGCTCCCCACACTACCGGAATCTCGGCTGAACCATTATTCTCTTTAAAGTACCAATCAATTTGATTTCTAATATATTCCCTATCAATCTCTTTTGCCATTATTTGGTTATTATACCGCCATCTCCTACTTTTCCCATCTTCTTCCAGCCCCAGCTCCACAAATAGTGGAGCATGGTCTGATATCCATATTCCCATAGTCTTTGCCGTTTTAACACTAATTTCATTCCCATCTTTGATTAACACGTTATCAATATAAGAGAAATTCTGTTGTCTGTTGGAGAAGAAGGTAGGTTTATTGCTGGTGTTTCCCATCTCAAAAACATCCTTTAATCCCCATTTAGATAATCTAAATGTGTTATCGTTTTTTATATTCCAGTTAAAATCTGCTGTAACAATAACTTCCCTTTCACTGTAAAGCTGCAGTTTATTCAAAATTTTCTTTATAAAAAATTTTCTGTCTTGTGTTAGGACTATATATATTAGCTATTGTAAAGATTTTTTGTGACACTTTGATTTTTAAGAATATAAATCTACCATCATTATCTTTTTTCCGACTCAGAACCTCTGGCCTGAGATTTGCATTACATAGTATAGCAACCCCTCTAGCCTTGTTCGTCGCTTTTGATTCTTCTATTAAGCCCCATTGCTGAGAGCATAACAAAGGTCTATTATTTGCTTTAGCTCTATGTGTCTCCTGAAGGCATAGTATATCCACTTACATTTTCTTTGCCAATGTCAGTACCCTATATCTTTTGATATTTGAGGCCAACCCATTAGCATTAAGAGATAAAACCGTTAAGGATCTATCCATTGTCCCGACTACCATTTATTTTTTGAACCCTTCTGTGTACATATTTTGCATTTTCAATTCTGTCCCATTCAACCCCCCTCTCCCTTCCCCCCTGAGACTCAGATAGGGATCTCCATGATCCCTGTCTCATGGTATCTTAGAGAACTGCACTCCTCTCCCTTCACTCCTGGAAAGTTTATGTCCTTAAATATATTTACAAAAGCCCATTTTAAATGTCTCTAGTATTTATTATTTCTTGCTGTTTCCTTCATCTCCCGACTGCCGTCTTCTTTTACTCTCTTGTCTCTGCACTGAAGATTCTTCACTCGGCTCTCCCTGTTGGTCTGCCTGTAATTCTTCCGAACTTGAGAGTTCTTGTTCTATCCGCCCTTGTATTCCAACTCCTAGGTCAGTTAACATTTTTTTTGCTTCGTCAGGGTTCTTAGCCAAGTATTTCCTACCATCTTTTTAGACCACCAATGTAGCAGGGTAGGCCCAGGAAAAGAGGATTTTATGGTTGTATAGAGCTTGTGCATACTGCTGCATTTGTTTCCTGTCTTGCAGCGTTTCTGGAGAGAAGTCTTGTCTCACTATGACCTTTCGCTGTTTGAACTGTTATGAAAACTTCCCGCGGGGGCAAGTTGAGAGACTGACCCCCAAGGCAGACGAAGCTTCCGTGCCCTCTGGCTTCTAGAGTCCAGGGGCACAATGTAATATGCGGTTGTTCCCAGCTTGAAAACAGCACACATCAGCCATTTGGCTAAGAACCTACTTTATTGTAGATAAAGAGCAGAATGTCTCTGCGTAGCAGCTCATAATTCAGAGCTGTGTCTTAAAGCATCTTGCATCTCCGATGCAAAACAGAAAGTAAAGAGTACAACAGTAATAACAATGACATCACATGTGTGGGAGCTGGTATGCCCAGTGTAATTCCCACAGAGAGGAAACATGACTCTTGAGTCTTGTGACCTTGCTGCAGCGTTCGCAGCTCGTCATGTCATAATATCACAACATCCTCCCCCGATATCAGACAATGTAAGAGCGGCGAAAAGTAAGGCATCATTAAGAGAAGTAAACAAACAGTTATCATATACACCGTATGAATCTGTTGTCTTTGTTCCATCCTTGGAACTCTCTGAGACTGGTTCTACCAGTTTGAGCCTTTGATAACCAACTCTCCAGGGGACCAGAGCATTTGCTCTGTGTGTGTTGGCAGAAACAGTGTTGAACTTTGCAACCTGTTGTGGTGGCTTTTTCACACCTGTGAAATGAGCCTGAGTGCAAACTACAGCTACATTTGCAACAGCTGAGATTGCAAACTCATTGGAGTAGCGTTTGGGCGCCTGACCCTTTGTCACTCTCTCAGATCTACGCACAAGATGTAGATCTTCTTTGCTGAGTTTCTCCTGAACAGGACTTTTTGGAGAAACTTTACCAATTGTAAACAGTGGCTCTAAAGATCCTAGCACATCATCTTGTTCTGATGGCCTGGAACTAGCATGAGTTCTCTCAATGACAGTTTCACCTGTGTCGGAACTAGCCGTGGTTGAGCTTGCACTGCTACTGCTGGTGTCAGAATCCTCATATGTATTGACATCAATGGGAAAGCTTTGGAGAACCTGTGTCTCCGGCTTTACAGTAGGTTCTACCTCCTGAGTAAGAATTACTGTGTTTGAGGAAGGCAATAGAATTCTGTATTGACCTTTCTCATAGCCCATAAAAATGCCTTGGATGGTTGCACCTTCAAGTGATTCCACCCACATCTGAGAACCAAAAACCTTAAGATGCTTAACAGAAAGTTTTCTGTTAAACAGTATCTCATAAGGTGAGCATTCCATTCCTTTTGGAATACTCCTGACCCAAGCATTAGTGAAGGCAGATAGGCTTTCAGCCCAATTCTGTTCAGACAGCTTTGCACTTAGCAATTGCGCCTGCATACCCTCACGTAGTATTGTGTTAACTTTAACACACAAATCTTTGTTCCATGATGATTGGCTGACGGCAACTTTGTGCCGAATGCAATGTTGACTTAGGAACTCTTGGAACTCCTGTGAATCAAACACTGGTAATTGATTAGTATACAAACATTCAATTTTGCCATCATGCATGAAATCTATCTTAGCACAAAATTCAGTGAACTTGGCCAAGACTTGCTGCGGACTTTTCATAGTGTAAATCCAAGAGAATTTAGAGAAATGATCAGACAGCAATAAATAACAGGTAGCTCCGCCTCTAGATTGTGGCAGAAGTCCTATTACATCAGCAGAGACCTGCTGGAAACATCTTGTGACCTTTTCTCTGCGTGGCTGTTTGGTAGTCTCCTTGGACTTTGCAGCACCTGCAAAATAAGAGTCAACAACATCATAACAACAGTCAGTAGATTCAAAAGACAGTAAAAATAGTCCATCTTTGTTCTTCTGAGCTGTAAAGATAGCTTCTCCATCCTTAAAAATTGTGCACAGTCCTTTGCGTAGTCTGAGCTCGCAGTCCTTCTCGGTAAGCTGCGATGCACTTAGCAGATTGTAGGCAATTTCTGGGACGTATAGCACGTTGCTAATAGATAGCTGGAGACTCTGAAGATAAACAGTTCCAACTCCAGTCGATTTCAGGTGTGTTCCACTCACCTGCGACATGGTGGAGTCCAGCTTCTTAAAAGTCTTAAACAAACGTTTGTTTGCGGTCATGTGGTGCGAACAAGCTGAGTCTATAACCCACGCTAAGTCTGTATGCTGCTCCTGCACGCCTTGTGTAAGCAGTGCCACTGTGCGCCCATTGTAGACTTTGGCTTGCGCCTTGCCTGTAGATCCGCCGGCTTGTTGGGTAGATCCTTTCTTGGGCCTTCTGCAGGTCTGGAAACTGTGTCCTCTCATTCCACAGTTTGTGCAGCGTATGACTTTAAGAGCTTGCACGTGCTCAGTTTGACCACTAGGAGGGGTAGAGGACGCTTCACTCCCCCTTCCATTAGCCTCATTTTGAGCAGCACAACGATCTTGCTCATTTAGCAAAGTTGAGAAGACTCTGGCAACGGTTAAGTTTTGAGCATCCAGGGCACCTAGCTGCGATGCAATAGCACTATAACCGGCATGGAGGCTATTCAAAACCATGAAACAAAACACATCTTCGTTCAATTGAACGTTGCGTTGTGCGAGTTCACTTCTTAATTCTTTCATATGATTAAGATGCGAACGCAAATTGTCTCCCTCCTTTAGCCTTAGGTTGGTGAGACGTTGGAAATGCAGCATGGAACTTCCTGCCGCAATCCTTAAATGTTCATTTTGCAAAACAACCCAATAATCATTAGCGTGAACCAAATCCCTGATGTGTATTAACTGAGATTGGTCAAGATGCAAAACAATGGTCGCCTTCGCCTGATTATCCCTGTTCAGCCATCGAGGGCCAGGGAAAGGTGGAGGGGCATTAGTGACCACATCAAGCAAATTCTGCCTGGTAAGCACAGCTTCCATTTTAATACGCCATGTCTGATAATTTTCATCAGTGAGCATTGGACACAGGGAGCTGTTCTGCTTCTGATCCTTTGCCATTGTGGCGAAAAAGCAGGCTTTTGTTCTCTCTGTCTTCAGAAAGCAAATTAAGCAAACAAACCTAGCCTTCTGAGGTTTATTGCTTCGTAAATCAGTCCGGTACTCACAGTCAATTAACGCGTCTTCTCACAGCGGGAAACGGCACTCCCCCGGAATTCCAGAACACTTTAAAGGCTGCTTTCTTTGCCGGCAAACATCAGGCAGAAGTCATCAGAGGTCCGATGTCTTCGGAAACCAGCCAACTGCTACCAATGTTATGAAAACTTCCCGCGGGGGCAAGTTCAGAGACTGACCCCCAAGGCAGACGAAGCCTCCGTGCCCTCTGGCTTCTAGAGTCCAGGGGCACAATGTAATATGCGGTTGTTCCCAGCTTGAAAACAACACACATCAGCCATTTGGCTAAGAACCTACTTTATTGTAGATAAAGAGCAGAATGTCTCTGCGTAGCAGCTCATAATTCAGAGCTGTGTCTTAAAGCATCTTGCATCTCCGATGCAAAACAGAAAGTAAAGAGTACAACAGTAATAACAATGACATCACGTGTGTGGGAGCTGGTATGCCCAGTGTAATTCCCACAGAGAGGAAACATGACTCTTGAGTCTTGTGACCTTGCTGCAGCGTTCGCAGCTCGTCATGTCATAATATCACAACATGAACTGCAGGTCTGCTTTCTGTCGAAGAGATTTATAAATTTGATCTCTTAACTTCTCCCTTGTAAATGCCATTATTACATCCCTGGGGAGTCAGGAGCCTCCGCGTGATGTAAACAAACAATGCACTCTCTCAATTTCATATTGCCCAATTACAATTCCTTGTTCTTCGAGCCATTCTAACATCACCTTTTCCAGGTCCTTATTTCCAATGTCCTCAGAAATGCCAGAGAACTTCAAATTCCTTCTACACCGTCTATCGTTCATTTGCGAAATTCTTTTTGTCAAGGATTCTATTTTATTTACATTTGCTTCTGCTACCTCTTTTGCATGCTCTGCTATTTTCGTGACTTTTTCTACTGTAGCAGTCATTCTTCTCATTTCTGCTTTCAGTTCTTGCATATCAGCGCGGACGTTTATCTCTGAACGCTGGATCATCTCCCCCAGCTCCTTAATAGACTTGGCCATCTTCTCAAGTCTTTCCCAAATAGGTGAATTTACGACCGTTTTAAACTCTGACTCACCCCAGTCCAGGACTTAGACATAAATCCAGTTCTCGGCGAGTTGTCTCTGCTATCAGTTTGCCGTGAATTATTTGTTTTTCAGGCTTTTAATTCAGTGAGTTCCAGCAGCGATACGGGTGAGCGTCTACCCACGCCGACGCATGCGCAGTCCTCGGGGACAGCGCTATTAAATATTTTTTTCATTTCCTCAGTTTATAATTATGGTATCAAATCTTCTCAGCCAAAATCAAACTATCAGTCTTTCAAATCTTGCTTGTTATGCATGGTGAAAGTGGTTCTTCTAGGGGGGATTTGCCCGTTATTTATTAAATAGTAAAGCAAAGTACAATCACAGAGTTCAAGGCTCCCCCCCCCCTCTTTCGGTCCCACTCCCACATACCAATATGATGGTAAAATCTTCTTCCTTTTCTTTTTCTTCTTAGCTGTTCAGTGACTGGGTTCTTTAGCAAGATACTTTTCCTCCTTTGTTTGAAGCATGCCCAAGACTTCTCACTAATTTATATTTTGAAGCGTTGGGACTCATGCATGATTGGGGTAGCGTCCAGGAGTTCCTCCCCCCACGGGTGCTATCCGCCCAGACCCCCCCACTCCTTCCCCCAGGGTCAGAGCAGGTTTAAGGGGCAACTGCGGGCGAGGCAGTCCTTCCCACACTCCTGGGAAGGTTGGGAGGCTGCTTACTCCCATCGCAGCCTCTGATTTCCCCGTGAGGGTCGGGAGAGATGTTGTTGTTGTTGTTCAGTCGTTCAGTCGTGTCCGACTCTTCGTGACCCCATGGACCAGAGCACGCCAGGAATGCCTATCCTTCACTGCCTCTCGCAGTTTGGCCAAACTCATGTTAGTAGCTTCGAGAACACTGTCCAACCATCTCATCCTCTGTCGTCCCCTTCTCCTTGTGCCCTCCATCTTTCCCAACATCAGGGTCTTTTCTAGGGAGTCTTCTCTTCTCATGAGGTGGCCAAAGTACTGGAGCCTCAACTTCAGGATCTGTCCTTCTAGTGAGCACTCAGGGCTGATTTCTTTGAGAATGGATAGGTTTGATCTTCTTGCAGTCCATGGGACTCTCAAGAGTCTCCTCCAGCACCAGAGATGTTACTGACTAGAGATGTTACTAGTCAGCCATTTCCCATCGTGCACGAGTAGAAGTGGGACTGCAGTTCCGAACTTGACCAGCAGGGGTCACTAGATGGTGCGACGCTCCACTGTCGATTAACCAGCGTTGCCTAGCAACTGGCAAGTCCCGGACTTCAGCCCCCGCCTCTGTTTCCTCTCCTTGAAGTCCCACGCTTGGCAGAAGCTCTAATCTGGTTGCTCTGAGCAACGGCCTTGGGGCACTGGTGACTCAGGTGGGAAGTAGAATTGCACAGATACCAATGCCTCACAGCTCCATAGGCCTGGACGGTGGAAGATTCCTCTGTCGACTGTCGACTCCTAATTGCCCCCCCCCCCCACTCCTGGGGAAAGGACAGTCTGCTTCAGCAGATTGGCCCTGCTCTTTCAGCCTGCAATTTTGTTCCTCCACAAGCTTCCCAGCCACAAGTTCGAGAGTCAAATCTGCAGGACGCATGGCTTCCAGCGATAAGCACAAGGGCCTATAAGAACTGTCCAACGAACTCAAAAGCGTATACACCTTCTGCTCTGCTGTGTAATTCAAGCCCAATAACTGAAGCTTGTGGAATATGGCTATCAGCTCTGTGACATGTTCCTGTATTGGTTTTTGGGGCGTGAGCTGTAGCTCATATAAGGACCTTGTAAGTGAAATTCTAGTGCCAGCAGTCGGTCTCAGGTACACTCTCCTCAAAACGTTCCAACTATTATTGGCATTTTGTTGGCTAGCAATAAATGGCAATTGAGAGGCTTCTAAAGTCATTATAATCATTCCACGTGCTCTAGCATTTCTGCGTTGAGCATCCTGGGCAGCAGCAATGGCGGCAGGCCCCGCACCCAATCCGGCCTGTAGAGGCGCTGCCTGCATACAGAGCCAAAGATTTCTGGCAGTTAACCAAGCTTCAGATTGATAAGACCATTGAAGGTAATTAGAACCATTCAATTTATCAAACGGACAGCAAAAAGATTCCGCAGGCTCAGCCATGGCCTAAAAGCTTAATTTCCCTTCTCTCCCCCCCCCCCCCCGAAGTACTCACGCTTCCAGCGTATCAGCAAATGTCCGGGCTCCGGAGATGGATGGCCGGCTGCTGCCAACAAGCTCACTGCCTTGCCAGGCAAAACTCCAACTGGATTGTTGCCACTTCAGCCAGCAGCCTCACACACAGACGCTTAAGTAACTGCTTAATTAGCCTCGCCATAACCTGTCCTGTATTAATGTGAAAGTTAACGTTGCAGCGTCGCAGAGCCATCAGATGCAAAGGTCCTTCATGACCACTGGCTTTCTTGCTGCGACACAGACAAAGTCCAGCACACTTCAGCTGTGTGTGTAAAAGTCCTTTTTCTTCCTTCTTCAAAGCAGGGTTTTTGCAGCGGAAAATGAAAACATTTAGCTCTGGCAATTACTCACAACAAACATCAGCTTGTTAAAAAGAAGATTTATTGTTTAAGGGCTCCGCGCCAGGAGTGGTGACTCCCATCCTGGTTAGCAGCCGAAGACAGACTGCGTTACAGACTGATACATATCACGTTACACAGAGACCCGTACAAAATACCCGGATGTGAGCAACGTCATCTGTGATGCAGGACGCACTGCTGAGCTTTTATTAACCCTAAAAGCACTCACTCTCACAGAACACTTCAATCTCCCAGGACATTCTATACAAGATCTCAAAGTAGCTGTCCTATTACAAAGGAATTTCAGAAATAGACTGGAAAGAGAAGTTGCTGAATTGCAACTCATTACCACTCTTAAAACCATGGAGAGACCTGGTCTGAACAAAGACATTGGATTCTTATCTCATTATACATGACAGCCATCTCACCCCTTGCTTTTTCGTGTAAGACCAATTGCAGTCGTTAACAGTCACCAACAGGTTTTCCACACCTATCAGCCAATCACCCATTCCCACCACCCTTCTGAGTAATACCCCTCCCCACTCTCTCACTATATATAAGTGTCTGGTGATTTCTGTTTCAGTGTATCTGAAGAAGTGTGCATGCACACAAAAGCTCATACCAAGAACAAACTTAGTTGGTCTCTAAGGTACTACTGTAAGGAATTTTTTTAAAATTTTGTTTTGACTATGGTAGACCTGTAACTCTTATTAATTAGTTAATGGAGTCACCCAAAGCTTCAGTTCCAGGGTGTTCACAGATTTTAGTAAGGAATGCCTCTGCTTAGTTTGGCTGGTCGAATATATGAGTTTGACCTGAATATTTAATACAAAACTTTGCTTGGAACTGAATGTAATATTTCACTTTCTTTCCCCTAGCAAGGGCTTTTGCTTTAACAAATTTAGAGTGTGCTTGAATTACATCCTTGGAGAAGTCTGGAAAGAGAAAAATATTCTTCTGTTCCCACTGCACTGGGGCTTCTATTGATTTTTGGCGGAATTTGCGTAGGAGTTCATCTCTATCTTGAACATGCACAAACTTGACAATTACCGTATATACTTGAGTATAAGCCTAGTTTTTCAGCACATTTTTTGTGCTGAAAAAGCTGCCCTCGGCTTATACTCGAGTGAGGCAGGCGGTGGGGGCGGCGAGAAAGAAGCCCTTTCTCTCCGCTCGTGCCGCCACCCGCTCTCCCCAGTCAACCATTCCTTAAGAAGTGTACAAGAATGGCGGTTCTTTACTGTCCCCAGGCAGCTTGTTCCATTCCTGAACTGCTCGCATAAATGCAAACTTGGCAAAGGAAGAAGAGGAAGGAGCAGCCCAAAGGGCTGCTTTCGGGCTGCTCGTTCCTCCCCCTCCACAGCGGCAAAGGTGAACCGGCTTATACTAGAGTCAATAAGCTTTCCCAGGTTTTTGTAGGAAAATTAGGTGCCTCGGTTTATATTCGGGTCGGCTTATACTCGGGTATATGCGGTACTATATTTGAGGGAGCCCCCGTCCTTCGCCTTTTCACTGGGATTTTGAAAACGTTTTCTATGTCAAATTGATGTTGAGCAGTTACAGGTGGGTAGCCGTGTTGGTCTGCCATAGTCGAAACAAAATAGGAAATTCTTTCCAGTAGCACCTTAGAGACCAACTGAGTTTGTTCTTGGTATGAGCTTTCGTGTGCATGCACACTTCTTCAGATGTCGAGCAGGCAGAGAGCACCCCTTTGAATACCTGTTGCAAGTAATCTGCCAGCTCAATTTGGCTTGGTAGGTTTTCAAGGCTGAGAATTTTCAGGTTCTTTCATCTTTTCTGAGATTCTAAATCGTTATGGCAATGATTAAGAGTGTTGTGAGAGGCCTGTGAAAATGTCTCAAATGAGTCCAATCTGCCTTCACAGTTTGTCAATTGCACCCGGAACTCATTAAAGTCTTTTGTTAGAGTTTTCAGCTGGTCTTGTATATGGTTTAGGGTTTGAAGCTGGGCCAGGATATTTTGTAAAATAGCTGTATTTGGGTCTGCCTGTTTATTTTCGGTAGCATCTGAGACAGCTTTTTTTGCACCAGCCATGCTTTTTTCAGCGTTAGCTTCTGCCACTTTTGTTCTTTCTGTAGAAATTGGAGTTCTTGGTAATACCCAGAAGTCAAAAATTAAAGAATCCAAGAACTCTGGCCAGGCGGGAGATCAGTTTTAAAGTCTTCAAACAGTTTTATTATTATAGTATTGAAGCAAATTTCAGTTGAAATAAATTCCAAGACAAGGCCTTGTTTCGCTAATTCTCTGTATGCATACAGAGAATTGGTACACCTTGACCATGAAAATCTAGCTGAGGAAGAATTAGCAAAACAGGGCCTTGTGCTGGAATTTATTTCGACTGGAATTTGCTTCAATACTATAATAATAAAACTGTTTGAAGACTTTAAAACTGATCTCCCGCCAGGCCAGAGTTCTTGGATTCTTTAATTTTTGACTTTTGTTCTTTCAGCAGCTCTCGTGTTGATAGACAGGGTGATTTATCTTAATTAGTCTTGTAAAGAGATAGTAGAATGTTTATTTACCCTTTGATGTTAGTCTTTTGCAGTGGTGTTGTGTGGGCGGGGCATAGGGGGCGGTACGCCCCGGGTTCCATAATGGAGGGGGTGACGTGGCGGGTCCTTACGCCTCTCGGTTAAAAGCAAAAGAAAAGCAAAGGCAATTATTTGCGCAGTGGAGGAAGCATTCCCGCTGTTCCCCAAATCACTACTGGCATTTAAAGAGGTATTTCATGGGGGGGGGGTGAGAAAACATGAGGGATTTTTTTTTGCCCCTGCCCCCCTCCTTTTACAGGAGGACCGTATTGCCAGGGGCGTAGCAAGGGAATTTGGTACCCGGGGGCAAAGAAATTTTTGTCCCCCCCCCCATTGAAATTATTAAAAGAAGGAAAAATAATATACAGTTAAAAATGTTATTTTCTGGTTTATTTACCTACATTGGTTTATTTACATTGTGAGCAGGGGGAATGAAGGCAGGCAAGGGAGATTCCTCAAACCCTGCCTCGCTGCTCGGGCAGGGGAAGGCACCTGAAGGTGGTAGGGGAAGAGGGCTATTTGGTGACCCCTGCAATGAATTACCCTAGAGGGATATGGGTGTTTCCCCCAAATGTTGGCACTGGACTCCTGCACTGAAGAGGGTTGGGCTGGATGACCCTTGGGGGTCCCACACAACACTACAATTCTGTGGCTTAAAGCATATTTTTTGGTTCCCTGGGCCTGCCCCATGGGGAACCCCACTTTTGGCCCTAGGTGGGAACCTGCAGCACCCCTGTGGAGTTTTATTTATTGCACACACACAAACACGCACAAAACCAAACAAACCTGAGAGCAATTGGTGAAGAGAGTCAGTCAATAAATCTATTGGTAAAAGCAACTCATCAGAACAATCAAAGAATAAAGCCAGCAATAAACTAAAAAAAAGATTAAGACATTGGCTTTCTAAGCATCTGGTCAGGCCTTAGAATCACAGAGTTGGAAGGGACCCCGAGGATCATCTAGTCCAACCCCCTGCAATGCAGGAATAGGCAACTATGCCATACAGGGATGGAACCTGCAACCTTGGCGTTATCAGCACCATGGTCCAAGTATCTGAGCTATCCCGAAGGTCTGTCGAAGCAGAAATGTTCTCAGCAGAAAGAGTCCTGCAAAGGCACCTGACTGATGTCAATAGGCAGGGAGTTCCAGAGTTTTCTTACAAATGCAAAGAAGGTATTATGAGGCACCTGCAGCAGTGCCAGCTCCACGCTGTGGAAGGAAAGGCACTCTGCGCATGCTCCATGTCTCAGCTCACCCTTGTTATTGCAGCCTCTGCCTCTGGCTGGTTAACATCCAATACCTTTTGAAATATGTGGGGGGAAGGGGTCTTTCTTTGTATTTGCTCTTGCTTCTTATTTTGTCTTATTATCTATTTTGCATTTTTTACATTGCATTTTTAAGCTGCAAACTGCCCTGAGATGAAGGTTGGTATGCAAAGTTAAACAAACTATACAAAGCAGGAAAGTGGAAATGAATGCCTGCTCAGCAGCCAGCAAATGGGACCTCTCTGTGCACATGCTCAGAGGCACTCTGCTACGGCCTTGGCCCCAGAAAACTGGCTCTGGAGCAGACGCTGTTGGGATGCTGCAGAACGGACCCCTCTCCAAGCCCCCCCCCCCTTTCCCAGCCTCCCACCCACCACCTGTGCAGCCAACCCAAAGCTCATTACCTGCTTCCTCCAAATCGACACACTCTTAGCAGGGCGGATTCTGCACCCTGCTTTCAACCAAGCTGGCAGAGTCACCCCCTTTCCTAGTGGGGACCTAGGAGGTGGGATTCCCCCCCCCCCCAGGCAACGCACATTCAGCCAACCAAGGCAGATCACAAGAGGGAGGGGGGGAGCTCCTTGAAAGGCAGCAAACTCTCCCCGCCTCAACTTTTTTTGGTAAAGAATCCCCGGAATAGTGCAGGCCCCCAGAGGGCTATAAACAGCAATAAAAGGGGACAATGGGGAAATGCCCAAATCTCCATGGCTCAATTTAAACTGAAAGGCAAGGGCTGCAGGGGCTAGCAGCAAGGGAAGCCAGAAGTGGAGAAACGCTGCGATGCAACCAGGCAGGCACACATTACCTCTACAGTCTTCGGCTGCTGGAAGGCTCAACCAAACTGGGAGCCACTTGAGCAGCGCCAGCCAGGGGAAAGCGAAAGGGATGTGAGGATCGCTTGCTGCAGCAGGAATAACAAATCGCCAGCCGAGCAAATGATCCTTGCTCTGCACGGCACGGCCAGCCTCGCTTCAGCGCGGTGGCTACTGGGCTCGGCTTTTGCGGGGGGGCGAGGATCGCGGGGGTGACACCCCTCCTCGCTGGCCGCCCCTGCGGCTCCACCCCGGCAGTGCCGAAAATAGCCTAATTTTTTTTTAAAAAAAAAAAGTAATATTTTTTTTAAAGCCCAGTGGGCGGGTCCACCCCCGGTGTGTCACCCCCAGCAGGGGCGCTGCCCGGGGCCCCCCGCCCCCACCGCCCCTCCCCTGTGACGCCCCTGCGTATTGCTACAAATCCTTCCGCCCAAAGCAACTAGAGGGAAACGAAACTAAGGGGAGAGGGGTGGGCCACGGGCGGTCACGTGACGGAGAGGAGAGGGGTGGGGCCCGGAACTCCTCGGCTCTCCTCCGAGCGGACTCCACGTGGGTCTGAGGCGTCTCTGGCTCAGCTGCCCCGTGGAGGTCTCCGGCCGTTTGCTGTTGCTGTTGCCGCAGCTGGCGCCTTGAGGGGACAACCGCCGGCCGCCTCCCATCACTCCAGCCCCCAGCCTCCCTCCTCCGTCCCTTCCGGGGTCCAGAGAAGTGGCACCCCAGCCCTGAGGAGAGCTGGCTGGCGCCTTGAGGGGAAACCGCCGGCCGCCTCCCACTGCTCCAGCCCCTGGCCTCCCTCCTCCGTCCCTTCCTTTAAAAGCGTCCCCTATAAACTGCTTTATATTCTGAAAATCGGCTGAGCAAGGAGTGCTCCCCTCTCCCCGAAACCCACAAAATATATATCATTAGAACAAATCTGGCATATTTACAACAACAAAAAACAACAACCCACAAACGTTTAAAAGCTTCTGTGTCCTGCCTATTTTGATAGATCGGGGATGGGGGTGTAATGCACAATCACCCCAAACATACTATCGATTGTATTTATTTTTAGGGTGTTGTGGTTTTTTTTAAGTATATGAAAAGACATGAAAAAGACTTAACAGGCTATGTATTGATGTGTGGTGATAGATGTGTCCTGCTGTGTTGGGGGGGGGGGTTATGTGTTTACCGTTTGCTTTCTTTGTCACGATGTGTGAGCCACTCTCTAATTTACAAAGTTAAATCTGTGCTGGGAGAGGGAGGGGAGAGATTGAAGGGGGGCATTGTGGGTTTCCCATGATGAAAAATGGATTTTAAGAGAGCTGAACCGATTGTTTATTTACTTATTACAATTATTTTCCCCTTTCGGATCCAAATCTTTGCAAGGCAGCTTGCAAGTAACATGTGGGTGCAAGAATATTTTCATTTTCCAAGTGCCTCTCAATCAGTCTAGTAAGCCTTCGTGTTGGTGCAAAATAAGACAAGCCAGTAATATCCATATGAAGGGGAGGAGCTGATAGGGAGTGGAGCGCAGTGATTTTTTGGGTGTGTGTGTAAGAGGGTGAGGTGTCCTGTGGGGTGAAAGGATTTTTTGGTGATGGAAAGCAATTGGTAATTGGGAGGGCAGAGCCCCCTTGGACCTTAGGTAAAAGAGAAGAAGAAGAAGAGTTTGGATTTGATATCCCGCTTTAACACTACCCGAAGGAGCCTCAAAGCGGCTAACATTCACCTTTCCCTTCCTCCCCCACAACAAACACTCTGTGAGGTGAGTGGGGCTGAGAAACTTCAGAGAAGTGTGACTAGCCCAAGGTCACCCAGCAGCTGCATGTGGAGGAGCAGAGACACGAACCCGGTTCCCCAGATTACGAGTCTACCGCTCTTAACCACTACACCACGCTGACAGGACTGCTATACAAAAGCCCTTGAAGAGTCCTTTGTAGTTTCTCCATCGGTAGGAGTAAATAATAGAGGCCAACCAGAGAATATTGAGAAGGAAAGCAGCTAGTAAGTCTGATATTTATTGAAGTTGTTGCAACAGTCAGGGCCCTCACTCACCCCATGCAGGAGGGAGGATGAGGAACCCAGAAGAAATAATGGTGCGCCTGCCCTTATATAGACATTTAAATTTCCAACCCTGGAGACCAAGACCCCCCCCCCCCCCGATACATCATACCTACATCACACAAAAAGGTGGTCTCCAGCAAAAATCTGAGCACTTTGTTTATCACCTACTTCTGCCAGGCTACCTGATATGCCTTATCTGATTGCCCTCCCCTTCCTTAGTAGCCTGGCCATTCCTTTGAGGTGGTGATTACTTAATTTATGAGACAATGGGAAGGTTCCCTCATCACCCCCTCCCTCCTTGCAGAGAAAAAACTGGTAAACATTTGATCAGTTTTGAGAGTCAAAATGGTGTCAGGACTGTCTGCCTCAGACATGTGGCCTATACATTTATGTGCGTGCTTTCGGGATAAGAAGGATGACGTCGGGACGTGTATTTGAGGGGAATGTCTGTGGCAGTGGCAGTGCTGTAGGTGGGGCTTTCAAGAAAAATATGAGCTGAATAGAAATAGAGAAGTAGGGCAAAAAAATGAGAAGTGGGGGAGATTTTGGCTGGTTTCACATCCAGCAAAGAGGATTAAAAGGGATCTCTTTTGTTTTGGGGTGCCCTTGTGCTAGATACAGATAGTGCGGAGTAATCATTTACAGCTCCTGTCTAAAGGGCATTTTCTTAACCAAACCCCAAGCTGTTGGTTGAGTCTAGTGAAATCCTTTATGTTTTACAAGTTTAGTGTGTGACTATTTTGCTATACAGTGCCTCATCTTTATCACACTTGATATAGCAAGCTATATGGAATGAATGAATGAATGAATGAATGAATGAATCTTTATTTGCATCAGCCATTGACCATAGCAATAAAACAACAATACGATATACAAATGCTTAGCTATATGGACTTTAATACAAGTAAATATGCTTAAAACAAATTGCTCTGAATCAATTCTACTCACGGTAGTCCAGCTTTAAGTCCAAATTAAGGGAAAGATGAAGCGCTCAAAACTGACAGCTGTGCTGCTTCGCGAAGCCAGGCTAGCGATCGATCCACAGTGCCGTGTCCTCTTCACTCCTCTCAGCAGTCCCTTCAGGGTCTGCCAGGGAGTAAACAGGGCGCTTTATGGCACCCGCCGGATCCCACGTCCCCAAGACTCTCGACTGGGGTTTTTTCAGGGTCTGTAGAGTGGGTACAGGAACCCCCTTTGCCCGAAATCGCCGGGGTCTCTCGGAGCTGAGACGACCCCCCGCCGTCTAGCAATGGCGCTCCACCGGAAGTCCACCGTGAATAGAATTGATTCTAAGGATCTAAATTTCAACTAAAATTCGGCACGGGAGAGGGGTGAAAAGGTAAGTCCACCCCCCCCATTTGCGGCAAAGGAAAGTAACGGCAAAGTCAGCTGAAGCCGTGACTGTGTCTCTTTATTATTTGCCGTCTGCTTCAGACTGGGACTAAGATACCCCCCCCCGAGGTGCAGGGGAAAGGGGGGGTGCAAAAAGACTGTTTTTCTATCCCTGTGGATTTACAACTTAAATACTTAAAAGGCGCCGCTCTCCCTCTGGATTACGGATTACGGGTCAGCTAGCGGGCAGCCATTGTAAAGACTTAAAGACTTGTTACTTTTGTTTCCGATTTGGATACTTTGAAGCCGTGTGCTTGCCTGGATACTAAAGTGACTTTTTATTAATACCTTTCGCAACAAAGTGAACTTATACAAGGATTGGAGAAGTGCTTTGGATTTTTATTTTGGTGTTTCTTTCGATCCAAGTCCTCTCTGTCTTGGCTGTAACTGTCCAAAAAAAAAAAAAAAGACTTGGAAACAGGCTGGTTCTGGGAGTTGGAGGGAAGGACTACTGTGAAGAGATAGACTCTATTGTGTGACCTTGAATTAGTGGAGAGTTCCCAGACTCTTCACGGACTTGTTAACTTTATTTCCAAGGTTGCGCTAACTGTTGTAATGGAAGCTGGTACGCCAGTAGGCCAAATTGTTACTAGAAAAAAACAACAGCAAGAAAGGAAAGGCTCTATGAAAGGAGAAGAGCAGATACTGGCAGCAATTGCCAGTCTCTCGGATAGTTTGAAGTCAAGTGTTCAAACACTTTAAAGTGATATCCAAGAGCTGAGAAAGGATGTAAAAGAAAATACTGAATTTATTAAGCAAAATACACAAGGAATAAAGAAGATTGGTAAAGACGTAGCTGTTTTAAAAGAAGATATCGAATTAACCAAACAGTGGGTGGCGGCAGTTGATCAAAAAGTGGAATCTTTGGAAGAGGGGAAAATTAAAAATTTGGAAAGACAACAGGAAGCAGCTGATATTGCGATCGCTGCATTACAGCTTAAGGAGAGAGAACAGAACCTGAGAGTGAGAGATTTACCTGAATTAGAACAAGAGAACTTGAAAGATTATATAGTGAAAGAGTTTGCTACATTTTGGGATTTGGATGAGGAGAGCCTGGCTGCTACCATTGTAAAGGCCTACAGATTTATAACAAAAGGAGGAAAAGGAAAAAAAAGGTTCTAAGGTGGTGAGTGACTGTATGGTGGTTTTCCAAAACAGAGACCAAAGAGACCAGATACTAGGCCTACATTACAAGAAGAATTTGGAGGTACAGAATCAACCAATTATTCTTTATAAAGACATCCCGAGATACTTTTTGGATGCAAGAAAACCCTTCACTGATTTAACTTTTCAACTTAGAAAGAAAGGTATCTTTTTCAAGTGGGAATTTCCTAAAGGACTCTCCTTCAGCTATAAAGAGAAAAGAATAAGGATCAGATCTGTTGAAGACAAAGTCAAATTTTTCTATAAGTACGCTGCTGAGTTTGAAGGAACAGCAAAGATCCCCTACCCTGCATTGAATTTTCCTACGCTACCACCACCTTTACTAAGAAGAGACCCATTGGAACAGCGAGGCGCAACTGGAGGAACAGCCCCGGAACCTGACCTTGACCAAGAATAAAATGAAGAATTACAGACCAATTTCCGTATTAAATGTGGATTACAAATTTTTTGCAAATATATTGGCAAGAAGATTAAAAAATGTGCTTAAGGAATATATTCATAAAGATCAAGCCAGGTTTATTCCCGGAAGATATATGAATGGAAATATAAGGAATTTAGTGGATATTTTCGAAAGACTGGAATCTAAAATAAATACCAAAGCAATTTTGATGTTTATTGATGCGGAAAAAGCCTTCGACAATATTTCCTGGAGATTTATGAAAGAAAACTTTGTTAAAATGGAGGTTGGTCAAAACGTTTTGAACAGTCTGAATGCAATATATAATGATCAGAGAGCAAAAATAATAATCAACAATGTAGTATCAGAAGAAATCAAAATAGAAAAAGGAACTAGACAAGAGTGCCCAGTATCCCCTCTGTTGTTTATTACGGTACTGGAAGTGCTATTGACTAAGATAAGAGAGGAATCTGAAATAAAAGGGATCAGGGTGGGAGTGAAAGAATATAAATTGAGGGCCTTTGCAGATGATGTGGTTTTAACATTACAAGATCCAGAATCCAGTGCAGTAAAGGCACTGGAAATAATAGAAGAATTCAGGCAAGTGGCCGGATTTAAATTAAATAAGATGAAAACCAAGGTTTTAACAAAAAACCTGACTGGACTTGAAAGAGACAAACTACCGGTACAGAATTTGACCGGTTTGAACTTTGTCAACAAAGTGAAGTATCTGGGTGTTAATATGACTGCAAAGAATTTAAATCTTTATAAAGACAATTATGAAAAGCTGTGGAATGAAATTAAAAGAGACTTAAATATATGGACAAGGTTAAAATTATCTCTATTAGGGCGCATTTCAGTGGTTAAGATGAATGTCTTACCTAAGATGTTGTTTTTATTTCAAGTCCTACTGATTATTGAGAGAATGGAATGCTTCAAGAGGTGGCAGAAAGACTTGTCGAAATTTATATGGCAAGGGAGAAAACCTAGGATAAAGTATAAGATATTAACTGACTCCAAAGATAGAGGGGGATTCTCCCTACCAGATTTAAGGATATATTTCGAGGCTGCTGCCTTTTGTTGGCTGAAAGAATGGTTTATACTAAAAGATTCTGATGTGTTAGATCTGGAAGGACATGACAATGTTTTCGGTTGGCATGCATATCTTTGGTACGATAAGGTTAAAGCACATAGAGGTTTTAAAACACATATTATAAGAAATGCATTGTTTAAGGTTTGGCTGAGGAATAAAGACTTGTTAGAAAGGAAAACACCCAGATGGCTTTCACCATTGGAAGCAAAAGCTCATAAAATGGTTAATATGCAAACTAATTGGCCAAAATATGAAGATATATTAATTCAGGATGGAGGAGTGTTTAAGTTGAAAAGTTATGAGCTATTAAAAGATAAAGTAACAAACTGGTTGCAATATTGTCAGATAAATGAATTGTATAAGATGGATAAGAAAATTGGTTTTCAGTAAGAAAAATCCAAATTGGAAACAGAATTGTTAATACCAGATACAAAAAATCTTTCCAGAATGTATAATTTGCTGCTTGAGTGGCATACAAAAGATGAATTGGTAAAATCGGCAATGATAGATTGGGCGAAGGATGTTGGTCATAATATTATGATGGATGACTGGGAAAAGTTGTGGAAAAGCGGTATTAAATTTACAGCTTCCAATACTTTGAGAGAGAACCTGGTGAAAATGATGTATAGATGGTATTTAACCCCTGTAAAACTTGCTAAAATTTATCATGGTTCTAGTAATAAGTGTTGGAAATGTAAACAAGTGGAAGGTACTTTTTTTCATTTGTGGTGGACATGTCCGAAAGTAAAAGACTTCTGGGAGAAGATTTATAACGAGCTTAAAAAGGTGTTGAAGAACACTTTTGTTAAAAAATCAGAGGCCTTTTTACTAGGTATTGTCAATCAGGAAATCCCAGTCAAAGATAAAGTAATTTTTATGTATGCCACGACAGCAGCAAGGATATTACTAGCAAAGAACTGGAAGACAGAAGTGATTCCGACAGTTGAAGAATGGCAGTTGAAGAATGGCAGTTGAAGCAGATGGGCCTGTCCTTGCCGCTGCTTGTCCACCAGGTTTCTCTTACGCACAGCAACCTAGGCCATCTGGGCGGCGGGGGGGGGGGGGTTGCAGCGATTTTTAGGAAGTCATTAGTTTGCACCAGGCGTCCTATTGGGAAGACCCAGTTTTCTGAGTGCATGTTCTGGAAGTTGGGCAAAAGGGGCAGTACAGGATTCCTCTTGGTGTACCGACCTCCCCGCTGCACCAAGGATTCCCTGTCCGAGCTGCTTCAGGTCGTGGCGGATATGCTCCTGGAGACACCTAGTTTGGTTGTCTTAGGGGATTTTAACATCCATGCCAACACGACCTTACAAGGGGCCGCTCGGGACTTCGTGGAAAGCATGGCCTCCATGGGGCTGTCCCTGAATAAGTCTGGTCCAACTCATAGCCGTGGACATGCCTTAGACCTGGTGTTTACCTCTATGGATGTTGGTGATCTGACACTAAGTAAAAGTGAAACAAAAGAAGTGCCATGGTCAGATCACTTCCTGGTGCAACTGGACATCTCTGCAACCCTTCCCCTCTGCAGGGAGGTGGGACCGATTCAGATGGTCCGCCCCCGCTACTTAATGGATCCAATTGGCTTCCAGAGAGTGGTAGGGGATGTATTATCCCATGTTGATGGCCTTTCAGTTGATTCCCTGGTGGCCCACTGGAATGCGGAGTTATTGAGCCAGGGCTATTGACTGGCTGTCTCCGAAGCGTCCTCTCCGATTGTATGGAGCCCGGACAGCTCCATGGTTTTCCCCGGAGCTGAGGGCGATGAAACAGTCGCTGAGACGGCTAGAGCGCCAGTGGCGGAAAACTCATTCTGAATCAGACCGGACACGGGCTAGAGCTCAACTTCGAGCCTACCAAGTGGCAATGGCGACAGCATCTGCAGAAAACAGCGGCAGGAGACTCTTCCAGGTGGTTTGCAACCTAGCAGAACCACCTTTGTCACCGGGGTCTGGTAAGGACCCCAAGATCTCCTGCAATGCTTTTGCAAAGTTTTTTGCAGATAAAGTCGCTCAGATTCGGAAGGAGGTAGACTCCACCGTGGGAGCAGGGCCGGGGCGGGAGAGTGCTAGAGTCTAGTCATGTTTCATGGGATCAATTCCAATCTGTTACTTCCGAGGATGTGGACAGGCTGCTTGGACGAGTGAAACCGACCACCTGTCTCCTTGATCCTTGCCCATCCTGGCTTATAAAAGCTAGCCGGGAAGGGCTGGGCAATGGGCTCTGCGCGGTGGTGAATGCTTCCCTCTGCGAGGGAATCTTTCCAGACCCGCTGAAAGAGGCGGTCATTAAACCGCTTCTTAAAAAAAAACATCTCTAGACCTGGCCAATATGGCCAACTATCGCCCAGTCTCAAATCTACCATTCTTGGGCAAGGTGATTGAGCGGGTGGTTGCTGAACAACTGGAAGATGCGGACCATTTGGATCCCTTCCAATCAGGATTCAGGCCTCATCATGGGACTGAAACTGCCTTGGTCGCGCTTGTTGATGATCTCTGGTGGGCTAGGGACAAAGGTGAGAGCTGTTTCCTGGTTCTGCTGGATCTCTCAGCGGCCTTTGACACCATCGACCATAACATCCTTCTGGACCGGCTAGAGGGGTTGGGAGCTGGGGGCACTGTTATACAGTGGTTCCGCTCTTTCCTCCTGGGCCGTGTTCAGAAAGTGGTGGTGGGGGATGAGTGTTCAGACCCCTGGGCTCTCACTTGTGGGGTGCCTCAGGGTTCTGTCCTCTCCCCCATGCTTTTTAATATCTATATGAAGCCGCTGGGAGAGATCATCAGGGGGTTTGGGTTGGGTGTTCATCAATATGCAGATGATACCCAGCTCTACCTCTCTTTTAAATCAGAACCAGTGAAGGCGGTGAAGGTCCTGTGTGAGTGCCTGGAGGCTGTTGGAGGATGGATGGCGGCTAACAGATTGAGGTTGAATCCTGACAAGACAGAAGTACTGTTTTTGGGGGACAGGAGGCGGGCGGGTGTGGGGGACTCCCTGGTCCTGAATGGGGTAACTGTGCCCCTGAAGGACCAGGTGCGCAGCCTGGGAGTCATTTTGGACTCACAGCTGTCCATAGAAGCGCAGGTTAATTCTGTGTCCAGGGCGGCTGTCTACCAGCTCCATCTGGTACGCAGGCTGAGACCCTACCTGCCCGCAGACTGTCTTACCAGAGTGGTGCATGCTCTGGTTATCTCCCGCTTGGACTACTGCAATGCGCTCTACGTGGGGCTACCTTTGAAGGTGACCCGGAAACTGCAATTAATCCAGAATGCGGCAGCTAGACTGGTGACTGGGAGTGGCCGCTGGGACCACATAACACCGGTCCTGAGAGATCTGCATTGGCTCCCAGTACGTTTCCGAGCACAATTCAAAGTGTTGGTGTTGACCTTTAAAGCCCTAAACGGCCTCGGTCCTGTATACCTGAAGGAGCGTCTCCACCCCCATCATTCAGCCCGGACACTGAGATCCAGCACCAAGGGCCTTCTGTCGGTTCCCTCACTGCGAGAAGCAAAACTACAGGGAACCAGGCAGAGGGCCTTCTCGGTAGTGGCGCCCGCCCTGTGGAACGCCCTTCCATCAGAAGTCAAGGGAATAAACAACTACCTGACATTCAGAAAATACCTAAAGGCAGCCCTGTTTAGGGAAGTTTTTAAACTGTGACTTTGTATTGTATTTTGGTATTTGTTGGAGGCCGCCCAGAGTGGCTGGGGAGACCCGGCCAGATGGGCGGGGTATAAATATTATTATTATTATTATTATTATTATTATTATTATTATTATTATTATTACTAAGTGAGAGTGTCAAGAGTAAGACACGGGTCCTGGCCTGTTATTAATTCACGAAGACCGATCACAACTGGCCAGGCACCAATTTACACAGGTGTTGCGTAAAGCCATTCAACCTGTGGGGGTCAGGCAGCCAACTTTGCAACCCACTCCTTTAGAATCAGAGCCACCACTATGGCAGCTCAATGGGGCCTCCCAACAGACAGAATTAAAACAATCAGGAGGTGGAAGTCTAACGCCTATAAGAAATATGTATATTGTGAGTCACAAGTACTCACACCCTCATAATGTCATTCTCCACAGGTACTTGCCCAAAATGGATCTGGATTGCCTGCCACAGTATAGCCCAGTGGGCTAGGGTCCATGCAGTCAACACAGGGAGAGACAGAAACCTCAGTTTGTTGCACTGCATCCAGATATCCTGGTTTACGAGGCATGCAATGAAGTGGCAGGAGTTCACGCCCATTGTCACATCTAAGATCAGGCAACACAGCCCACCCAAGGCAATCATTATCCATCTGGGGGAGAATGATCTCGGCCCCCAGAACACCATAGATGTTAATTGGAGTGTAATTGAGTACTTAGAAAGACTGTCAGCACCTTTCCCCATATTCTATGGTCCCACTGGCTTGAACAGCATTGTTGGCGCAACAGCCCCAACCCTGCTAGCCTTAATCGGGCCAGGAAGCAGGCCAATCATGCCATCAGTCACAGGGTGGAGCGCTCCAAGTGCTGGGTGATTTGACACCCTGACATCACATTTAATTGGGAGTCACATTATCGGGGAGAAGGGGCATACCTTTCAGATGCTGGCAATGATACCTGGCTGCGCAACATAGTGGAAGGCATCTATGGTTGGTTGCAAGTGTGATTGGTTTGGCGGCGAACCGCTAACAACTCAATTGGATAGGCATTGGGTAAGCCTAGGTCTTGGTTGGAGGTGAGGTTGTAGCCTCCGCCTGCACCTCCACGGGTAAGGGTAACCTGTTAAAAGGATCTGGGAGGAGTGGCTCCTGTCCGATGCCCAGACCATTGTTGTTGTTGTTCAGTCGTTCAGTCGTGTCCGACTCTTCGTGACCCCATGGACCAGAGCACGCCAGGCACGCCTATCCTTCACTGCCTCCCGCAGTTTGGCCAAACTCATGTTAGTAGCTTCGAGAATACTGTCCAACCATCTCATCCTTTGTCGTCCCCTTCTCCTTGTGCCCTCCATCTTTCCCAACATCAGGGTCTTTTCCAGGGAGTCTTCTCTTCTCATGAGGTGGCCAAAGTACTGGAGCCTCAACTTCAGGATCTGTCCTTCTAGTGAGCACTCATGGCCGATTTCCTTGAGAATGGATAGGTTTGATCTTCTTGCAGTCCATGGGACTCTCAAGAGTCTCCTCCAGCACCATAATTCAAAAGCATCAATTCTTCGGCGATCAGCCTTCTTGATGGTCCAGCTCTCACTTCCGTACATTACTACTGGGAAAACCATAGCTCTAACTATACGGACCTTTGTTGGTAAGGTGATGTCTTTGCTTTTTAAGATGCTGTCTAGGTTTGTCATTGCTTTTCTCCCAAGAAGCTGGTGTTTTCTAATTTCGTGACTGCTGTCACCATCTGCAGTGATCATGGAACCCAAGAAAGTGAAATCTCTCACTGCCTCCATTTCTTCCCCTTCTATTTGCCAGGAGGTGATGGGACCAGTGGCCATGATCTTAGTTTTTTTGATGTTGAGCTTCAGACCATATTTTGCGCTCTCCTCTTTTACCCTCATTAAAAGTTTCTTCAATTCCTCCTCACTTTCTGCCATCAAGGTTGTATCATCAGCATATCTGAGGTTGTTGATATTTTTTCCGGCAATCTTAATTCCGGTTTGGGATTCATCCAGCCCAGCCTTTCGCATGATGAATTCTGCATATAAGTTAAATAAGCCGGGAGACAATATACAGCCTTGTCATACTCCTTTCCCAATTTTGAACCAATCAGTTATTCCATATCCAGTTCTAACTGTAGCTTCTTGTCCCACATACAGATTTCTCAGGAGACGGATGAGGTGATCAGGCACTCCCATTTCTTTAAGAACTTTCCATAGTTTGCTGTGGTCGACACAGTCAAATGCTTTTGCGTAGTCAATGAAGCAGAAGTAGATGTTTTTCTGGAACTCTCTAGCTTTCTCCATAATCCAGCGCATGTTTGCAATTTGGTCTCTGGTTCCTCTGCCCCTTCGAAATCCAGCTTGCACTTCTGGGAGTTCTCGGTCCACGTACTGCTTAAGCCTGCCTTGTAGAATTTTAAGCATAACCTTGCTAGCGTGTGAAATGAGTGCAATTGTGCGGTAGTTAGAGCATTCTTTGGCACTGCCCTTCTTTGGGATTGGGATGTAAACTGATCTTCTCCAATCCTCTGGCCACTGCTGAGTTTCCCAAACTTGTTGGCATATTGAGTGTAGCACCTTAACAGCATCATCTTTTAGGATTTTAAATAGTTCAGCTGGAATATCATCACTTCCACTGGCCTTGTTGTTAGCGAGGCTTTCTAAGGCCCATTTGACTTCAAGGCCCATTTGACTTCAGACCATACCACTCCTTCAATGAAGACCACTTGCGGGATGCCCCGATTTGCCCCTTCCGGCTGGTTTCACCCCTTAGTGACACTACCAGTGGATGGGAAGGTGGTATACACAGTTGCTTGGTACCTCAGGGAACGGGGTGGTCACAGGGCCTCGGCACGCAATTGTCTGTGTTAACAATGTAGGAGATAGAAACAAAATGGAATTATGCTAAACAATATATAATTTTTTAAATAAATCTTTATTGGTTTTTTTAAAAGTTACAAATAACACTAAAAGACAATTGACAAACATCAAGCAACTCAGAACAAGACAAGACAACACAAAACAAATAACAGAAAAGAAGAAAAATCTACATATTATACATAACTTACAATCGGTTCCGCATCTTCACAAAAAATTAAAAAAAGACTTCCAATTAATCTCGCTGTATATAACTTTTTTCTACATTATCACACATTTATTCAATTTTATTTTATTCTTTTTTAAAAATCTCTTAATTTACTCTATCTTGATTTTCCATCGGGTTCAGTCTAGATCTCCCATTATTTACCAAATATTCCTTAAATAATTTCCATTCTTTATGGACGTTTTGTCTCATTTGTCCTCTTATTCTTCCGGTACTCTTTGCTAGTTGTAAATATTCCACCATTAATATCTGCCAATCCAAAATTTCTGGTAACTCTTTGTTTTTCCAATTTCTGGCTGTTAATATCCTGGCAGCTGTTATGCCATACAAAATTAATATCCTTTTTGGTTCTTTGAGTTCTATTGGCACCATACTTAATAGAAATAATTCTGGTTTTTTCCTAAATGTACATTTTAATAGTTTCTTCCATTCTTCGTATACGTTGTTCCAAAAAACACAAACCTCTGGACAATACCACCACATGTGCATATACGATCCAATTTCTTTCTCACATCTCCAGCACAATTCCTGTACTTTTTAGCTAGTTTCTCTGGTGTATGGTGCCACCTGTACATCATCTTTAATATATTCTCTCTAAGGCTGTAACAGGCTGTAAACTTTATATCTACCCGCCAAAGCCTTTCCCATTGATCCATCATGATATTATGGCCCAAATCATGGGCCCATTTCACCATTACAGATTTCACCTCTTCCTCCTTAAGATCCCATTCCAACAAAAGATCGTATATGCGTGAAATGTATCTCCCTTTACTTTGTTTCAATTCCTTTTCAAATTTGGATTTTTCTTTAGCCAGACCCATTTTTTATCTGTGATAAATCTTTGGTGGATTTGAAAGTATTGCAACCAATCAGCCAGGTGTTCTTTTATCACTTCGTATTTTTTCAAAGACCAATCCTCTTGTTTTTTCTCTAATAGCATTTCATACGTGGCCCATCTTCCCTCCATATTTGTTTTTTTAACCGTAATTATTTCTACTGGTGAAGTCCACAGGGGTATTTTGGGTTCCAATATTCCCCTATACTTTAGCCAGGTGTTATAAAGTGATTTTCTTACTAGATTATTTAAAAAACCCCTGTGGACCTTAACTTTATCATATAACAAATAGGAGTGCCAGCTAAACCTGTTGTCAAATCCTTCAAAATCTAATAGCTCGGGGTTCTTTAATGTTATCCATTCTTTTACCCATAGTAGTGCTGTAGCCGCATGATACAATTCAAGATTAGGTAATGCGAACCCTCCCCTCTCCTTTCTGTCAGTCAATAGTTGATATTTTATCTGAGGCTTTTTCCCATTCCAAATAAATTTAGTGAGTTCCTTTTTCCAATCTCCAAAACATTTCATCCCCCCCCCCCCCGCCCCGATTGGTATCGTTTGAAACAAAAAAATCATCTTGGGGAGTTTATTCATCTTAATAACAGAAATTCTACCCCAAAGTGAGAGATGTAACTTATTCCATGTTTCCATATTTTTCTTAATTTCTCTCCATGTTTTGATGTAATTATCTTCATACAAATTTATACTTTTTGGGGTTATCCAAATACCCAAATATTTTGCCTTATTTTTAATTTCTATTCCTGTTATTTGTTGAAGATCTTTCTCTTTCGATTCTAAATTTTTTGTTAGTAATGTTGTTTTCTGATAATTTATTTTCAGGCCTGCCTCTTTCCCATATTCCTTAATTATTTCTAAAGCTATTGGTATATTCTCTAATGGGTTCTGGGTAGTTATTATTATATCATCTGCAAAGGCACGTACTTTATAAGCATTCTTTCCAATTGTTATTCCTTTTAATTTATTCTCGTTCCGAATATTCTGTAAGAGCCTTTCCAGTGTTAGTACAAATAACAAGGGTGAGAGTGGGCATCCCTGCCTTGTTCCTTTCGTAATTGGGAAGCTTTGTGTAAGATTTCTGTTTATTATCAATCTTGCCCTCTGATTTTTATAAATTGCATCTATGGCTTTTAATATTTCCCCTTCCATTCCAATTGATTCTATCTGTTTTTTCATAAATTCCCATGAGACGTTATCAAACGCCTTTTCTGCGTCTAATAATAGTAGGGCTGCTTTCTTATCAATCTTAAATTCCAGATATTCTATTATGTCTACTATGTTTCTTGTATTGTTGTGCATTTGTCTCCCCGATATAAAGCCTGCTTGATCAGGGTGTATAACTTTCTTTACCACTTCTTTTAGTCTGTTTGCTATTATTCCAGCGAAGAGTTTATAATCACTATTTAATAATGAAATTGGTCTATAATTGGATATTATTTCGTTGTCTGTGTCAGTTTTAGGAAGAAGTGTGACATACGCTTCATTCCAAGATTCTGGGATTTCTCCTTTTTCTAGTATTTGGTTCATTATTTCTTGCAAAGGGATAACCAGCGCTTCTTCTAATTTCTTATAGTATTCTATGGGAAGCCCATCTGGGCCTGGTGTTTTTCCTAATTTGCTTTTTTTAAATGAGTTTCTTAGTTCTTGTGTTGTTATGGGGGTATCTATCTCTTTCACCTCTTGTTTTATATTATTTCCAATTTTGTATTTTTCCAAATATTGTTTTATTTCCTCCGTGTTCTCCTCTTTCTTTTTGTATAGTTCTTCATAATATTGAACAAATTTTTCCATTATTAACCGTGGTTTATCTATAATTTCCCCCCTTACTTTTATTCTATGTATCAATTTTTCGTTTCTCTTTTTCTTTAATTGCCACCCCAAATATTTTCCGGGTTTATTTGCAAATTCAAAATTATTTTCTTTCCATATTCTCAAATTACAATCCATTTCTTGTTCTATTTTGACCTTGCATTCTGTTTTTAATATGGTAATTTCTTTTCTTAAATTTGTGTTTTTTGGGTTTTTGTTTAGTTCTTTTTCTTTTCTTTCCAAATCTTCTAAGATTTTCTTTTTCTCTTTTTCCTTTTATCTTTTTTGTATGGCATTTTCTTTTATAAAATAACCTCTAATCACTGCCTTGCTGGTATCCCATATTATTTTACTATCTCAGTCTTTTTATTATTTATTTTGAAGAACTGTTCCAGAGGTTTTTTTGCCCCCTCTATTATTTTTTCATCAAATAGAAGTGAGTTATTTAATTTCCATCTCCTAATTCCAGATTTCCATTCTGAACCTAATTGGACTATAATCGGATTATGGTCCGATATTGTTCTTGGTAATATTTGGGTTTCCTGAATCCTGCCTAACAACTCCGTTGATAACCAGATGGCATCTATCCTACTTGCCATTTTCTTGGATTCTGAAAAAAGTATATTCTCTTTCCATCTCATTTTTAAACCTCCATGCATCCTTCAAATTCAAGTTTTCTACCATTTTAAAAAAAGCTGGTGGAAGTTTCCCTTGTTCTTTACCCTTTCCTTTACCAGATATGTCTATCTGTGGGTTAGTAACACCATTTAAATCTCCCAAAACAGCAATTTTCCCTTCCACATATTCCATCAGTTTTGTTTCAATTTTTTTTGTAGAATTCTGCTTTTTTCCATTGGGTGCGTAAATTCCTGTTATATAGATTACTTCTCCTAAGTATTTTATTTTCAATATTATTATTCTGCCCTCTGGATCTGCAAATAATAATTGTGGTTCTTAGTGACACTACCAGTGGATGGGAAGGTGGTATACACAGTTGCTTGGTACCTCAGGGAACAGGGTGGTCACAGGGCCTCGACATGCAATTGTCTGTGTTAACAATGTAGGAGATAGAAACAAAATGGAATTATGCTAAACAATTTTTTTTTTGAATTTGCTAACCTGGGAAATTGTTACCATATAAACTGTGGAAAGAGAAAGAAAATAAAGCGATACTGCAGTTGCAAGGAGGAAATGCTGTAATAACAGATAATACGAATATGAAAAAGTATTTCACCAGTATTGCAAGCTGTATAAATATCAAGTAATATCTTTTTTAAAAAAAAATAGATGGCATTTACTAAACATTTCAGATCCTCAAAGACAAATAATGAATAGCCCCATAACTATTTGAGAATTATGTGATGCAATTTTAATTCACCACGATCAGTGTGGATTCCTACCTAAATGACAGTTAAAAGAAATGCATTAGATGTTTTTGAATGCTTGAATTACCACAACAAGAAGCAAGCTGCTTTTATTGTTTTTTTATTTTGATTTTTTTATGCAGAAAAACGTTTTGACAACATGAATTGGGTATTTTAGTTTAGAGTACTGCAGGAAATGAACTTTGGAGACAACTTTATTAAATGTGTAAAATTGATCTACACGTCACAGACAGTACAGATAATTAATAATGGATAATAGGCAAAACCAAGTGAGATATACTCTGGGTGGCTTAAAACATATATAAAAACATAATAAACCATTATATAGTACATCAAAATGCTTCACTATGCAGGTAAACTGCATTATTGACCAAAACCCTTTCAACAAACTACAAATGCACACACAAATGCCTGAAGTCTATAAAAAAATTTCCCAGCTACTGGCTGTGTGTGAAAGATTACTATTCCATAAACAATACATCCCCTGTGGGCTTAAAGGGTTAACACAGGGTTAACAGCTCACCAGATGTGCAGTCTTACGCTGGGAGGGCACACCCACATATGGGAATTCTTTCTTTGTTCTGAGTTACTTTCTGTTTTGATAGCCAGAGAGAGGTCATGAATTCGTCTTCTCCTGGCTAGTAATGTGTTTTCGCTGCTGTAAATAATAAAGCTTCTTAAATTAGAAGGAGCAGTGTCCTATTGCTTTATTGGGACAACAACATTCCGACACAGATAAGCTGCTTTATTTCGCTGTGTTTCTCTGCTGGAACCGACAAGCAGAAGGGTGCAACAGAAGTGTGCTGGACTCCATCGCTGTCGCTTTCCCATCGTAAATCCACCTGGTTATGGTGGATGGGTCGTGGTCCAGCGACCCATAACACAACAGGTTATGGCTCTAGTGACACGAAGCAGCAGCCTGTCCTGATTGATGGATGGCCAGAGCGTCTGTGTGCGGAAAGGAGGTCTGTGTGGAATGCTGCAGCCGGCAGCAATAAGTCCAGCTGGAAGTCCTGCATTGTGCTGCATCTTTCAAAAGCACAGAGCAGTTGTACTCGCTGGTGAGAAGCCTTCTCCGGAGCTGGGAGCTGGGAGCAGCCTGCTACAGACGTGTGAGTAACACAAGCCCCACTAGCCCCAGGGAGGATGGTGCAGCCAGAAGCCCAGGAAAATTATTCAGCGCCTTTTGTGCGACTGAATGGGAGAAACTGGGAAGACTGGGCCAAGAGAGTGAACGTTTGGCTGACTGCCAAAGGGCTTTGGGACTGTACGTAAGCCCCACCAGAACAGGCAGCTGATAGTGCCAAGGCAGCTGCGATTGCTGCCGCCCAAGCTGCCCTGCGCAGGGATCAAAAAGCGATGGCGCACTTGGTACTGGCCACAGGGGAGGAACAGATGCCCCACATAGACAGTGCAACGAACGAGCACAAAATCTGGGTGAAGCTTGAGCACATGAATGCCAGAACTACTGCTGGGGCTTGGATTCATGTCACCAGAAGCCTCTTTGATCTCAGACTGCAGCCCGGAGCAGACGTCCGGGAGCATGTGACTAAAACGGTGGCTGTTTTTAATCGTTCGAGACAGCTCAATGTTCCTTTTTCTGAGGAACAGAAAGTGTACATTCTGCTCAGCTCTCTGTACAAAAGTTATGAGAACTTGTGTTTAACCCTTGAGCCGATGCCCACTGGACAACTCACTATGGACTTTGTCTCAGGTCATTTGTCTGATGAGCAAGATCGCAGGCAAAGAGTGAGAGGGCACGCTGGAGGAGGGGGCTGTCCTGCTCCCAGGAGTGGGGGTGCAGGAAACGCTGAGAGCACAGTGAGTGAGTTTGCAACAAAACAATGTTTTTGCTGCAGGTCAGATCAACATCTGCGCAGAAACTGTCCATGTGAGGCCAGGCAGGAAGGCTCCAAGGTCTATCCCATGGCAACGTGAATAGAGGAAGAGGACGGCATGGGAGAGGTCCACCCAGAGGGAGTCGTGACGGAAATGCAGGTTCTCATCATTTGGCAGCTGCTTTAGCCTTTGTGGTAAAAGGCCAGCAGAGCTGTAAACAACGTTGGATATAGACAGTGGAGCCAGTCATCATCTTGTAATGCCATCTGGTGTCCAGTTGCAGAACTGTGGGGAGATTGAAGATGGAAAAATTGTGACTTTGGCTGACTCATCTAAGAAAACTTTAAAAACTGCTGGGACTGTGTCTACGCCTTGTTTGAATGCTGAAATTGAAGCCTATGTGTTGTCAGGGATGAAAAGCTGTTTGCTTTCTGTGTCTGCTCTTGACAGGGATGGTTTCAAGGTTTGTTTTGAAAATCAGGTATGCACCATTTCTAGGGGTGGGAAGCCACTGGTCCGGGTTCGAAGCCAGAATGGGTTGTATGTTCTTGAAACAGGTAATGACAACTCTGAGGAGGCACAGGCACAGTGTGCTAACGTTCCCACTCATGACCAGTGTCAGCATTTATGGCGCACATGAACTGGGGTTACGTGCGGAAGCTACCTGAGTGTGCTGAAGGGTGCAAAATGAAGGCGTGTTCTAGGGTTCTAGACTGCAGGGCTTGTAAGAAAGCCAAAGTCTGCACGTGCAGTTACCCTAGGTCTGAAAGGGTGACCCAGCAACCTTTTCAGCTGGTGCATTCGGATCTCTGCGGTCCGATGCCAACAGCCAGTATGGGTGGTTCGAGATACGCTCTTTGTCTGACAGATGACAGGACAAGGATGGGCTGGATGATCCCTCTAAAAGATATGGGGGAGGCAGCCAACATGGTTAAAGAGTGGGTGGTAGGGGTCAAACTTGAGTTCTCCACAAGGGTGCGTGCTTTTCAGACAGATTGTGGTACAGAGTTCACTGGATCTGTTTTGCAGAACTTCTTCCGCACGAAAGGGATAAAGCACAGGCTCACTTCTCCTTACTCACCACAGGAGGACGGGATTGCAGAATGCAGAAATCGCACGCTGTCGAAATTGGCGGAAGCCATGCTATATGATTCAGGCTTGCCGCAGCGCTATTGTGCCGAAGTGTGGTGTACTGCGTGCTTCACGCTCAATCGGACCTATAATTCTGTGGTAGGTGATACGTCCTATTTCCTGCTGTATGGTAAGAAGCCCAAGGTGCATTTTTTGAGTTTTTGGGTGTGAGGCTTGGGTTCTTATACCAAGGGCAAAATGCAGAAAGGGTGGCCCCAGATCCCAGATGATGATTTTCTGTGGGTATGAGCCAGGGACAAAGGGGTGGAGGTTTAGTTTTTTGAGCAAAATGGGTGGAAACGGATCCACGGGAACCCTGACATTCTTTCAGAGAGTTTTGATGACGTTCCTGAAGAGGAACAGCCAGATGCACCTGCTGGTGGTCCAGTACCTGCTGGTGGCACTGGTGGTCCAGGTCCTGCTGGTGGTCTGGGCCAAGATACCGACCACAACCAGGTTGCAGTGCCAGAGGGGACAACTCCAAGGGAGGAGGTGAAACAAGAGACTAGGAGTGCACCCATGTCTCCAGTGGCTAGGACTGGAAGGCAGATCAAGTGCAGTAGGTCGCATGGAGGGTCTCCAGATGCCAGGGACCCACAACCTGGGACCAGCACATTTGGGTCAGAGGGGGAATCTGACGTTGTTTTGAGGCGTTCCAAATGCACCACCAAAGGCAAACCCCCTGAAAAGTTCACAGCCACAAATGTGTGAGCTGGGTTGGCTCAGTGCAAGCCAGAGAGTTTTGCTGAGGTTCAACAGTTGCCTCAGGTAGAAGCTAGTAGATGGCATCAGGCAATGGAAAAAGAATTGAGTTCCATGAAGTCTTTAGGAGTCTTCACCAACACAACACTGCCAGCAGGCAAGCAGACAGTGAGCTGTCGCTGGGTTTACAGGCTGAAACCCACGGCCAGTGGAGAGCCTCAGTACAAGTCTAGGTTCGAGGCAAGAGGTTTCACACAGAGGAAGGGGTTCACAAAGCCTCTGAGCTTCGAAAGGCATGAGGAGTTCTGTGAAGGACTGTGTTTGAGTTGAGTTGAGTGGTTTTGCTTGCACTCTCCCAGTGTTGCGACCGAGAGGGGGTGTGGGCTTACAGGGTTAACACAGGGTTAACAGCTCACTGGGCTTACTGGGCGTGGCCAAGGGGTGCAACAATCCAGCAGGTGCTTCCCTTGGCCCTCTGGCATATCTCACATCCCCTGTGGGCTTAAAGGGTTAACACAGGGTTAACAGCTCACTGGATGTGCAGTCTTACGCTGGGAGGGCACGCCCACATATGGGCATTCTTTCTTTGTTCTGAGTTACTTTCTGTTTTGATAGCCAGAGAGAGGTCATGAATTTGTCTTCTCCTGGCTAGTAATGTTTCTTCACTGCTGTAAATAATAAAGCTTCTTAGACTCAAAGGAGCAGTGCCCTATTGCTTTATTGGGACAATAACATTCTGACACAGACAAGCTGCTTTATTTCACTGTTTTTTTCTGCTGGAACCGGCAAGCTGCAAGCAGAAGGGCGCAACAGAAGTGTGCTGGACTCCATCGCTGTCGGTTTCCTATCGTAAATCCACCTGGTTATGGTGGACGGGTCATGGTCCGCCGACCCATAACACAACATCCCCTAACGTATCCCTCCACATCTTCCCTCAAACCTGGCCACCAAAACTCTCTTGTGATTTGATACAAGGTCTTATTGCAACCAAAATGACCCGCAGTGGGGTTGTCGTGGGGTTGCCTTAGAATCTTGGCTCTCAATTCTCTTTCTGGGACACACAGTGCTCCCCTGTGGTACAACAAGCCTCCTTTCTCTTCGAAACCCTCCTCTTTGCTCCTTTCTTGCCTCAACTCCCCTCACTTCTTTTGTGCAAATTCATCAATAGCAGTTTGCTCCAAGAACTGCCTGTCAGTCACTATGGTTGCAGCATGTTCCCTTTCCTCTGGCCTCAGAACCGCTTTCACTTCTGGAGGTGCCTTTACTTCCATATATTCAGGTTTTCTGGACAGCGCGTCTGCTCAGACATTTTGCTGCCCTGGAACATACTGAATCTTGAAATTAAACCAAGCAAAAAACTCTGTCCACCTAATTTGCCTTTGATTCAGCTGTCTAGCTGTTCTCCAGTACTCCAAGTTCTTTCTGTGCGTACCACTATTTGGTGCTGCGCACCCTCCAGGTAGTGCTTCCAAGTCTTAAAGGCAGAAACGATCACAAGGAGTTCCTTATCCCAGATCGTGTAGCTTTGCTCAGACATGTTTAACTTTCTTGAATAGAAGGCACATGGCCTCCAGTAGCCTTGCCTGTCTTCCTGTACTAAAACAGCACCAATCACCCTATCTGACGCATTGGTCTCTACCCTCATTGGCCTGCGTGGATCTAAATGCATCAGAAACGTATCCGAAGTGAACATTGCTTTTAAACTCTCAAACGCCTCCTGAGCTTCCTTGGTCCATTGGAAAGGCCCTTTACCCCTTAAACTATCTGTGAGTGGTGTTGTGATCTGAGAATACCTTGGTAAGAACTTACAATAGTAGTTTGCGAATCCCAGAAACCTCTGCATGTCCTTCTTGGTTTTGGGCTGTTGCCATTCCAACACTGCTTGCACCTTGGCTGGGTCCATGTGCACCCCCTTTGGTGAAAGGCAATAGCCCAAAAACTCTACTTCCTGGATGTGGAACTGGCATTTTTCTAGCTTAGCATACAGCCAATGCGCTCTTAACCTTCTCAAAACTTCTGTCACATGTTTCACATGCTCCTCAGGGCTTTCAGAGTAAATCAAAATGTCATCTAAAAACATAAGGCAGAATCTCTCCCAAAACATGGTTAATGAACTCCTGGAATGTGGCTGTCTCGGCTTGTAGGCCGAATGGCATAGCTAAATACTCAAAGGATCCAAATCTAGTAAAAAATGTGGTTTTCCACTCATCTCCCTCCCGGATCCTTATCAGATTGTATGCCCCCCTGAGGTCAAGCTTAGTGAAGATTTTCGCTGACCTTACCCTTTCTAAGAGATCATTTATACATGGTAAAGGGTATCCCCTTGGTTTCATTTGGGAATTTAGGAAGCGGTAGTCACAAACCAAGCGTAGGCTCTCAGACCCCTTTTTATTTACAAAGAACACTGGGGAACCCCCTGCTGCAGTGGACTCCCTAATGAAACCCCGCTCCATTTTTTTTAAGGAACTCTTTCAAGGCTTGGGACTCTGCCTCCGACATGGAGTATAGCTTTCCATGGGGTTCCCCAGGGGATCAGATCTATCTTGCAATCATAATCTCTATGGGGGGGGGCAGCTTGTCAGCCTCCTTTTCGCAGAACACATCTTTATAGGCTGCATATTCCGGGGGTATTAGACTCTCATCCCCCGTTAGCCTCCCCACTACCACTTGTGCCACTTCCCCCACCCCTAAACAGTGCTTTAGACAATAGGAGGACCCAAAAACTAGGGATATTTGCCCCCAGGTAAACACTGGGTCATGTTTGGTGAGCCAACTCATGCTCAGCAGCACTGGGTGCCCAGAATGTTTAATCACATGGAAGGCTATGGTCTCTGCATGATGAGCGACTTCCATCCTCATTGGCTGTGTCTCGTAAGCCACTTCTCCCGCTAGCAGTGGCCTGCCGTCAATGGTCTTCACACGCAAAGGGAAACACAAAGGCTAACCTGTGCTCCCTCACCAGGTCTACAACTATAAAATCAGCTGAAGCTCCCGAGTCCATCAATGCATAGACTTCCAACCATTGACTGTTGGGGAGTTGTAGTTTCACCTTTGCCGTGACTTCAGGAACTGGTGCATCTGCCTGAGGGCCCTTCACTGTTTCTCCACCTGACTGTTGGCCCCTACTGCCAGCCGGGGGTATTCATTTCCCTGCTGAGGCTCCTTGGGGTCAGCTTCTGCTCCCATCTCCGCATCCAACAGGGATTCCCAGCCCTTACGGCTCAGACGTTGCCGAGCTATGTGCTGGTTCGCGCTGCTCCAATTTCCATGGGCTCCCCCTCCTCTCTCAGGAATGTCTGGCATGTGACTTTCCCGCCAATGCTGCCAGCCTTGCTCTCTTTTTTTCTCCTGCCCATCTCTCCTACCTTAACCCCAACTGGAGGCAGACTTTGACCAAGGCATCAAAAGATTCAGGCTCCAGCATTTTGGCAAACTGGTCTAGGATCTCGTCATTCAGCCCTTCACAAAAAATGGACGCCACCGGTGTTGAATTCAAATCCCATTTCAATTTCTATACCAACAAGCTGAAATTTGCCCAGTACGAACTCACAGTACCGCCCCCTGCTTCAGGTGCAGCAATTGTTGGGCAGTAGCCACTTCATATACTGGATCCAAGAAGAGAGAATCCAGTATCTTCATAAACGCTTGGAGGTTGGATAAAGCCTGATGGTCCCCTGCCATCAAAGGCACCATGCAATCTTTTGCTCTACTGCCCACTTGGCTTATTACATACACAACTCGTTCTCTGTCCAATTTAAACTTGTTTCTTTTGGAAGGGGTTAATTAGCTAACCTATATATTTACCTGAATGTATTGTTAGTCCAGTGAATGTATTAAGTATAAAAGTGCCCCTGTTAAGCTTTTCTGTATGAAACTGCTCTGTAAAGCTGTGAACTTTGATCTGCATTGTACTTCTCTCTGGCAAGCTTTGCCATACTAAGTGTCTGGAGATAAGAACAGCAGACCTTACGCAGAGAGTACTGTAGCTGTCCTTGCAGAGAGGAACTGTTGTCTAGGTCAAGAGATAGGATGGCCTTGCTGGAGTGCGCATGAACCAACTCTGGCTAAATGTCATTTGCCTTATATGTACAACAGGAAATGTTCCTTATATGGACAAGAGGAAGTTTTCCGAAGGTGGGGGGAATGAGTTGGAAAACTGTATAAGAACTGCTGGTAAACTGACTAACTTTTGTACTTGCTTGGCTATCTAAACACCCAGGTACCTCTGCATGCAGAAATTAAATCTTTCTCTCTCTCTGAAGCCAGAAGCCTCAGGTTTTTTTTACTTCCATGTTCTCTCACCGGGCGCAACAATGGGAACCCGTAGGGGCAAATAAGGCTCCATAACGTGGTGCGTTGGCCGGGAACCCTTCGCTGTTCCCCGGGATTGAGAAAACAGGGAGTCCGAGGCGTCGCTGCACAGCAGAAAGGCTCTCCTGGTCTGGCGTTTGCTGGCCCCAAGCGCGCTTCCTGCCTGTTTGTGGGAAGGGACTGGCTCACCCCAGGGGGAGAGCCAAACTGCACCGTGGCGACGGGAGAAAGAGAAAGCGGCCGCAGGGGGGAAGGGAAGTAAGATCTGCAGAGGACAGGTAAGCTCCACAGGGGGAGCAGCTTCCCAGGGAAGGGGAAGCGCAGGATGCGATCGATCCTGCAGCGGCCGTGAGCCATAGAGGGCCGCCAGGAGCCTGGCCGTGAGCCATAGAGGGCCGCCAGGAAGGAGCCAGCAGAGAGCAAAAGAGTGCCGTTGGCTGTGGGGAAAAGAAGGGGGGTGCCCTCTCTGAGGAGAGAGAAGGGGGTTAAGAATTTTTCAGAGAGAGAAGGGGGTTAAGAATTTTTCTGTGATTTTACTCTGTGTATGGGAATGGTGTATGGGGACGCTCCAGTGGATGTATTGAGTGAATGAGACGCAGGAACTCAGTGTCCCTAGCGAAGCGGAGAGTGTGTGCATGAAAAAAGTCTGGTTAGGTGGAAGGAGTGTCCCAGGTTGAACCTGAGCTTGCTGAGATGGGGAATTGGAATTTTTGTTGCTGTGTAAAAAATTTATGACTTGTAATAATTTTATGATTTTTCCTTCAGTATGTGTGTGTTGTATGAGATCTGTGTTTGCAGTGATTGTGCAGTGTGATTTTTGTGAGTTTGTCTGTGTCTGCAGTGCCTGTGTGTGTGTGTTGGTCCCTGTTTGAGGCTTGCATTCATTCTGGAAAGGTGGTGCAGAAAGCAGCCCTAATCTGTGTGTTCCCAAACTCTGTGTTCCCAAAATTGTTTCATTTCTTGCTGCATTGCCAACGAAGTCTGGGAAGTCTGTTTTTTTTCCTTGTATATGTGGCTGCACAATTTGTATTTGTTGTTTTGTTTTGTTGTCCCTCCAAGGAATCTGTTTGAACCCCAGGGTTAGGTGAGTGTGTTTTGGAAATTGTTTGTGTGCCAAGGTATGTGCCTTCAATAGAATGGGCTGTAAAAGTATTTCTCTGCAATGTTAAGGTGAATGTAAAAGTGTGTCTGAAGCATTGAAAGGAGGGCTGCTCTTGCAATAAGGAATGTTTGTTAGTTTGTTTTTAAAGTTGGTACAGTCTTATTTTGTTTCTTAATTGACCTTTGGTAAAGCAATGAGAGTGGGGACAGAAATGGAGAGAAGCCTTAGTTTAAACAGCAAGGATTTTTCTCTTTGCAGCACTGAATCTTGCAAAGGAAGGAAATTTGCCTCCCACAAAGGGGGGGAAAGGTGATTATGTCTTTAGAAAAAAGAAGATTATGTCTTCTGAGCAGTTTGATTGTTTCCAACAGAAGTTGATTAGAGGGAAAAAGTTTTATTTTATATCCCAGGTTTTAAGTTTTTCAGGGAAGGTTTTGAAACAGAAGAAATGGCTTCTTAGCAGAAAGTTATTTGGGAATGTAGATGTAGGTTTGTGGGATGTAGAATGAAGGAGAAGAGAATGTTGAAGTAGAATGGGAAGGGGCTCATGGTTAGCAACTGACAGTGTAGCCCTGACAGTGTAAGTTAGGATTTGGAGTAAGTTTGAACCTCAGGAGGAAAAGGGGGCAGAAATTTTGGAATGATTGGAAGAAAAATTGATGATTAAGTGAAGATATACATATCATAGAATCATAGAGTTGGAAGGGATCCCAAGGGTCATCTAGTCCAACCCCCTGCCCAGCAGGAAACAATATTGAAGGCAATACACCACCCTCCATGCCAAGGTTGCAGAGCACATCTAGGGGGGTGAATCCATTGTCCAAACCATGGAGAGGACCGCCAGGTTGTTGCCATGGAAGCATGAGACAATGAGAGAGGCCTGAAGATGGCTCTGATTCAAGAGGTGGTAGATATAGTAAGCCCTTCAAAGATTGTTTTAAAAGGGACAGGGGCTTTCCCTATTGCCTTGTCCATAATTTGTTGTTACCTAAAAGAAGCCTGAAAATTGTCACTATTTGAATGAGCACATCAAGGGTTCAACTCCATTGTCCTAATGAAACACCGTTGTGAGGAGTTAGCAATTTTGCTAAGCTGGCCGCCACGTGTGAGATGATGAGAGTGACCTACCGATGGCTCTGAAGCGAGATAAATAGGCCAAGTTCTATTCTGTCTGACAACCCAACTCTGTCAGAATTTGTTCCCTACTGCCCTGTTTCCACCCTAAGTCCTCCTGAGGGTCAAAAAAAAAAAAAAATGGGTTGGTGGTGGTGAGTTAATTCTTGGACACAAGGTCCTGATAGGCGTGGTGAGGTGGTAAGTAGAAAATTAGGTACTAAGGATCAATGGCTGGTGCTTGGATGCAGGAAACAGAAGAGGAGGGAAAGTTAGTTTTTGATATGGCTGTTGGAACTGGTAATATAATTGGGATGGAGAAATGGAATATTAGGAAAGAGAAGACAGTAAGGAGAAAATAGCTATACCCAAACACCCTAGATCACTTGTACAATGTTATATTGGAAAAGATTAGTTGCTATGTAAAAGTTTTGTTTTTTTTAAAAAAGGAGAATGTTCTGAAGGATGTCAAGATAGTAAGAATTGCAATAGCTCTAGTAGTGTGTTTGAAAGTGATGTTGGAGAAATGGATTTTATTTGGGGGGGAAATTGTATCTTTCTGTTCCCTGACATTAGCAGAGTTTTATGTTAAATTGGTCTGAAATTGTGGGGATGCTAATGCTTATATTGTGTATGATTGTATTGTGTATTTGTTTATATTTGTGTGTATTCTAAGTTTAGAGTGTTTGCATGGATTGGAAAAATGAACTAAATTATTATTCTGGGCCAAAGAAGTAGACCAAGGAGCTATGGGATAATCATTGCGGAAGAATATTGTATTTCGAGGAGATAGTGATCCGGCATGGTCAGTAATATCTTGTGAGTGTATGGGAGGCTGTCCTTATTTGATTGGGTTATTCTAGCTTACCTCCAACAGGTAGGAGGACTGAGGTGTGATCAATATCGATACCTGTGAGGTTAATCTGTGAGGCAAAAGAAAGGCAGGAGGGGCCCAAGACACCACCCTCCAAGGGCAGATATAATCTCTGTAACTATCTCCTATTCTTTTAGCAGGTGCCCTAATGCCATGTAGCTTTGCTATGCTAGTTTTATCCCTATGCAGAGACTCTGAAACCTAAGTGGCAAAGATCCTAAACAGTCTTTTTGACAACACTGCCAGTGGTGAAAGTGGCTGGTGTCCGCCTCCTCGTGTAGAGACAGGACCTGCCACAGTGTGCTGAAACATCCCTTGAAGCTGAAGATCCAGGGAAGCAACAAAGGCCAAGAAGCAACAAACCTGCTGCCAAAGCGCACGCCAATAGAAGAAAGGGAAGGAAAAGAACACTGAATGGGAGGACTGAGTGATCATATTGCCTTAATTTGTGTTGACCAGTTACCAGATAATGTGACCAGTTGAACAGTTTCTGTAATTAGTGTTAGGAATATTTGAAGTAAAAGATCCTTAGTTGTATTTGTTGTATCTGTTGATATTGTGTCCCCCATTGTTATTTTGCCTTTGTATTTTCTGTTTAATGCAATGCATGCATATGGTGATTTATAAAGTTGTGTCATGGATTCTTCAGTTCATTGCCCTTGCTAGAGAATATCAGTCATTTCCCAGGGACGCGCTGGAGAAAGAATTCCAGCGGTCCGAAGAAGAGGAGGGAATGGAAGGGGTTAATTAGCTAACCTATATATTTACCTGAATGTATTGTTAGTCCAGTGAATGTATTAAGTATAAAAGTGCCCCTGTTAAGCTTTTCTGTATGAAACTGCTCTGTAAAGCTGTGAACTTTGATCTGCATTGTACTTCTCTCTGGCAAGCTTTGCCATACTAAGTGTCTGGAGATAAGAACAGCAGACCTTACGCAGAGAGTACTGTAGCTGTCCTTGCAGAGAGGAACTGTTGTCTAGGTCAAGAGATAGGATGGCCTTGCTGGAGTGCGCATGAACCAACTCTGGCTAAATGTCATTTGCCTTATATGTACAACAGGAAATGTTCCTTATATGGACAAGAGGAAGTTTTCCGAAGGTGGGGGGAATGAGTTGGAAAACTGTATAAGAACTGCTGGTAAACTGACTAACTTTTGTACTTGCTTGGCTATCTAAACACCCAGGTACCTCTGCATGCAGAAATTAAATCTTTCTCTCTCTCTGAAGCCAGAAGCCTCAGGTTTTTTTTACTTCCATGTTCTCTCACCGGGCGCAACAATGGGAACCCGTAGGGGCAAATAAGGCTCCACTTTTAAGGTCCAAGATGAATAACATTTCAGTCTTAAATGACACATAGTCCAAGCTTTTGCCTGAAAATCTACTGGGGTGTGCAGCTACAGGTTTACTTGCCTTCTCCGCGCATTCTCTGTGTAAGATTTCCCGCTGTTCATTTAGCACCACGGTCAGCCCATCAATCTGAGTTTTCAGTTGGAGATTATGTTGCCATAAATCATTCAGCATGAGCTCCACCACACCAGGCTGTGGGGGCCCTCCGGTCACTCCTTGCAGACAGTTGATGGTTTTATAGTCTTTATTTACAACTATATACAGAAGGCATAATGATTAATCCATCAGTCCAAGTCACTCACTTCAGATACAGCTAATGGCTTCTTCTTCCTCCTCCAGCACCAAAAGTGTGGGAACTTTGAACCCTGCCTCTGACTCTTTCTTTTGTCCTTGCGTCTTGCACGAGCCGTCGTAAATCTCCCACCCCCATCCAATTCAGGGGTTAACCCTTGCGGTGCCTGTAAGTTCACCCCCACCTCTTCCTGGTTCTCGGGTCCTGTTGGAGTTGCCGCTGCCCCACTAGGCTCTTCTGCATACACGTATTCCTCTTCTGCTCCTGTCTCTAAGTGCCCATGCTCAGCTATGTCAGGGGACTCTGGGCGTCCTGGCTCTGCCCTGAAAATTATGATCTGTTATTAATCTAGGTTGTATTTCTGTTTTATTAATTTTTAACATTAAGTTATTTGAGATTCAGATACCGTCAATCCTTCCTGCTGATTTTTTAGCCTGTTAATAATGTGGGAACTGTTTCTCTAAAGGATGTTTAAATTTTCAGGTTTAAATTTTCGACCATTTGGAAAAAGGTGTGGGGGAGTCTGCCACCTTTTGACTTCTTTCTTGTGTCGGTGTGATCATATTCCAGTGAGGTGACTCCATTGAAGTCACCTAATAAAATAATCTCCTTGTCTATACAGTATAGTGTAGTAATTTGTCTTCCACTATCTTAAAATATTCTGACTTCTTCCCATTTGGTGCATAAATCCCTACACCACAATTTTTTCCATCCCTTTCTCCAATAGTACACCCAATATTCTGCCTTCCTCATCCTTAAAAAATTGTTTTGCCTCTATTTTGGGGTTTATATATATTACAATGCCTCTTTTATTTCTGGGATCTGATGATATAAATTCTGTTTCTAATTCTTATTTGTTTTTTATGTCTTTTCGCTACATGGGTTTCCTGCAGGCATACAATATCCCATCTTCCCTTTTCCAGAATACACTCTATTTGGTTTCTTTTCAATTTACTATTAAGACCATTTGCATTCCAAGAAATTATGTTCAAGTTCACCCATCTTTATTCAAATTTATCTCATTTATTACTACATTAAACTTCTAAACTCAAGTGAATTAATTACGTTGTTCTTGTCTAGTAATTATCGTTCTGCACTGCAGTTTCTATTCTCTCCCTTCCAACGCCTCTTCTCTTTCCACCATTGCTTCTCCTCCAAGCTCTTTTTTGTACTTTCTCCAGAATTTTGCCACTTCTTCTGTTGATCTTAATGTTTTTCTTCTTTCTTTAAAGGTGAATGTCAGTCACTCCAGGAATTCCCACTTAAATCTGATTGAGTTTTTCTTTAAGGCACCTGTGAGAGTTTTATAATTTTGCCTCTTCTTAAGTAATCTTTTTGGCAATTCCTTAAAAATTGATATATTCTTTTCATCGATTACTAATTTACATTGGCTTCTTTTTTGAAGTATTTTATCTTTGAGTAGCCTTGAGTTTAAAAACACCAGGCAATCTCCTGGGCCTTTGTACGTATTTGATCTTTCTGATCTGATCCTGAATATTTTTTCCACGTCCATGTTTTATTCTCAATTTGTTCATCTTGGGATTCCTTGAAAACTCAGAATCATTTCATGTTGATACATTTCCAAGATGGCAATCTGATCCAAGAATTGCTCTTGTGCTTTCTTTATCTCTATTATGTCCTCAGATAGAGCCTCCTGATTTTTTCTCAGCTCTTTATTATCATTCTGATTTTTTTTGGACACTTCTTCTTGCTTAGTAGTCTTAATTTTTAATTCCTAAACTGATTTATCTAGCTCCTTATTTTTGATTGGCAGGTCTTTTACCTGTCCTTGGAGGTCTATTATTAATTTTAAATTTTGTTCAATCTTATTTTCCATTGAGTCCAGTTTGTCATTTATATTTTTGTTCATGTTGACTATCAAATCTTTCAAATCTGCATTTGGATCAATTTCTGCTGTTGAATGTCTCCTACCTTGTAAGCTAGCAGTAGCAGTTATTTTAGATTGTATTTTCTTATCAGCCATCTTGACTTTCCGTTTGTTTTTCCTATATACACAAGTTAATATGCTTTGACCCAGGTTTGGTTAGTGAGATCTTTCAATAAAACCAACAACTCCAGAGCCTCAAAGTCTAAAATTTTCAAACTATTGGGACCCTTCAGGATATGAATCTTAAGTTCTTATTTCATTCCTTTCTTTTATTTTGGATACTCGGCAAAATTTATTATTCCAAATGTTCGTATTGAAAGAGATAGAAGGGTTGATTCAAATATAAAGGAAATATAATATCAACACATTTAATGTGCACTTTTAAAATTGTTCGCCAGGTGGCGCTGTGTGCTTTTCCTTCCTTTATTAACAGCCGTGGTAGGTCTTTCTTCCTGGTTCCCAGAATACTTTTTAACTGTCCTTCCTCTTTCTTTATTTCCTGTTTGATTTTTCCAAGGTGAGGGTGATTCAACAATCAGCAAGCTGACCCCGCCATCTTTATCTGCCCTCAAACCTTTCTCCTTCCTTTCTCTCCTCCCTCCCGGATCTCAAAATGCTCTCACGGTATCGCGTCGTCCTGGCTCTTCCCTCTCCCGATTCCTCTCAATCTCCCCACCACCTCCACCTCCACTTCTCCCCACATACCTTCTGTCTGCTTAAACAGTGTTCTTGTTGGTTGGGCAGTTTCTTCTTGCAGGTATTTATTTTCTTTGATATGCTTTGTCTTAGTTTAGTTTAGGATGTAATCCTCACAAAGCTTTTTTGTTTTTGTTTTGTTAAATAATTTATTCATTTTCAATAACAATCTTCCAATTAATGACAAATTAAATCAAATCAATCCAAATTACAATAATAACAATACACCAATTATATATTCCAATTATTAAAATATTCTTGGGACTTCCCATGTTCCAGATGTCTGGAGATAATCGTCTTCATTCATGTCTCTGCATTTTCAGTATTTTTCAAATTCAAGACTAATATTATCCATCCTACTTCTCAGTCTAATCAGCCATTGTTTCTGTGGCTCACATCTTGTAGCAAAGTTTTCGTGTAGTTAACCCACAAGAGGCATTTTTTAAATCATCTTATTCCCTGTCCAATTATTTGGCATTCAGTCCTCTTATCTCTCCTTTGTTCGTCAAGTTCTCTGGGTTTTTGTTCGTCAAGGCACTGGGTTTCATTCCAAAGAAAAGTTTATAAATGGCAAATCAACAAATTCTCTCTGATGCCTCTTAATGAGCTGATGTCTGTATATGTCTGTATATATTGCTGTATTGTGGGGCATGCTTCCCAGCTGTATCCTCCAAGAACAAAAGGACCCCCCCCAGCTCCTCCAGGCACTAGAAGAGCTGGCAAGGATCCAGCGCTCTCCATCCTTCCGTCCACAATCACGTATAAAAATAATCCATACAAGCAGATAAATTTTAGAACGAAATACACCCAAGTCCAAAGGTTCATAATTAATACATGGACTTTGAAATATACTCGGAGTCAAGTGTGAATTTCATGCTCTTTATTCAGCTCATAGTAGTGAGGGATGCAGTTCCCCCAAAATGTTTGCTTTATATACAGTATTTACACAATGGGCCCCATGTGATTGGCTAATTCCGGGATACTCCTGTATGCCAATTGGAGTGCGGATTCACTTCCACCTGGAGCTGGATTGGGTGGCTCCTGCGGACCAATCAGACTATTGTAATCTCAATCCTATTGTTCTAGGACCAATCAGACTGCTGCATTTTGGATCCTATTCAACTCAGTACATAACACCCCTCCCCGCTAAGTTCCAGTCCTGCCTGGGAGGTTGCATCCATAGTCCTCAAGGTACGCTGGCCACCTACGTGTGCGTTGTGGCCTGGGCTGTTCCCTGGTCAGGGGTTCTGGCTCGTGTTCCGAGGCTGCTGGTTGTGATGGGGCTGTTTGTTTGGTCTGGCGCAACCAGCTCGCTCTGTCATGGCTCTGGTTCCGGTGCCCTTTCGGGTCCTCTCAGTATTTACTGATTCTGCCTCCACTGCCGGCCCCTCCTGCTCTACCGGTCTCAATGCCCCACTGTTCCCTTGGGACTCCTCTGACCTGTCCTCCTCCTGGTTTCCCCCAGGGAATCGTCGCCATAGCTGGTCGCAGTGGCGGCGCCAGCATTACCCCCCCTCTGTTAGCACCTCGTATGACACGGGGCCAGTCACCCTGGTGACTGTGGCGGGCACCCATGCCGGGCCTGCCCCAAAATTCTTTGCGTACACTGGATCCTGGGCCTCGAAGGTCCAGGGGTTCCTGCCTTCACCCACCACTACCTCATCCTGAGCTCTGTCGGGGTGGAGGCGGTCCAGTCTGATTGCGAGGCGCCGGCCCATTAGTAGTTCAGCGGGGCTCTGGCCAGTCGTTGAGCTAGGGGTGCTGTGCTGTGCTAGAAGGAATGTGGCAAGGCGATACTCCCAGTCCCCTTGCGTCATGCGGCGTAGGGTGTCCTTGGTGATCCGCACCATGCGCTCTGCTTGGCCATTGGTGGCAGGGTGGAATGGTGCTGGGTGGATGGCATTCTGCGCTGTGAAGGTCTGGAATTCTTCTGACGTAAATGCGGTTCCGTTGTCTGAGACGATAGTGTCAGGGAGTCCATGGGTTGCAAACAGCCTGCGTAGTACCCGGATGGCTGCGGACATAGAAGTGGATGGTACCAGTGCGACTTCCAGCCATTTGGTGTAGGAGTCCACCATTATGAAGAATGTTTTCCCCTGGAAGGGGCCCGCGAAGTCCATGTGCAGGCGTGACCATGGTGCTCGGGCGGACTCCCAGGACTGGACTGGGGCCCTTGGGGGATCTGGGCAGGATTCTTGGCAGGTCTCTATCTCTCCGTCAATCCCTGGCCACCATACATAACTCCTGGCAAGGGCCTTCATTCTCACTACCCCTGGGTGTGTCTTGTGTAGGGCTGTAAGGACCCTTTTGCCAAGGGGCTCAGGAACGACAACCCTGCTTCCCCATAACAGGCACCCCTTGTGGGCCGACAGTTCATGTTTACGGGTTGTGTAGCCAGCAAATTCTGGCCCGGGGCTGCTGCTGGGCCATCCCCTCCACACCCAGTCCAGGACCCGGGAGATGACCCTATCTTTCTTGGAATGGTGTGCAACTTCTTGTGCCTGAATAGGGCGGTCGGGAAGCAGCTCCAGGCTCATAACCTCTTGTGCGGGTGCTGGGTCGGGGCCTGTTTCTGGTAGTGGTAGCCTGCTGAGAGCGTCTGCGTGGCCCATCGCCTTCCCAGGGCGGTGAATCAGTGCATAGTGGTAGCCGGCAAGGAAAATTGACCACCTGAGGACGCGAGGAGACAGCACTTGGGGGGTCTGCTTTTGGGGGGCAAACAAACCAAACAACGGCTTGTGGTCAGTCACCACGGTAAAGGGCCGCCCGTACAAGAAATCATGGAATTTTTTTACTCCCTTCACAATTGCCAGACCTTCCTTGTCGATTTGCGAGTAGTTCCGCTCGGCTGCGGTGAGTGTCTGGGAATAGTATGCCACTGGCACCTCTCTTCCATCTGGGAGTTGGTGTCCAAGGACAGTGCCGATGCCGTAGGGTGAGGCGTCGCATGCTAGCACCACCGGCAGCCTCTTGTCGAAGTGTGCCAAGACTGAGTTTGAGACGAGCAAGTCCTTGACTGCCTGGAATGCGGCCTCCTGGTGCTGGCCCCACACCCAAGGGGCCCGCTTGTCCAGGAGTCTGTGTAGGGGCTCTGCTACTGCCGCCTTATGGGGAAGGAAGGCATGGTAAAAGTTCAATAGTCCCAAGAAGGCCTGAAGTTCAGTCTTGCCCTTGGGCGCTGGGGCATCACAAATGGACCGTACCTTGTCCCCATTCAGGTGGACCCCTTCTGCATCCACCATAAATCCCAGAAAGTCCACCTGAGGCACTCCTAGTAGACACTTTTCCCGCTTCACCTTGAGACCTGCCGTCTGGAAACGGTGCAGAACGGTGCGAAGGCGGTCCTCAAACTCCTCTGCCGTGGGCCCGGCAATCAACACATCATCGAAGAAGGGGGTGACGCCAGGAATCCCTTTAAGCAGCGAGTCCATTAGATTCTGGAATATGCCTGGTGCCACGCTGACACCGAATTGCAGCCGCTTTACCTTGAACGCTCCCCTGTGCGTCACAATCGTCTGTGGCTTCATCTACTGGCAGCTGTTGATAGGTTTTTTTTTTGTTTTTTTTTAAAGATTTTTTATTATTTTACAATAAAACAAAACAGAAACAACATTAAACATACATAAACACAATAAAAAACATAATACACAATCAACAATGTAAAACACAACAATAACATACAAAAAAGAAAACTTATACAAACCTTACCAAATACCTATCTTTGTTTTCCAACTTATTTTTTAACTTCTTAGGGGGACTTCCCCTGGTCCCTCCACTGTCTTCAAAAACATATATACTCTTTAGATAGCTTCATTTCTTTTCCCATAAACTTATACTCAATTTCTTAATGTTCTTTAAATTTGCTTAACCCATATACATCTTAACTTATACTCTACATCTTATAACCTTCTTATACAAATATATCTATCACATCAAAAATTTCTTCTGAACCATTATAGCTAGCCTTAAACTTCTAAAGCCGATTCTTCTAGATATTTCTGCTCAAAAATTCAAACATCCAATTTAACATACTTTAGTAAATAGTCCTTAAATTTCTTCCAGTCTTGCGACACCTTCTCCTCCCTCTGGTCTCGGATTCTAGCGGTCAGGTCTGCGAGCTCCATATACTCCATCAGTTTCATCTGCCATTCTTCAACTGACGGTATCTCTTCACCCTTCCAGGTTCTTGCCAATAAAATTCTAGCCGCTGTTGTGGCATACATAAAAAGTACTCTATCCTGACTGGGTATCTCTTCATTGGTCATGCTCAAAAGAAATGCCTCTGGTTTCTTACTAAAGGTAATTTTCATTACCTTTTTAAGCTCATTATAAATCTTATCCCAGAAGGCCTTTACCCCTGAACACGACCACCACATATGGTAAAAGGTACCTTTCGACGATTTACATTTCCAACACACATCCGACATTTTAGAATTCATCTTAGCTATCTTAACTGGTGTCAGATACCATCTATATATCTCTTAAGCTATTACATGCAGTAAAATTGATACCTTTCTGCCACAATCTCTCCCAGTCATCCATCATAATATTATGACCCACATCTTTTGCCCAATCTATCATTGTTGATTTAACCAATTCATCTTTCGTATGCCACTCTAGCAACAAATTGTACATCTTGGAAAGGTTTTTAGAGTTCGATTCGATCAGTTCTGTTTCCAGTTTGGATTTTTCCATTTGGAAACCAATTTTCTTATCCAATTTAAATGTTTCATAAACCTGATGATATTGTAGCCAGTCGGGGACTTGACTCTTGACTTGATCATAACTTTTCAGCTTAAGTGAGTCCCCTTCCTGCTGCAATATGTCCATATACCGTAACCAACTTGCAGACATATTCGGTCTCTTATAGGCCTTGGCCTCCACTGGCGAGATCCATCTAGGAGTCTTTCTCTCCAATAAGTCTTTATATCTAATCCAGACCTGATACAAAGATTTCCTAACTATGTGACTCTTAAAAGTTCTGTGGATTTTAACTTTGTCATACCAAAGGTATGCATGCCAACCAAACATATTATCATGTCCTTCCAAGTCTAACACATCTACATTTTCTAGTTTAAACCAGTCTTTCAACCAGCAAAAGGCCGCTGCTTCAAAATAAAGTCTTAAATCCGGCAGGGCAAAGCCTCCTCTCTCTTTGGAGTCTGTCAGAATCTTCAACTTAATTCTAGGCTTTTTGCCCTGCCATATAAACTTCGATAAGTCCCTTTGCCATGTCTTGAAACAGTCCATTTTGTCCAAAATTGGTATGGCTTGGAATAAAAACAGCATCCTTGGTAGGACATTCATTTTAATCGCTGCTATTCTTCCCATTAACGACAGTTTCAATCTTGTCCATATCTCCAGATCTTTCTTTATCTCTGTCCACAATTTTTCGTAGTTGTCTTTGTACAGGTTCACATTTTTTGCTGTGAGATTGATACCTAGATATTTTACAGACTTAACAAAATTGAGGCCTGTGCCATCTTGTAGTCTTTGTATCTGTTCTGCACTCATATTTTTACTTAGAACTTTGGTTTTCTGTTTATTTAATTTGAAGCCAGCTACACGTCCGAATTGTTCAATTAATTCCAAGGCTTTGGGGACACTGCTTTCCGGTTCTTGTAGGGATAGCATCAAATCATCTGCAAAGGCGCGTAATTTGTATTCTTTCTCTCCCACCCTGATTCCTTTTATCTGTTTCTCTTTTCGTAGCATATTTAGAAGGACCTCCAGGACCGTGATAAATAATAAAGGGGAGATAGGGCACCCTTGTCTTGTTCCTTTCTCAACTTCAATTTCCTCCGATATCACACTGTTTACTATTATTTTTGCTCTTTGTTCTGTGTAAATGGCCTTAATGCCATTTAAGAATCTTTCTCCAACTCCCATCTTTTCCAGGTTCTTTTTCATAAACGTCCAAGATACCTTATCAAAGGCTTTCTCCACATCAATAAACAATAATGCTGCATCTGTATTTATGTTTCTTTCCAGTTTTTCTAGAATGTCCACAATAATTCTTGTGTTATTATTTATTTGCCTTCCTGGCAAGAAACCTGCTTGATCTTTATGTATATAGTCTTTCAGCACTCTTTTCAATCTTGTAGCCAAAACATTTGCAAAGATTTTATAGTCCACATTCAAAAGGGAAATTGGTCTATAGTTTTTCATTAAAGTTTTGTCTGTATCTGGTTTCGGAATCAGTGTGATAAAGGCTTCTTTCCACGTCTCTGGTGCCCTATCTCCTTCCAATATTTTGTTGCAAATTTCTTTCAAAGGCTGCGATAGCCAGTCTTTTAGAGTCTTATAGAATTTTGCTGTTAAACCGTCTGGTCCTGGGGCCTTTCCTAGTTGCATGTTCTTAATTGCATCCTCTATCTCTTGGGTCGAAATTGGGTGGTTGAGGGTTACTAATTTTTCCTCTGGGACTTTTTGCAGACCATTTTTTCCCAGAAATCGGTCTATCTCTTCTTCTTTTATCTTCTCCTCCTTGTACAGTTGCTTATAAAATTTTTGAAAACACCATCTGATTTCTTCTGGATTCTCCACTGTTTTTCCATTTACTACCAAATTGCTAATGACATTTGCCTTCTGTCTTTTTTTCAACTGCCAAGCTAGTAGTTTTCCACATTTATTCGCAGATTCAAATGTTCTTTGTTTCATCATTTTGACTTTCCATTCAATATCTTGGTTCATGATTTTTGCATACTGGGATTGCAAGTATTTAATTTCCTTTTGGATCTTCAGAGATTTGGGATGTCCTCTCAATTCTTTTTCTTTCACTTTGATTAATTTCAACAACCTTTCCAATTCCGCATTTTGCAATTTTTTCTTTTTTGCTTTTTCACTTATGAGGAATCCTCTCATTACTGCTTTACTTGCATCCCAAGCCGTCCTCTTTTCCACTTCCGAGTTCCAATTGATTTGAAAATACTCCTTCATCTTTTTAACGGCTCTTTCTACCAGCTTGGTGTCTCTCATCAAAGCGTCATCCATTCTCCACCTAAAAGAACCCTTGGAAACCATTTTGAGAGTTACCTGTACAGGGTTGTGATCCGAATACGTCTTTGGACCGATTTCCGCTTTTTGTATTTTGGGTGCCAATTCATTCGATATCCAAATGTAGTCTATCCTCGACCATGACTGCTGAGATTTGCTGAAGTAAGTTGCCTCTGTATCGGTGGGATTTTTTAGCCTCCAGGCATCCTCCAAATTCAAGTTATCCACCATTTCAAAAAAGGTCTTTGGTAGTTTCCCATCATTCGTTAATTTAGTTCTTTGGGATCTATCCATTAATGTGGAAACTGCCCCGTTAAAGTCTCCAAGGCAAACTAATTTATAGTCCAAATAGTCCAACAGCAGATCATGTATTTTCTTGTAAAAAATTGACTTTCCATCATTTGGTGCATAAAGTCCCAGAATCAGGAATTTTTCGCCTTGTATTTTAATTTCAATTGCGATGTATCTCCCTTCTTCATCTTTGAATAGCTGTCTTGGGCTATATTTCTCCTTTGCATAAATTACTACTCCTCTCTTTTTGACCTTATCCGATGATATGAACTCTTGGCCTAGTTTTTTATTTTGTAATAATCTTCTATGTCGCCGGACTATGTGGGTCTCCTGTAAACATATAATGTCCAAATTTTTCTTTTCCAAACTATAAAATACTCTGCGTCTCTTTGGTCTCTGGTTCAATCCCCGAACATTCCATGTCGTTAATTTGAGCGTCATCCAGAAGGCCTTGCATTTACGTTTGAGGGGAAAAAGATAAGAATTAGATCCCCGGCAGAAAAACAAAAATTTTTGGATAAACATCTGGAAGAGTTCAAAGGTACACCACTTGATCCAGCACTTCTGTACAGACTTTCAGGACCATTTCTACCGCCGGGGGTACCAGGACCAAGCGATAAGGACCCAGAAGAAGGTAAGAAAGCACAAGCAACTGGAGGAGAAGATTAAAATAAAGGGAAATGAAGCTGTTGATAGGTTTGGGCCAAGTCCAGCTTGCCAAAAATTTTTGACCCAGCCAGGGTGGCGAGGACATGGCTGACCACTGGCACCGGGTATGCGTGGGCCGTGAGGGCCTTGTTTATGGTACATTTGTAGTCTGCGCAGATGCGGACCGAACCATTAGGCTTGACGGGTGTGAAGATCGGGGTTTCCCAGGTGGCATTAGGCACAGGCTCCAGCACTCCTTGCTCCACGAGCCAGTCCAATTCCTCGTCTATACGGGGTTTCAGGGCAAATGGGACCTGGCGGGCCTTGAGCCTGACAGGTCGTACTGCGGGGTCCAGCTGTAGGGCAATGGGGGGGGCATATACTGTCCCAATTTCCCATTGAAAACCCCCAGAAACTCCTTGCATATGGCGTCCACATCCACTTGTAAGCTAGTGCGGTTCACCCCGGTGACGGCTAGCCCCAGTGGTCCAAACCATGCCAATCCCAGTAAGCTAACGTAGGAGCCCTTGACCACGAGCAAGTCCAGTTGCCGCGTCCGCCCTCAATATTGCACCCTGAAGGTCCCCACCCCCATTGTGGGCACCTTACGTTTCTGGAAGTCCTGGAGGGTGAATGGGGCCGGCCTGAGTTTTGGACCCCCACTAGGGCACAGTTTCCTTAAGGTCTGTGCCGAGATTATGGATAGGGTTGAACCCGTGTCCAGCTCCATGCGGCACGGGGGCCCCTCTATCTGTACCTCTACATAAATTTTCTCAATGTTGGGGTGGGGCAACTGGTATACCTGGTAGTCTGTGGTCTCTGTCGAGTTGCCTTGGTGCGTTGGGCCCCAGGACCTGGGGCTCTTGGGGCGGTCATCTGATGCCTGGCGTCGGATGGGCCGAGCCCGACACACCCAGGCGATGTGGCCTGATTTTCTGCACTGCCTGCACTCTGCGTTGCGGAAACAGCAGGTCCTCCTCTCGTGATTCTCCCCACAGCTTGCGCAGTTCCCTCCTTCTGGTCAAGGCAGCTGTGGTGTGTGCACTGCTTGAGTGTGCCGCTGTACTCTGTGCACCTCCTCCCTGTCTGATCCTGAGTCGTCGATGAGGTCCTCGTGGTGGACCCTTGGTTGGGATGGCACGCTCGGCCGTGCCTCTTGCGTCAACCTTTCGGTGGCTTCTGTTGCCAGGGCCTCCTCCAGAGCGACCTGGAACGTTAGGTCCTTCTTGGCATAGAGGCGTCGTTGCAGCTTCTCGTCCCTCAGGCCACCAACGAGGCGGTCACGCAGCATGTTCTCCAACTCTGAGAAGTTGCAGAACCGAGCGGCTTGGCGGAGGGAGGTCACAAACCCCGTTATGGTTTCCCCAGGGGCTTGCCGCTTCGCATAAAAGGCATTTCGGCGAGCCACCACCGAGGGCTGCAGCGAGAAGTGCCCCTTCAGCCGTTCCACTATTGTTTTGTAAGGAACGGTAGCGACATCATCAGGCGCAAGGAGAGCCCGGGCGATTTCGAATGTCTCCTCTCCGCAGATGCTGAAGAATATTGCCCTCTTCTTGGCATCGTTGGTTACCTCTTTAGCTTCTAGAAGGAAGGTGAAATGGGTGTCGTATCCTTCCCAGTCTCCTGATGCTGGGATACACAGTGTGAGGCAGCAGTGCAGCAGGTGGCGGTGCTGCGGTGCTGTGTGTGGCAGTCAGCTCAGCGGGATCCCACCTCGTCGCCAGTGAAATATACTCGGAGTCAAGTGTGAATTTCATGCCCTTTATTCAGCTCATAGTAGTGAGGAATGCAGTTCCCCCAAAACGTTTGCTTTATATACACTATTTACACAATGGGCCCCATGTGATTGGCTAATTCCGGGATACTCCTGTATGCCAATCAGAGTGCGGATTCACTTCCACCTGGAGCTGGATTGGGTGGCTCCTGCGGACCAATCAGACTGCTGCAATCTCTTGATGGGCTCAAGACATTGGCCACCCTATAATGTTAGATCAGTGGGAAAAACTCTGGAAAACAACAATGAAGTTCACGGCATGTTATAGCATTAAAGAAAATATACTCAAAATGCAGTATAGATGGTACCTGACCCCATCGCGGCTTTCAAAAATGTACAAGAACCTTGCTAATAATTGCTGGCAATGTGGGGAAGCCAATGGAAATATGTACCACATTTGGTGGACTTGTAAAAAGATTAAAGAATTTTGGAATCCAATATACGAAGAACTTAAGAAACTATTAGGAGTATCTTTTCTTAAAAAACCAGAGGCATTTCTTTTAAGTATTGTCGGGAATGACATACCAGAGAGGTTAAAATACATTTTCTTATATGGAACAGCTGCTGCGCAGATGCTGATTGCATCGAATTGGAAAGGGGAAACCTCCCCAAAAGTAAAAGATTGGCAAAATAAGTTTCAAGAGTATGTAGAGGTGGCCCAGTTAACCAGTAGTTTGAGAGGAAACAATGGACAGGAATTTGTAAAAAAGTGGGAGAGATATAAAAAGTACCTGCAAGGAATTGAAAATGGTATAAAGTCTGTGGCGGCCTTTGAATGATCCTGGAGAAAAAACAATGAGTGTGAGAAAATGAAGCTGTATTTGGTAATGTAGAAGGTTTTGGATATAAATAAAGGATAAAAAAAAATGTTAAGTACTTTCACAAGCAGAAAAGGAATACACATCAGGAAAGATAGGAAGTCTAATTATGTATTTGTTAGTGATGTAAGTATTAAATTTGGATTTGGGTTATGTGTAGATCTATGTAAATAACTGAGGTTTATAAATTTATATATCTATTTATTTAGTTATTATTTTTCTCTCATTATACTGTTTATATATTGTTTATAGTATTAGTATGATATCGTTCATGGGCGTACCCAAGGGGGGGCAGGAGGGGGCACCTGCCCCCCCCAGAAGCTAAAAATAAAAATAATTAAATGGTTATCGGCAGCCTAAAAGGAAAAAAAAAGCTCGCCTAAAAAGCTCAACTACCGGTCTTTCTCCTCCTCCCAAAATCTAAATAACAATTGAGCTCTGCCGACCGGCAGCCAGCCAGTGTGTGTGTGTGTGTGTGTGTGTGTGTGTGTGTTGTGCCGGCTGATCGTTGCAAAGGAGCTTTGGAAACAGTTCCCTTGCATGGTGAGTTGCGATGGCTGAGGATCCTAGGAAACTGAGTTTTTCAGCCATTTGGGGGCTTTCTGTTTGGGGGGGAAAGTTTTTCTGTTTTTTGGAGCTGTTTTTGTTTGCTGTCTACATAATATGGTCAGTAATCTAAAAACGAACCGAACCCCTAAAAAACGGGGCATTTCTCATCCCCAAAAAAGGTCAACAACTTTGAGCTGAACCCCAAAAAACGGGGGTAGATCACTGCTGAAAGTAGATCACAGTCTCTTGGGAGTTGGCCAACCCTGGTATAAGACATGTAACTAGAATAAAAATTTAAAAAAATTCAAGCAAATAATTGTAATAACTACCATAATAAAACACTGCTATAATTATATATAATTTTCCTAAAATTTTGGTTTCATTCGCCTTTCCGTGCTGAAATGTCACAACCTGAACGACCATGGCTTGCCCCCCCCCCTAGTTTTGATCCTGGGTACGCCCCTGATATCGTTGATGTAGAAGTATGGAATCAAATAGTTTTGTACAAATTACATATGGGGGGGGAATGAGACACACGATTATGTATTTGAATACTTTATTAGTATGAAATGGAAAATAGGTAAAATATGTGGAATGTGTCAAGTTATGTAAATGATTGTAAAATGATGGATATCTATAATGACAATAAAGCAGAAAAAGCAAAAAAAAACAAAAAAAAACAGACTGCTGCAATCTCAATCCTATTGTTCTGGGACCAATCAGACTGCTGCAATCTCAATCCTATTGTTCTGGGACCAGTCAGACTGCTGCAATCTCAATCCTATTGTTCTAGGACCAATCAGACTGCTGCATTTTGGATCCTATTCAACTCAGTACATAACAGACTTCTTCCACCGTAACCAGGCTCCAAAGTAGAAGCTTGGACGGCTCTACAGAGTAATCATAGCAGATGGGAGGGGTTAATTCAAATTATCAGTAAATATTGTTTTAAAATGTTTCTCCCATACTTGGGCTGGGATACCAGAGCTAGGGGTTGGGGAATTGTTTCTTAGCATACTTAGATCAGTTGCCAAAAAAGTTTAACTTCATTATTTAGCGAAGTGTTCAGTAATGGGGACCAAGAGTTTTGTTCAGATTGCCTTTGGACCGCAGCCAATAAGGCTTTGTACTCTTTAAAATTTTGAAATAGGTTGGAGGTAAATAAGTTAGACTAGCATTTCTATAGGCCAAGTAAGAGTCCCTTAAGGCTTTTTTCTTCTCATGACACTCTTGGTCAAACCAATTGCATCCTTTAATGTTGTTGTTATTTATACCCCAGCCATTCTGGGCAGCTTCCAACAAATTATTAAAATACAATAGTCCGTCAAACATTAAAAGCTTCCCTAAACAGGGCTGCCTTCAGATGTCTTCTAAAAGTCTGGTAGTTGTTTTTCTCTTTGACATCTGGTGGTAGGGCATTCCACAGGGCAGGTGCTGCTACCGAGAAGGCCCTCAGCCTGGTTCCCTGTAACTTGGCTTCTCACAGCGAGGGAACCACCAGAAGGCCCTCGGCACTGTACCTCAGTGTCCGGGCAGAACGATGGGGGTGGAGACACTCCTTTAGGTATTATGGGGCTTACTGCCCAAATTTATCTTCCCTGAGACCACATCCTGCAAAAACTCAATGTGATTATTATAAGCCTCCAGGGAGGAATCTACCGAGGGATCTTTAATTATTATTGATCTTAAGTCGATTGCAGTTTGCGAATTCAGTCTGGCCTCAGCTAAAGTAGCCAGCTCAAGGGTCCATTTTTTCCTTTGCTGGGATGAACCTCCAACTTCACCATTTATCAATTGTTCTGTATGTGACCAAAGATTAGAATTTTGGCCAGTGATAGAGAGGATCAGGGACAGATGATCACTCTTGATTCTATTGTCAATACGAAAACTTTTTATTGATTGAAAGGCCTTCCTGTCTTTGAGACAATAATTGACTGTGCTTGCTCCATTATAATTTATAAAGGTGAATTCTCCCTTAATTCCCAGAAACACTACTGTACATTCACAATCATGAGGTTTAGACTTAGTTGTAGAAGAGCCAGACAAAAGCCAGTATAGTTAATTTTCCAATCTTGGGAGGTAACCAGGGCTGAAACTAGGCTTTCTGTCACCTGGGCTAAAGACCCAGTTTGTCACACACATCCCTCAACACATTTGTTAATAAAGGGCATAAAAAGTATATGAAAGAGGCTAGTCTTGCCCAGATTGTCCGGAGTTTCGGGCTGGGCTGTCATCAATATGCTGATGACACCCAGCTTTATCTGCTGATGGACGGCCGCCCTGACTCGGTCCCGGACACACTGGCCAGGTGCTTGGAGGCTGTGGCTGCATGGATGCATGGGAGCCGGTTGAAGTTAAATCCTTCGAAGACAGGGGTCCTCTGGCTGGGTCGGGACGACATGGGGTTGGGAGGCCAACTCCCATCTCTTGTGGGGGCCCAATTAGTGCCAGCGCCTTCTGTCAGGAGTTTGTGTGTAACCTTCGACACCTCTCTTTCCATGGAGGTGCAGGTTGCAGCCACAGCAAAGGTGGCATTTTTCCATCTCCGCCATATTAAGCAGTTGGCCCCCTACCTCTCTCGCCCAGATCTGGCCACAGTGATCCATGCGACGGTCACCTCCAGACTTGATTATTGTAACTTGCTCTATGCGGGGCTGCCCCTGAAGCTGACCCAGAAACTCCAGCGGGTGCAGAATGCCGCAGCGAGGCTCCTTACCGGGTCTTTGCCGCGGGACCACATTCATCCAGTGCTCTACCAGCTGCACTGGCTCCCGGTGGAGTACAGGGTCAGGTTTAAGGTGCTGGTTTTGACCTTTAAAGCCCTATGCGGCTTAGGACCCTCATACCTAAGGGACCGCCTCTCCTGGTATGTCCCGTGTAGGACCTTAAGGTCCTCAAATAATAATATTTTGGAGGTCCCGAACAACAAAGATGCTAGGTTGGCCTCAACTAGGGCCAGGGCTTTCTCGGTATTGGCACCGATTTGGTGGAACAGTCTATCACAAGAGACCAGGGCCTTGCGGGATTTGGCATCTTTCCACAGGGCCTGCAAGACAGAGCTGTTCCACCTGGCCTTTGGGTTGGTTTCTGTTTGATAGTTATGCTTCATTCTTTTATTGGTGGGCTATTTGGAAATGAGACTGTAGTTTTAATTTTGAATTTTTAAATTTGTATTTTAATCTGTATTTTAAATTGATTGTTTTCATGTTTTTGCTGTGATTTTAATTAGTGTTAGCCGCCCTGAGCCCGGTTTTTGGCTGGGAAGGGCCGGGTATAAATAAAAATGTTTTATTATTATTATTATTATTATTATTATTATTATTATTATTAAATAATAATAATAATAAAATTGTCTCTGTGTATCTGGCTTACATTCAACCTTAAATAGGTCTCCTCAGAGAGTAAGTCCTAGTAAACTCAGTGGGACTCACTTCTGAGTAAAAATGCTTAAGATTGCAGTATAAGATGCAGAATCTTTACACAGTTACCTGGGAATAAGCTCCATTGAATTCAGTGGGATTTACTTCTGAGTAGTAAAGGCTTGCAGTTAAGACTCTAAAGAATAAAAGAATAAATACTCCACACGTTTCCTTAAAAAATTGCTGGCTGCTGAACCATTGCAATTAAATAATTTAAAGTGGATTGGCTACATTTTCCTTCCAAATTACAGGAAGGGATATATACAAAGTGCTTTGTATGTCAGCATCACGTTTCTTTCATTACAGGTATTTTATTTTCAGTATAAAGAGGACTCATTTTTGTAGCTGATTGTATGCAGCAGTGCCCTCTTTATGTATTCACATGGTATAAACATGTATGTTGTCCTCTAGAGCCAAACACACACACACACACACACACACACACACACACACAAACAGAGAGAGAGAGAGAGAGAGAGAGAGACAGACAGACACACACACACAGAGAGACATAAGCAAGCAATACTCCAAAGTGCTTATCTTGTGAACTTGTCATTTAAATTGGACAGGAGGTGGTGTTCTGATCTCTTCACCACTTTTAATTGATCTCTGAGACATTGAGGGAAGCAAAAGAAGAAAGCAACAAAATTTCCTATTTTCAACTTTGCTTGGAGAGCAACGTTCTCCAGCATTTCTCTTTCACACACGGTTCCAAAAACAGACAGGGGAAAGAGGAAGGAGGATCATTTTCCAGGTTTTTCTGCTTCCCCTTGCAAATTAGCATCCCTCCGGTGCTCAGGAGATCCACGCTGTGATACCGAAGGACACTTTTAGACTCTGGAGCTGCAAGGAGGGGCTGTGGTTGGAGGAAGCACCCCCCCCCCCAGCTATCAACTTTTTTCCTTTTTTTAAGGGAAATCCCCTTATTCTGAATAGGATTCCTCACAAGAAAAGAGAAAAGTTGACCGCTATGCCCCCCCCCCCCCCCAAGCTGGGAGCCTCAGTGGTTGTCAGGGACTGGACAGAGAAGGAATGGTGGAGACCACCTCCCCAGCCTGAACCTTCCAGAGAAGAGGAAGACAATATAGATTTACAACAGTTGTTTTTGTGGGAGGTCACAGCTCAGAGGTAGATGAGGATAAAAGTTGGGAAATAATGGGAGAAGAGGAGGAGGCAGAGACGGAGCAGCTGGCTGACACATTATCACTAGAAAGCATTCCAGAGTCTCCCTCCCAGAACCAAGTGAGCATTGAAAGTAGGAGAGCAAAGGGCTTGGAGAAGGTTGCCCTAAGCAGCAACTGTAAGGTGGGTGGTACTGTTGACGAATGAGGAAGTAGGAGAGAAGGGGGGGTGGAGATTTACTTGGAGCAACACCATTACACCAAGAGGCTGCATTTCTAAGCCTCTCTCTGTGAATATTGAATAAACAACATTGGTAAGGACTTTCCTTGTCGTATCCATTCCTGGCAACCTACCATGTGGGGGTGTTGGATCCTCTGATGCCTGATAGACTGTTCTGAGTCCACTTTATTTGCTGGTTAAGTTATAAATCATGACAGACAGCGCAGGAGTGGCAGCGGAGCTGCAGGCCAGCAATGAAACTAGAGAAGAACAAGTTCAATGGCTAATACAGCAAAATTTACTGTTGACAGGATATGTAGAGCAGATAACCTCCTCAATAAATCAGCAAAATATTGCATGGGCTAGAGACCAAGAAAGACACTTGGTGAGGCCTCCCCTGATCCCCCCATCAAAGCTCAATGGAGAGACTTCTGAGTTCCCTGGCTTTATTTTTTTTTTATAAGAATTTATTGGCATTTTTCTATAACAAACATATACCCACACCCACACCTACAATAAACAAATGCAGAACAAATAAAACAAATACAAACAATGTCAAGCTTTCTTATTGCATCTTTCTAGGAAAAAAAAATTTCTAATTCCATATCTTGACTTTTGACTTCCCCTGCCTTTTCACCTTCGAGTTTGTATCCTTAGTCTATTTAATAACCATTTCTCCTACAAAAAAAAAAACATTAACTACAATTGTATAATTACATTCAATTATATCTTCAACAGTTGCTAAAAATGCATCATCATAATAATACCTCACCATTTAATCTTCTAAATCCATAAACTTAATCCACTTAAATTCACTTTGCTTATAGTCCACCTCATAAATCTTCTCAAATCATTCACATCTAATCTATCTCTTCTATCCTTAAGGTTGCTGCTAGTAACATAAAAACTTGAAATATCTCCTTTCATGTTCAAATAAGAAATATAACAAAAAGTTGTTGACAGTATTCACCCTCCAATTTCAATTTACCATATCAGGCTGCATAAAGTTTTACTTAATACTTCACCCCACACCCCCTCTGTCCATTATTCTTCTCCTAATGGCATCAGCACTGAACTTCCATATCTCTTCCCTCTCCAAGCGTCCACAGATCCAGGCACAGTCCAAACCTCTCCTTGCCGCGAGTTCAGAGGTGTCCATCTCATCATCTCTCAGCTTCTTCGGTTCTTTGTAACATTCCTTTTCTTCTTGTAAATACCTTAATTCTCTGTCCCTGGCCCCCGAGCTCACACCTCGGGGACTGGATATACGAAATCTTAACGTCGCCTTGGGGCTGCCACCCCCAAAAAGCGAATTTCTTCTCCGAAGTAGCTCATTCATTTCACTCCATCTTTGCATCCATCCTCTCAACTCTTTGGCAAGGCTTTCTTCCAAAGTATCAAAAGTTTTGTAAGCCTCCTCTGTGGGCAATTGGTTCCATTTCAGACCCCCACACAAGACTTTGACTTTTCTATAAAGCAGTTCCACCTTCAAGGCAGTGAGTCTCTGTTCGTCCGTTAGTCCAGAGTTCAGTGCCAGTTCAAGGACGAAACCCAGCATACTGGCAGAGGAGGAGGAAGTGGGTATCATATTTCTACTCCCCTCTTTGTTCGTCGCCATTTTCCTGAGCTGGAGCGCAAATACCGCAACTTTAAAAGGAGATATTTTCCTCTAGTTAGCTTCCCAAAAGAAAAGTTTGCCAGTCCCCTGTGTCAATTTTAAATACATTGTAACCAGTTCTGTAGCAGCAATCGGTCAAACTGGTTAGATTCTTGAGCTCGAAGGGAGGGAGGGCAGGCTGCCATTCTCCTTCCCCCCGGATCGTTCCAAAAGCACGATTTCTAATCAAATTCTTTACTCACGACCACCGGGTTCTTTTAGCTCCATTCTTCACAGGTAGAACTTGGACGCTCACCGCGGGCTCTGTCGCCGCATTTGCATCCCGGTTGGGGCATGTCCCCGAAGCCCGGCTCCGTTTGCCCTTCACCCCCACTCCCCCTTTACAGGGGGGGCAAGGGAAGGGTTCAGAGCCTCCGCGGGCGCAGCCGGGGAGCCCAGGGTGCGGGACGCTCTTCCCGCACCCCAACCGGAGCCGCGCGCTGCGGTAGCGCGGCTCCTAACCCCCGGGATGGACAAGGCGCTTCGGACCCGAAGCAGCCTTCGACCACCCGGCGATGGCGTCGCCGCCGGAAGTCTGAGTTCCCTGGCTTTAAGGCGAATGTTGAACTGTACTTTAAATTATGAGCCTCCAAATTCTGAGATGAACAAGAATGTGTGTTTTTCGTAGTAAATCTTCTGGAAGGAGTTGGTTTATCCCTTAATCAACACCCTGTTTGTTGAGCTTGAGCAGTTTTATGGCTCACCTCATGTCCATGTTCCAGGTCTCCCAAAGAAAAGCCTCTTCCACCAGAAAAACCATGAACTTGAGGCAGGGGTCCAACTCAGTAATGGAGTTCAGCACTGAGTTTAGTTGTTTTTTAATTGTACGAGATTTTTACATGCATTATACTGTCTCTTTCCAATTTTTGAATTTCCCATACAATGTTTTCCTTTCCCTCCCTCCCCGCTCCCCCATCCCATATCCATTGAAAGGGTTCAGACAATTATCCTCAGCCACGGGCATAACGTCTTTATTTTCCACCGAATGTCTTTTGTTCTTGTAGTTTTTATCCATTGAAGATAGGGATTCCATCTGTTCCTTATCGTGGTGGACTTGACCCTCCATGTTGTTTCCTGTAACATGACTGCAGCAATGTCCAACTGGATAAATTCAAACAAATAACCATTCCATACCTCTACTGTCCATTTTTCTCTATCTTTCCAACCTAAAGCTATCTGTCAGACCTGCATTGCGGTTGCTCATGAGTAACCAGGCATGAGTCTCAACTGCCTTTTAACAGTTTATTGGTGCAGACTATTTACAGTGCAGAGAACGTGAAAACATGACTGTCCTAGTCACTTGCAGAATCCGGGAGTACTGGTTTCTGGCTGTGACCCCAACATAAGGATTTAGGCACCCCAAAGCGCTGCCTCCCTGGTCTTCTTTTGACCCCTCTGCACAACTGGGGCAAGTGAGATACCACAAATGCCACCTGCTCCTCATCATTAGCAAACTTTCTTTTGCAGCTCCAGGGCATAATTAATCTCAGTCTTGAAGCCAAAATATTCCTGGGGATTCCCACTGAATTTGCTCACCAAAGCCGGCACTTTCCTCCCGATGGGAATGGCTCTGTCCTCCCCACGCCTCCTGCTCTCGCCCCAGCCTGACCGCCACCTCCCTGACGTGCCCCTCCAGCTGGGCATTCTGCTGCCGCAGCTCTGCTAACTCCCTCCAAAAGCCGTCCCCTTCGCCGCTTCCTGTGCCCCTCCTCTCAGCTTCTTCCACAGTCTGAAGCTCTCTTAGGACCGTTTCCTCAGTCATAGCGGCTTTTTACGGCTACTCCTCGTGAGCAATGTCAATGACTCCCGGATTGCTGTCAGATCTGCGTTGCGGTTGCTCATGAGTAACCAGGCATGAGTCTTAACTGTCTTTTAACACTTTAATGGTGCAGACAATTTACAGTGCAGAGAACGTGAAAACATGACCGTCCTAGTCACTTGTAGAATCCGGGAGTGCCGGTTTCCGGCTGTGACCCCAACATAAGAATTTCAGCACCCCAAAGCACCGCCTCCCCGGTCTCCTTTTGACCCCTCTGTGCAACTGGGGCGACGGAAGTGGCATGCTCCCCTCAGGGCAAAACTCATGAGGCGTGCTGGGCCTCTCAGCAGCATCTCCAAGCTCTTGCCTTGCCTGGCTGTTTCCAGCTTGCCCCTCCCCGCTGGAGGAGGTGCTGCTTTTCCCGCTTGAAGAGGTTTCACTACTGAGGAGGTGTCGGGGCTCTCGGTACATCGACAAGACCTCCCGCCCTGCCGAGGGCAGTTCCCTGGCACTATCGTTGCCTTTCCCACTAATATCATAGCTTTAAAGTTGAGCTGGTCACCTTTCTCTATAGCCGTGTTTCCAAATATACCCATTGTCATGAAATCAAAGTCTATTGAAAGCTTCACTTTAAAAATTTCATTGATAACCTTTAGGATTTTATTCCAGAATTCTCTTACCTCTCGACATTCCCAAAACGTATGGGAGAACCATCTCTTAGCTTGTTTACAATACCAGCGGTTAGGATTCAGTCCTGCTACCATATTAGCTAGCTGGGCCGGAGTTCTATACCAATTAATTTAATTTAGTTCTATACCAATTAATACCAATTTTAATTCCACTTCTCTATATTTGTTTACTTTAATCTCATCTATTCCTTTCATTATCCTTTCAACCTTTGATTCACTAACTTGTTCTTCCTTACTCCACATCTTTTGAATAAGTTGGATTGTCTGTTTCTTATTTTTAATCATTCTCTTGTAGATTTTACCTATCATTCCTTGTTTAGTTTTTTCCCCCATTTGTTTGTATAATTCCTCTGTTGGCTCTTCTGAACTCATATTTCCTATCTCTTGGAATTTAGAATTTTTGTTGTATAGTCCTCCAATTTTTAACCAATATTGGTTAACTACGTTCTCTATTACTTCCTGCAATGACTTTAAGGACTCTCCTCTATACATATTTCTTGTGGTATTTGGGTCATAAAACCTTTGACCCAAGTAGTGCTGCAGCTCGGAGCTGTAATCAATCAGCTTTACGATCCTCTCCCACATCTAATGGCCGTCCAGTCACGCTTCTCTCTCAGCTGCGCATTTAAAAGCTGTCTTCAGTATCAGAGTTAGCACAGGGTACGATGGCTTTTTAGGTCTGCTTCTTTAGTGGTGTCTTAAAATAATTCAACTGGACACCAGTGCTACTAATCTAACAGAGCTTTATTGTAGTAGCACACACCAAACATCCTACAGACTCGAGCTGCATATCTGCAGCGTTCTCACTCATACATCAGAAAGCAACAGCACAGGGAAAAAAACAGCATTCGGGGAAAGCGAAACCAAACCTCCCCTTTTTCCAGACAAAGGAAAATGCCCGTATAACTGTGGCCGAGGCACCCAGGATCAGAATGCTTCCTGAACAGTTAACTCTATGATGACCAGAAAACCTGACAATATCTTTAACTATATGATATCCCTTAGCGTTAAGAATTTTCCACCATTTGGGATCATCTGTTGCCTCAAATGCTTTCTAGGGGTTTGCATAAAGAAATCCCTTTTAACCATAGAGGTTGGCATCTCCTCCATATGCTTAATGCCAATTTCCTGGGGTCTATTGCAGATTTCAAATCTTTGATTACATTATTTGTAAAAATTCCAAATCTTCCTGCGCCATTATTGGCCTCATCCTCAAATTTGATCCACTTTTGTTTGTTTTCAACTGCAATTTCTAATAAAAAATTTACTTGAACAGCGTAATAATTATAAATGTTAGGGAGGCCCCATCCTAATTCTGATTTGTGGTTGTACACAAATCTATTTTACATCCTTGATTTTTTACTTCCAAATATCCATTGTCTTATCTCATGATTCCATTTGCTGTTTTCTCATCTCTAGTGGGATAACTTAGGGGCCCAGAACATTTAGTAACCTTGACTCTAGCTATAATGCTTAGAGTTTTGTTTCTCTATCTTTTCATTTCCTTTAATATTTTATTCCATACCTTCTTATAATTGAATTCTTTAGTTTTGTTAATATTTCTGCAGAGTTCAATGCCCAGGTATTTTATTCTTTTAGAACCCAGGCCCATACCTGTTATGCTATTGCTTTTTTCGGCTAGATTCACATTAAAATACATTATTTCTGATTTTGTTATATTTACCCCAATTCGGAATATTCCTCAAAATCTTCTAATATTATCTTTATTTCTTTTATCCCCTCCTTAGGATTTGTTATAATTACAATAATGTCAACTGCAAACTAATTAATTTTCATCTCCTCTTTCCCAATGTTATAGCCCTCTGTCCTTCCACAGTTCCTTATCCTTTCCGCTAGTTGTCCTATAGCCATTATAAATAGGAACGGCGAAAGAGGACACCCCTGCCGAATGCCTCTGCATATTGGGAAAGGTTGGGAGTATTCACCATTAACCCTCACCACTGCTGTTCCTTCCTTATATAGTTCTTGTATCGCAAGCCGATAAACCTCTCCTATTCCATATTTAGTCATTATTTCCCATTAGAATTCCTGTGAGAGTGTATCAAATGCTTTGAAGACGTCTAATTTCAGTAACCCGAACTTTTTTAATTGTCCATGATATAATAGATTGAAAATATTTCTAATTGGGTGAGTAATATTCCTACCCTTAACAAATCCATATTGATCTTTTATTATTTGGGGGATGGCATTTTTTAGCCTGTTTGCCATAATTTTGGCAAAGATTTTATAATCTTTATTTAATAGGCTTATGGGTCTATATGAGCCTACTTCTTTAGGGTCTTTGTTTAGTTTTAGGATTACTGTTATTTCTGCTTTCTCCATGATTCTGGGGCCTTTTCCCCTTCTACTATACTGTTAAAAAATTGTTGTAGTTCCGGGGCCAAAATTTCTACCATTTCTTTATAAAATTCGGCCGTAAAACCATATAGTCCTGGAGATTTCCCTTTTTTCAATTCCTTAACTGTGTCCATTATTTCTTTTATTGTAACTTTGCTGTGTAGTTTACTTTTCTCAGACTGTTCCAGTTTTAGGTTTATGTTCTCCTGAAAGCTTGTTACCTCCATTTTTTTAAATATAAATTTTTATAAAAACTTTCAAAAGCCTCTTTAATTTCCTTTGAGTCTATAAAAAAATCCCATACGCCCAAAGACTCTGCGTATGCCCACTAGGGGAAATAGGAAGCCCTGAACACTCGTTCTTCAGATGCCCTCTATATGAAGAAGCTCGAAGGGAGATCATGGACCCCATACTGGTGAGGTTTGCAAGCCTCCCAGAAAAGCAGTTATACAACCTGCTCTTGTTAGGTAAAGACCCGATGATTACCAGGGCGGTTGCCAGATTTTGTGTCCAAATTTGCAGATATAGACCTTCTTCTCAGCCCATCTAAGTTTCTCCTCAATGGAATCTCGAGCAAGCAGGGCTCAGCTTTCTGCAGCCACTATTTTAAATCTTTAACATTGTAATGCAATTAATAATTTTCTTTTAAATTTTGTTCAAAGAGTTTTATATATGTAACATCCCTGGAAAATGTTTCGTCAAAGGGATCCGCTGTATTTATTTTTTATTTTTACTTTACCTCCTTTTTAAGAGCTGGTCTTTGACCGTAATAAAGAATGAATTTGAATCCTTTGAGTCTTGGTTTTAATGCCATTTGTTTTTATATTTTTAACTCTTTGTTTCTCTTTCCTTATTTTCAGATAATTTGCAAGTCTTTTTGCTGATTTTATATTGTTCCTCTGAAAATCATTTCTGATCATTACTTTCCTCTTCCACAGTAAAGTCAGATCTAATTCCTCTAATTGTTTTTTTAATCTTCTTAATTTGATTGAGTTTTCAAGCAATATCTAATCGTTTGTTTGTTCTGTAATATTCCCAATTCCTGGATTTTTAATTGTCTTTTAGAGTACCATTCTTTTTTATTGATTTTTCTTTCATTATACAGTGCCCCCTAAAGACACATTTTGCTGCATTCAAGAGGATATCTGGAGTAACTGATACTTTATTATCTTGAAAAAATAACCTGATCCGATTTTCCATATACTCTCTGTCTTGAACTTTAGCCATTATTAGATTATTATATCTCCAGGGTCTCTTGTCCTTGCTCAGTCTTAGTTCTAACTCAATACTTAAAGGGGCATAATCCGAAATTAATATTGGGTGTGTTGTAATTCCCTTGACTATCCAATTACTAGCCTTTCCCAAAAGAAAGAAGTCTATACAGGATGCTGTTTTATGTCTGCTATATGGGTAGATTTGGGTTTTAAACCTAGGATGTCATGTGCTTCTTGCAATCCCCATTTACTCAATAGAATTGTTTTATTTTTTGTGATGTCCATATTCAAATCACCTGCTATAATAATTTCGCCCTCTGCGAACTGGTAAATTTTTAAAAGTACTTTATTTAGGAATTTATTCTGTCCTTTGTTTGGAGCATAAATATTCACTATTGTTAGCACTTTACTTTCCAGTTTACCTTTGAGCAACATTAATCTACCTTCCTTGTCTAACACCATTTCTGTCATCTTAATGTTTATTCTCCTATTTACCAGGACTGCCAGCACTGAGTTTAGTTTGCTGTTGCAGGAGTTAGAGTGGAATCAGGAGGCCTTAATGGCGATTTAGCATACGGGACTGAGTGAAACCCTGCTGGATGAGTTGGCAAGAATGCCCCGCACCCCCCAATTCTCTGGAGGTGTTGATGCAAGTGACCCTGAGAATCATAGAGTTGGAAGAGACGACAATGGCCATCCAGTCCAACCCCCTGCCAAGCAGGAAACACCATCAAAGCATTCGTGACAGATGGCTGTCAAGCCTCTGCTTAAAGACCTCCAAAGAAGGAGACTCCACCACACTCCTTGGTAGCAAATTCCACTGCCGAACAGCTCTCACTGTCAGGAAGTTCTTCCTAATGTTTAGGTGGAATCTTCATTCTTGTAGTTTGAATCCACTGCTCCATGTCTGCTTCTCTGGAGCAGCAGAAAACAACCTTTCTCCCTCCTCTATATGACATCCTTTGATATATTTGAACATGGCTATCATATCACCCCTTAACCTTCTCTTCTCCAGGCTAAACATACCCAGCTCCCTAAGCTGTTCCTCATAAGGCATTGTTTCCAGGCCTTTGACCATTTTGGTTGCCCTCTTCTGGACACGTTCCAGCTTGTCAGTATCCTTCTTGAACTGTGGTGCCCAGAACTGGACACAGTATTCCAGGTGAGGTCTGACCAGAGCAGAATATAGTGGTACTATTACTTCCCTTGATCTAGACGCTATACTCCTATTGATGCAGCCCAGAATTGCATTGGCTTTTTTAGCTGCTGCATCACACTGTTGACTCATGTCAAGTTTGTGGTCTACCAAGACTCCTAGATCTTTTTCACATGTACTGCTGTCAAGCCAGGTGAGACCCGCGGTTGCAGGAAAGAAATGAGAAGAGACCTCTTACCAGGCTGCCAGCAAGGCTGTTTGACATTCCAATCATTCTGGAAAGAAGGCCTGGGAGCACAATGAGGTATGAGCTGGTAGAAGAAGCTATGCAGATGGGAGGCATCATGTGTCTCAAGAGGAAAAAGACAGGAGAAGGAGGGAGAGACTTTGTTTCTATTGTGGGAAGCCGAATCACCTTGCCAGGCATTGCCCAGCCCAAACTCCTGTGAACTCTCTTTCTGGAGTAAGTGTTGAAGGGGGCCAAGCCTAGTGAGGCGACAGATGGGAAACACCCACCCCCAGTCCCTGTGAGGACCCCAGGACTGGGAAAGGGGCAAGTTGCAGGGCCTCCACCACCAGCAGCTATTCCCGGTTTCACAGTGCTTGCAGTGCTACAGTTACCAGATGGGTGAAGGATGCAGTTGCGAGTCCTCATAGACTCAGGTGCCTCAGCAGATTTCGTGGATGTAGAATTTGCTAAGGAACATGGCATACCTATGCAGAAACTGTCAACCCCTTTGGAAGTACAGACCATAGATGCAAGACCCCTGGTGTTTGGGGTTCTTTCTCACACTACTGTGCCTTTGACCCTGGAGCTACCAGCTCATCGAGTCCAATCTACCTTCCACTTGGCAAAGTTGCCCACGTATCCACTACTCTTGGGGATGACCAGGTTATCCTGACGTGTTCTTGTCATTGCTTGGGGGCAGAGATCCCTAGTGTTTGCTTCGGTGTATTGTCACTTCCACTGTCTGGGTGACAGGCCATCGGCAGCAGCGGTGTTGGGAACAGGAGTGCCGGGTTCTCTGACCGGCGAGGAGAGCCAGCTGCCCCCAGAATACCATTTCCTCAGAGACGTCTTCTGTGAGAAGGGAGCGAACAAGTTGCCGCCCCATAGGCTTTATGATTGTAAAATAGACCTCCTGTCAGGTGTGCAATTGCTCACAAGTCACCTCTGTTCAATGTCATAAGTAGAGCTGGTGACTTTGAGGGAGTTTCTTGAGAAGAGCCTGGCAAGAGGTTTCATCAGCCTTGCATCGGATGGCATCCCTGTTCTGTTCATGAAGAAGGCTACAGCAGAGTTGAGGCTGTTATTAAACCGCTTCTTTAAAAACATCCTTGGACCTGGCCAATATGGCCAACTATCGGCCTGTCCCAGACCTTCCATTCTATATATAGATAGTTAGATAGATATAGTGAGGTTTGGAGCTTACAGGGTTAATAAGCTCAAGAAGTGCATACCACCCACAGGGATGACATGTAACCACAGGGATGACTGCTGTAACCGGAATCCTGTGTGAAATGTGACACTTGTTTTTCTGCCTGTACATTCTGTCTTTTGGTTCTAACCGGAGACCGGACAAGATGTGTGCCGTCTCTCCAGGAATGTTCAATGATTTATGCATGTAAATAAAGCTTCTAGATTAGGAACAAGCTTGAATCTGTGGACTTTATATTGCTGGCAAGGCACACAAGGCACACACCGAAGCTGCGCAAAGAAGAAAACCTGCTCTGCTGGTTTAACTGCTGAATACTGCTGATAAACAGAGAAGCACAACGGAAGCGCTGCTGGATGCCATTGCTTTGCTGCAATGTTTTGAGGCTTTCCCAGCTCAAAATGCTAACAGGATATGGACTCCTTATGCATTCCTGGTTCTGAGGAGTTTCAGAAGAGCCAGGAGGTGTGTGCCAAGGCTGAGAGAGCTACCCTGGACTGGGACTGTGTTGCAGCATGCAGGGGCTGTTGATGTGCCGGAGGAGGCAGCCAGCAGTCTGCTACATGGCTTGGCTGTTTGCAAACAGTAGCCAGAGATAAAAGGCAGCAAAGCCCAGAGTGAGGCCCTGCAGAAGGCAGTGGTACATCTCTGGTGAAACTCCCCATCTTCGGAGCCAGGTGGAAAGCTACAGAATAGTGAGTAAGCTATCCCGGGGGAAGATGGAGATGGAGGGAGTCCCCTTCCAACAGCTCAATGGCGCCAACCATCAAGAGTGGGCCATGAGAATGAAACTGTTGCTACAGGAGAAAGGCTTGTGGGCCTGCGTACAAGCACCACCACCCTCACTGCTTCCTGGCACAGATCCAGAAGCACGGGAGGTCACAGCTGCAGCTCGGCGCAGAGATGAGAAGACCAGAGGGCTGTTTGCTCTGAGCGTCGATGCTTCCCAATACCACCACATTGCTGTGAGGTGTGGGAAGTTCTAGCCCAGGTCCATGGGGCTGAAGAGGCTTTGGAAGACCTGCCCCCAGATTCGCTCAATGTCCTGTAGGGTCGTTTGGCTGTTGTAGAGCAACGACGACAGGGAAAGCAGGGGGGCCAGGTGGCCACGGGCTGTGCTCCTATGAGTGGGAGGGCTTCTTCCAAGTCTGACAACACTGTGCAGGCCTATGCTGCAAAGCTTTGTTTTGGATGTGCTTCTCCTGACCATCTGTTGCGCCAGTGCCTGGCTAGATAGTCCCAAGGTCGTTTCTCAGATCATGCGCGGAGCTAAGCGTGGGAATCGTGAGAGCTCCAGAGGCCAGAAGGGAGATAGTGCTGCCATGGCAATGGTGGATAAGGCCAACACCAGTAAGCTGAGATGGGTGATCAACAGTGCAGCGTGCCACCCGGTGAACATGTGAGGAACTGCAGGTCTATTTCCACAGAGCAGTTTGTGGAACTGGCTGATGAACACAGGACAAGGCTTGACTCTGTTGGGATGGTCTGTGCCAGTTTTCTGGTGACAGAACTGCAAGCTTTTGTGCTTCCTGGCATGGATTTGTGTTTGTTGTCTGTGTCAACCCTTCTGTCTGATGGTTTTAAAGTCTGTTTTGAGACTAACAGCTGTTCTATTTCCAGGGGCAGGACGTTGCTTATACGAGTGGAACACAGTGAAGACAGGGTGTTTGCTGTTGAGACGCCTCACACAGGTACAGGTGAAAGTAGCACTGATACTGTACAGGCTCAGTGCACCACTGTGCCCACACACCACATGTGCGCACATCTGTGGCACAAGAGGCTGGCACATTGCCACTGGGACAGTATGCAGAAGCAGCCTGAGTTTTCTGAAGGGTGCAAATTAAGGGCATGTGACAACTTTCTTGATTGCAGGGAGTGCAAGGTCAAAGAGAAGACGTCCAGCTACCCCAGGTCCGAAAGGGTTACCACTTAACCCTTTGCCCTGATCCATGTGGACATCTCTGAGCGGATGCCAGAGGCCAGCCTGGGGGAGCGTATCATTCTTTGTGTTTCTTTGATGCTTTTTCTCACCACGGGTGGATTATGTTGCTCAAGGAGTCGAGTGAGGCAGCATCGCTAATTGAAGGGTGGGTTTCAGAGGGGGAACAGCAGTTCTCTACAAGAGTAGGCTGTTTTCAAATCGACAGAGGTGAGGAGTTCCTTGGGTCCTCGCTGCAAGCTTTCTTCCATGAGAGGGGGATTAAGCACAGAGTGACTAACCCACTTTCTCCACAGGTATGCAGTCTTGAAGAGCGTCAGAATACGACACTCCAGGCAGCCACTGAGGCCATGCTCTCGGATGCAGGTCTATCCCAAAGGTTCTGGGGGGAGGCATGACAAACTGCCAGCTTTGTTCAAAACAGGATTTATTGTTCTGATGTAGGGAACACACCCTATTTTCTGTTGCACGGCAAGAAGCCGAAGGTACACTTCTTTCGCATTTTTGGTTCTCAAGCGATGGTTTCTGTATCATGCGCCAAGTGCAAGGAAGGTGGTCCCAAGGTGCAAAAAATGATCTTCTGTGGGTACGAGCCCAGCTTGAAAGGCTGGATTTTTGCTTACCGAGATGGAGTTCAAACCCAGATTCTAGTCAGCAGTAGTGCTGAAATCTGTGAGCAGAATGGATGGAAACGCATCCCTGGAAATCCTGATGTTCTTTCAGATGTTCTGGATGGTCCTGACAATGCTGGACAGGCAGGTGCACCACCTACTGGTGGCGGTGGTCCAGGTGGACCAGCCCCGGGTGGGGGTATTGCTGTGGCTTTAGCACCTGCTGATGGCTTGGGCCAAGTTCCCAGCCATGACCAGGGTGCAGCGCAGCTAGGGGCAGCTCCGAAGCAAGAGCCTAGGAGCGCACCCACAACTCCAGTGTCTAGGACTGGGAGGCAGGCCAGGCGTGACAGGTCTTCTCCGGGGGAGCCTGACCCAGGTCTCGTCCCAGAGCAAGAGGGGGGGTTATTCAATGGTGAAGCAGGAGCCCAGCAGTGTGCCAATGTCACCCTTAGGTGGTTCAGCTGGGGTGCAAAGGCGCAGCAAGTCAGTAGGTGAGATGCCTGATGTCTAGGACGTACAGACAGAATCCAGTGTGACTGGAGAAGAGGGGGAACCTGAGGTGGTATCATAGTGGCCTGCACGAACCACTAAAGGGATTCTGCCTGAAAGGTTCACTGCCACTAGCGTGAGTGCTTGTCTGGCTCAGTGTGAACCAGAGAGCCTTGAGGAGGTTCAACAGTTGCCTCAAGGGGAAGCCCAGAAATGGCATGATGCCATGGGAGAGCAGGTGAGCTCAATGAGGTATTTGGGTGTGTACATGTCCACGACGCTGCCAGAAGATTTACAGGCAATGCACAGTCATTGGGTGTACAGACTCAAGACGACAGCAACTGGAGAGTTGCAGTACAAGGCTACGTTAGTAGCCACAGGTTTCACTCAGGGGAAGGGGGTCCATTGCTCCGAGGTAATGGACGCACCCACTCCCAGAAGCGAAACCACGCGCATACTTTTAGCGGTCACGGCTCAATGAGGTTTTGAGGTAAACCGCTTTGGTTTGCATGCCTGTTTGGATTCCGACCTGGACGAGGAGTTGTACATGGTACCTCCACCAGGGTTCAAGGGCAACAGGCCAAATCAGATGTGGAAGTTGCACAAGGCAATCTATGGCCTGAAGGAGTCGGCCAGGGATTTGACCACGTGTTTGAGTGATGCTTTGAAAGAGCTAAGTTTCAGTCAGAGTTATGCAGATAGCTGCATGTTTCTGGCAGGAGAAGGCCAAGAGCAGGAGCTAGTTCTTCTGTCTGGTGGGGACATCCTTTACCTGGCAAAGACCAAGGAACAGGTGCAACAGTTTGCAGAGGAGCTTGGCCAGTATTTCAAGCTCAAGAACTTAGGCCCTGTTGGTGTTTACCTAGGTGTTCAGATAGACAGAGCCGAAGACGGTAGTGTCTTGCTCAGTCAGACAGGTGAGATAATGCAGTTGTTGAAGAAGTTCAGGATGTCTGAGCGTGCTAATGTCAGAACACCCATGGAGACTTGTTTCGTTAAGGACAGTCAGACCGGGGAACGCTCTGAGTTCCAGAGCTCCGAGGTGTTCCAGTCAGCTCTAGGGAGGCTGTTGTGTCTTTCCCAGTGGAGCAGACCTGACATAGTGGTTGCTGTGAATCTGCTCAGCAGGGAGGCTACAAAGCCCAGTATGCATGCCTGGAATGGCATCCAGAGAGTGCTGAGGTATTTGCAGAAAACAAAGGAGTTTTGCCTGAGGTTGTCGGCCACCGGTGAGCCCCAGCTCACGTGCTGGTGCGACAGCAGTTGGGCAAATTCTGAGGACAGGAAATCTGTGTCTGGAATGGTTGTGAAGTTTGGAGGAGCTCTAGTTGGGTGGACATCCTGGAACCAGAGCCTCATTGCTCGTTCCTCTGCAGAAGCCAAGTGCAATGTGTTGCCAGTGCTTTATAGGGAACTGGGGTAGTATAGGTGTTTGGTCCAAGAGATCTGTGGTGAGTGTTGCCAACCCATCACAGTATGGGAGGACACCCAACCCTGTTTGAAATTGGCAAAGTCTGGACTGTTCGAAGCCAGAACCAAACACCTGGACGTTCTCTTCCGAGACGTGTGTCAAGGTTTTCAGACCGGCTTCGTGAAGCTGAGGTACTGTCCTAGTCAGGTGAACCTGGCGGTTGGGTTCACGAAACCACTGAGCTTCCAACATCATAGGGAGTTCTGTGAGAGCATTGTGTGGGGTAAGTGATATGCTTACGCTACCCCTGTGGTGCGGCACCTTAGGCACCTTCCATGTTTCTGTCTCATTGGTATTGCCTGAAGTTGTGCTTTTAATATCTCCCTTTTAACAAACTCCCAACCATCATGAGCTCCCTTCCCTTTTAGTATTACTGTCCATGGGATCTCACCCAGCGTTTCCCTAAGTTTTCTGAAGTCGGCTTTCTTAAAGTCTAGAATTTGAGTCTTAGTATGCTTGGTTGCTCCTTTCCGCTGTATAATAAACTCCAGAAGAGCATGATCACTCCCACCTAATGATCCTGCCACTTCTACCCCACTAACCAGGTCATCACTATTGGTTAGGACCAGATCTAAAATGGCTGGTCCTCTTGTTGCTTCTCCCACTTTCTGCACAATGAAATTGTCTGCAAGGCCAGTGAGGAATCTGTTTGACCTTATGCTCTTGGCTGAGTTTGACATCCAACAAATATCAGGATAGTTGAAATCCCCTATTACTACTATCTCACTTCCTTTTGAATGCTTGGTCATCTGTTCCAGGAAGGCATCATCTGTGTCCTCAGTTTGGCTTGGGGATCTATAGTAAACTCCCACAATGAGATCACTGTTATTTTTCTCTCCCTTAATTTTGACCCAGATACTCTCAGTTTGGCTTTGAAGTTTTAAATTCTGGATCTCTTCACAGGTATACACATCCCTGACATATAACGCCACTCCTCCTCCTTTCCTGTTTGGTCTATTTCTCTGAAATAGATTGTATCCCTCTATTACTACATTCCAATCATGAGACTCATCCCACCAGGTTTCAGTGATGCCTATTATGTCTTATTTAGTTTGGTGTACCAAGAGCTCAAGTTCATCTTCTTTATTTCCCATGCTCTGTGGATTAGTATACAGACATTGAAGACCATTGATCGTTCCCCCTAGTCTCTTATTTAAGGATTTTTTCCTCCCACCACTAGGTCTGTGTGCTGTTTGCTCCGTTTGGTCCTTGACATTTGGATGATCATCTTCAGCACTTGATAGACTCCTACCTTCAGGACCACTGTCTCACTCCCCCACATAAATCAGTTTAAAGCCCTCCTGATGAGGTTTTTGAGATTGTTGACAAAAACATTCCTCCCAACCCTTGTGAGGTGCAGCCCATTGCTTGCCAGAAGTCCATCTTCAAGAAACTGCAGACTGTGATCTAAAAATCCAAACCATTCCTGCTTGCACCATTTGCGAAGCCAGTTGTTCACTTCCCGTATTTTTCTCTCTCTCCCTGGGCCACGTTGTTCAACTGGGAGGACATGAGATGACAATTTGTGCATTTAATTGCTTCAACTTCCTGCCCAGAGCCTCATAATCACTTTTGATCTTCTGGAGGCCATGGCTTGCAGTGTCATTGGTTCCCACATGGACCAAAAGGAAGGGGTATGTGTCAGTGGGTTTTATGATTCCTTGCAGCCATTCCAAGCATCTTGGATCTTAAAGACTTTTGGGGGGTCACCGAGCTGACAGGCTATTGAGTACTCACAACTTGGGTCTGTGCGCTTCATTAGGCACGTAATTAGCAGTCTTAGCAGAGCGGCACAGCTTCGTCCCTGGAACGTTAGGCTTAATAAGGCTTCCGGAGTCAGTAGCTTTCTTCTAAAAACCACTTTATTGCAAAATATATACAGATTAGCCTGGAGCACATTCTTCCTGCATTGTGCTCTGAGCTCACACAAAAAGAACTGTGACACAGAGAAAAGCAACAGCAATACAACAATGTCAACATCCAGCTGTAGGGACGTCACATCCTCCTCAGGTTTAACCCTGTGGTAACCTGTTACTCCAACACACCCTCCAACCAATCACAGCATCTCCAAACTTCACAACCATACCTGAAACAGACTTCCTGTCAGCCAAATTGGCCCAGTCAGCATCAGTGGAACACTGAAGCATAGTGTCACCCTGCGCTGACAGCCTGAGCTTGAAAACTCTGGTATTCTGCAAATACCTCAGGATCCTCTTGATACCATTCCAGGCAATTATGTTAGGTTCTGCCGTCTCCCTACTGAGTAGGTTCACTGCAAACGCAATATCGGGCCTTGACCACTGGGACAAATACAACAACATGCCAAGCGCGGACTGAAAAATTTCTGGCCTTTGAAACTTGGGTGTCCCTTCAACCTGACTGTCTTTCACATAACAAGCATGCTGGATAAAACTGGATGCTGTTACCAAATGCCGAGATGATAAGAAATTCTGGCAAATTATCAAACGGGGCCTAACCACCTCCGCCGCCCCATGCAATAATATCGTGGAAGCCAGCTGGTACAAACACTTTTCCCATCTTTACTCCGCTCCCTTCCCTAACCCACCCATAACCCTTTCCGCAGCCAGCAGATCCGCCCTTCCGCCGTGGGACCCAGTCTCCCCCGAGAAATGTTTTCAGTTGATTGGCTTGTTAAAGGGAGATAAATCACCTGGGGAAGACATGTTATCCCCTGAGGTATTCCTATCAAATCAACACTGGTGGGCAACTATATCCTATTATTATTGACAAACCCTCTTGAGGGTGTAAGAGAACTTCTGATAATACTGAAGGACTTCAAAGAGAAGTTGAGATTGGGAGTAAATTTGGAGAAGTCTGAACTTTTATTTTGGGATGTAAATAAAGAAGAGAAGAAGGAGATTGCAAAAATGACAAGGATGGATATCAACAGAAATTTTTTTTAAATACTTGGGGGTAAAATTATTAAAAATATTGGTAGGATTCCAGATGTAAATTATAAAGAAGCTTGGAGGAAGATCAAGAAGGATATAAAATCATGGAAAAATAAGAATTTATCTATCTTAGGCAGGGTTAGAGCAGTTAAATATAATAATTTCGGTACCAAAAACATTTTATTTCAAGTAATTGCACTACCTATTAGGAAAATATGGTTTAAAACATGGAATAAGGTATTTTAAAAATTTTGGAAGTAAAAGAGTTAGAACCCCAGATATAGTAAATATAGTAAATATAGTAAATTATTCATCTCAAGAAGAGATGGGATGGGGAATACCGAATTTAGAATTTTATTATGAAGCATTCCAATTGAAAAATCTAATAGATATTGGATATAAGGATGGGATTAAATGGATTAGGCCGGAGAATGAAATAAATGAAGGAATAGGAAGAGGGGGATATTTAATAGAGATATTAATATGGCTTGTAAGAAGACAACAGGGCCAAGGAAAACTGTGCTAGGAATCTGGAAGAACTGGAATATGAAATGGTAGCCAACATACTCAAGGTGGATGCCTTTAAAATATATGCAGGAGGGTCAAAGGGACCCTGGCTGGTGGAAGAAATTAGAAGATCAGGGATTTTATAAATTAAAGGACATGTTTGATGAAGAAGGGAATTTAATTACAAAAAAGTTTTTGGGGGAGAAAATAGGAAAACAATATTGGCTGAAAGTGCAAGAAATAGCAATTTGCCAGGACTAGATGGCTTTACGGCCGAATTCAACTAGGAAATGGTAGAAATTCTGGCCCCTGGATTACAACAACTTTTTAACAGCATACTAGAAGGGGAAAAGGCCCCAGAAACATGGAGAAAGGCAGAAATAATGGTAATCCTAAAACCAAACAAAGACCCTAAAGAAGTAGGTTCACATAGACCCATTAGCCTATTAAACCAAGATTATAAAATCGAGACTTCTGGTTGGGCGCCGAGCTGCACAGTTGGGAGAAACCTCTGCTCTGAGGTTTCTCTATCGCTGAGGGGGAAGGGGGAGTCGCAACTGCGCTGCAACCCCCCAGAAAAACTCTAGGAAGGGCGTCCTGGAGGCGTGGATCCAGCGGGTACCCCCATGAGCCTCCCCTACTCTCCGGTAAGCCCTAGTAAGGGCTGACGGAGCGAGCGGGGTTGCAGGCTTGGGTATTGTGGATAAACCACTACCTCTTCAGCATGAAGTAGTGGCTGCTGGCAGAAGGAGCGCTCAATTTCTCCAAGATTTGGAACCTATTTGGACTCTGTAAGTACCAATTTAAAGAAGGAAAAAGACTTTTAAAATTTGGCTTGGAAGGGACTTTAAAAACGGAGGTCGGTCCCTGACAGTTGATACAGTAAGAGACAGTGATACATCGTAACCGAAGCTGTTGTGAAAGTTTTGAAACAGAGAAGTCTTCTGTAACTGTAAAAGGGAACTTGGATTTGAGATTTGATTTGATTGGATTTGGTTTGGAAAATATATACCCCTTCTTTCTGGGGGTCTTGAAAAACTCGGTATGAACAAAGCAAAATGGCGCTGTCTGCAGAAAGAAAATAAGTTGTTTTGACTGGAAAGTTGTTTTTCAACCTTGAGCATGGCACAGCGAAAATGGTCACTGGAATTTCAGGAAAAAAACTTTGGAACTCTTGCAGCAGCTAGTTGAAGGAATGCAGCGCTGGGGACAGTCGGTTGGAATAGAAGCGATTGCACAGAATGAAAGACTCGAGATTAAGGATAGATCAGAGGATTTAATATTGGTTCAAAAGGAAGAAGAAAAGTTTAAAGAAGAAATCTCAATGGAAGTCTGTGTGCAAAAAGAAATGGAGAATGAGAATGTCGTGGTTCAGGAGGAAGATGAACAAGCGCAACTACCTAGGGCTGCGCCATTTCACTGCAAGAACGTTACAAGGCTGCAAGAAGACATACAGGAACAAGAACCAGAAATTTTTGACTTTTGGGTCGGGCTCTTTGAAAGGGTTGGGGTAGGATAAAAAGATTGGACTTATTAGATGGTATTTGGCTTAAATATGGTTTTGAGAAATGGATATGGACACCGTGATAATGGACAATGTTAGAAAATATTAGCCAAAATTTTTGAGGCCAAAAGGAGGGAAGGGGGTAAGAAAAAGGGGAGTAGTTTTGAAAATGTGGTTAGAATAGATAAAATTGGTTGAGGAATAAGGAAAGTGCAGAAGTATAATGAGACTGAGGAAGAAATGTTAGTAATTAATTGTGGAATATTAATGTTTATAAAAGTGTTAAGGAGGAAAGAAATGTGGTTTAAATTAGATTAGAAGATCAGAGGAAAACTGGGAATTATGTATTACTATGAAGTCAGCAGGGGGGGATCTGAGGAAGTCTATTTAAAAGATGAAATTGTAAGATGTATGAATACCTGGCCCAGGAAGTGGGTTGGGGTTAAGCAATGATTTTTGTAAAGTATGGGGTTAAACGCGAAATGATTTTATGTACTCCTGTGAGAGAGGGGTTTGGATACTTTGCTCCCCTCGGTGGGAGAGGGGGGAGTATGAAACGTTTAACCATGTAATGATTTGTGCTTTTAATTGGAAAATTTCAAAAATTTTAATAAAAAAAATAAAAAATAAACCAAGATTATAAAATCTTTGCCAAAATTGTGGCAAATAGGTTAAAAATGCCATCCCCAAAAATATAAAAGAAGACCAATATGGATTTGTTAAGGGTAGAAATATTGCTCACCCAATTAGAAATATTATTAATGTATTATAAAGCATTTGATACACTCTCACAGGAATTCTTATGAGAAATAATGACTAAATATGGAATAGGAGAGGCTTCTCGGTTTGCGATACAAGAGTTATATAAAGAAGGAATAGCAGTGGTGAGAGTTAATGGTGAACACTCCCAACCTTTCCCAATACGCAGAGGCGTTCGGCAGGGGTGCCCTCTCTCACCGTTCCTATTTATAATGGCTATAGAACAACTAGCGGAAAGAATAAGAAACTGTGGAAGGATAGAAGGTTATAAGATCGGGAAAGAGGGATATAAATTAACTTGTTCACAGACGATATTATTGAAATTATAACAAATCCCAAGGAAGGGATAAAAGAAATAAAGATAATATTAGAAGACTTCAAGGAATATTCCGGATTAGGGGCAAATATAACTAAATCAGAAATAATGTATTTTAATGTGAATCTAGCTGGGGGGAAAAGAAAGAAATAGCATAACAGGTATGGGCCTGGGTTCTAAAAGAATAAAATACCTGGGTATTGAACTCTGTAGGAATATTAACAAGACTGCAGAACTCAACTATAAGAAGGTTTGGAATAAAATACTAAAGGATATGAAAAGATGGAGAAACAAAACTTTAAGCATTACAGCTAGAGTCAAGGCTACTAAAATGTTCTGGGTCCCTAAGCTGAGGTACCTTTTCCAAGCTATCCCACTAGAGATGAAAAAACAGCAAGGGAAAGGAGTTTTTCGAGGCAACGAACATAAGCTCACGGAGGAAAATTCCGGAGCTCGGGGGCCAAGGAGCAGCGCCGCGAAGAGGGGTAAGAAGAACTAAAATACTACAGAAAAGAGACTGAATGAGAAACCCCGGTGCAATCGTTTAACCCAGCCTTCTGTGAGAAAAGCCTCGAGACGAAGGCGTAGCTTAGCGGCTGGGTTTTCAGAAGACAAGAAAGGGAACCCAGAACGGAGCTATTACTTTAAACTTTATTATATATCAATAATAAATATTGTGGTTCTCTTACCGGACTACAATACAGACCCTTACAGCTCTGATTATAACTTGAAATAAGCTTAGCGATTTAACAACGATTTATAAAGGAAGGAACTTGCCTGAATCCTGGTGAACTTCTTTACTACTACAAAAAAGCAATACAGAAGGAAAACAAGCAAGCAGGAACAGAACGGAGACCAGGAACTCAAAGCTCACCACCCACCCCAGCACGCTGAGTCTGGATGTACCTGCAGTGTCGGGGAAAGGACGAGGCGTTAAGACGACAGTTTGATGATCTGTGCTGAGTGAGTAGGAGTGGGTGAGGGGGTCTCCCATTGGAAAGACGCTGAGTAAGAAAACGCTGACTCATTATCTCCCGGAGGTGGTGGGAACAAGGCAGGAAGAAGGAAACAAAGAACAAAGCTAAGAGAAAATCCAAGTGGACATAAGAAGAGAGCTTTGCTGACATCTAGTGGCCGGAAAGTTACCTCGGGGAAACTGTTACCTGGAGAATCCCCATAGAAACTACATAAACCTTGGGACTGATTAGATATAATTTGCAGGACTGACCATAAAGGAAAAAAGATGAGATTTTAAATATATAGAAAACCCTCTCCCGCTGAAAAGAACCATTACCCATCTCACAAAAAAGGAATAGAATAAAGAGAATATAAAGACCAAACAAATAGATACTTGGGAAGACAGTTTAGAAAATGGAAAAGGATACCAAGAAATCTAAAAGTCACAACACTAACACCCCAGTGGCTATACAAAGATGCCCATCAAATATGGAAGTGGAAAATGGTGAGATAAAGGAACTGATTTTGGGACTAAGAGCAGAGCTAGGTGATAAAATGGATTCTATAAATGTGAAATTAGATAAAATGGAAAATAAAATTGAGCAAAACCTGAAAATGATTGAACAAAATTCCCAAGTGATAGTGGACTTGAATAAACAATATGAAAAACTGCAAAAGAAAGGCCAAGAGATGGAGAAGAAATCACAGAACTTGACAACAAAAATAAATAAGCAAGAAGAAGTGGTGAAAAGAATATCGGATGAGTGTAGAGAAAATAGGAGGAGCCAAGAAAAAGCAATGGAAGAGCTACAAAAACTGAAAGATATACAGGAATCTACTTGGGACGCGATCGCTATGCAGGAACTAAGACAGAACGAACTGACTCTGACGTTGAGAGGTCTTAAAGAAAGTCAAGAAGAAAATGTGGAAAGCATTATCATTAAAGGGCTGGCAGAGTGGATGCAACTACAAGAGGAGGACATGTCTCTATGTATTGACAGAGCATTCAGACTGAAACCAAGACACGCACGAGATAGCAGATGGCCAGGTGACTGTCTAGTCTTTCTGAACTCTAGAATTTTGAGAGATAAAATAATGCAAAAAAGTATCAAAAATTTAAGATAGATGATAAAGAGATTGTCATCAAGCGAGAGGTTACACCAAGACTGTTGAGGAAAAGATCGAAATATAAAACACTGACTGATGTGTTGATGAGAAATAACATCCACTTTAAATGGGAATTCCCGGAAGGGATCTCCTTTATGTATAACCAGACAAGGATAAGAGGCACCACGGAGCTAGAAGCAGAAAGGTTTTGGAGAAAATTTGAGAAATCAATGGGGGGGAAGATAGAAGGGAATAAAGGACAGAAGGGAGATAAGAAAGACGAGGAAGAGATAGAGGGTGAAGAGGGTCAACTAGAGTGAGTAAGCTGCCATAAAACGGACTGAGTATTAGTCTTGCGGAGAGAGAAATTTTAAAATAGGATATTCTTTTAATCTGATTGTTACATATGTGATTGTTAGGGCGCCAACAAGTTGGCGTGCTGTAGCGCAGCAGTCAGTCAGATAAGCCAAGGTTGAACAGTCCGGGTCAGAAGCCAGCCGAAGTCAGGTATCAGTATGGGGTCAGGAGAAGTCGAAGTCAGAACAGTCCAAGTCAGGAACCAGCCAAGTCAGTCAGGGAAAAGCCAGGAACCAGGAACAAGCCAAGGGTCAGGAACAAGCCGAGGATCAGGAACAAGCCGAAGGTCAGAAACAAGCCGAGGATCAGGAACAAGCCAGGAGTCAGGAACAGAACGAGCAAGAGCAACCACGCACTCAGCATGTCAGTTGCAGGTTCTAGTGAAGGGAGGAGCTAGCCTTTGTTAAGTAGCTGGCCTGCAACCACGTCTCTTACGAGATGCAGCTGCCTCTAATTGTTCCCTGCGTCTCTCAGCTCTATGCTCTACAGCTGAGAAGGGAGGAGGGGAAGGGCTGTTTCTCTCCTCACAAGGGCCTGATTCTGGCTTGACTTCCTCCTCCTCCTGTTCTGGTCTTTCCCCCTCTCCATCTGACTCTTCCTCTTCCGAGGAGTGCCGCCACCAGTCTTCTCCAGGTATGAACTCCTCCAATTCCCCAGGTTCTTCCGTGGGTGCAGCCTCACCAGGGGGGGCTTGCCACCACTCGTCCTCATCTGGCTCAACCCTGACATCGATAGTGGGTGACATTTCTTTTTTCTTTTTTGTTCTGTTTTGGGTTTTTTTCTTTTTTTCTTTTTTTCTTTTTTTCTTTTTTTCTTTTTTCCTTTTCCTTTTTTTTGAAGCTTTTTCTTTGTGATTTTGTACTGATAACCTTTAGTAACAAAGCTGTGAATTCCAGAAAGCTCATTTTGCATTATACATTAATAAATATTGAATTAGGAGAAATGGATCTGAAACTCATTACTTGTAATATAAATGGTTTAAATAACAAGGTTAAAAGGAACCAGGTGGAACATCTGCTAAGAAAGAAAAAAACTAGACATAATATGTTTACAAGAAACTCACGTTAAGAGAGCCCACCGCCAATTACTAGTAAATAAGAGATTGGGAGAAGAATTTATTTCATCTGATGCAAAAAAGAAAAGAGGGGTAGTGATGTATATTAACCCAAGATTAAAGCCAGAGCAAATAACTAAGGATAATGAAGGTAGAATTATAGCAGCTAGAATCCAAGGGAAATTGGAAAAAAATTATAGTAATAGGAATTTATGCCCCTAATGAAAAGAGAACAGAATTTTATAAAAAAAAAGTAGAGAGTATATTATTAGAATATAGTGATAAAAAAAATCATACTATTGGGGGACTTAAACGGGGTTGTTTCTCCAGAAATAGATAAACGAAAAGGAGATAAATGTAAAAAAGAAGGGAAACTACCGAAGAGTTTCTTCGAGATGATAGATAATCTGGATCTACAAGATGCTTGGAGATGTAGACATCCTACACAAAAACAGTTCACTTTCTTCTCCCATCCAAATGATTCTGAAAGTAGAATTGATTCGATATGGGTAACTAAAGAACTATTAATGAGCTGCAAACAGATAGAGATACTACCCAAAACTCTTTCTGACCACAACCCAGTGTATATGGAGATAACAGGAGAAGTAAGAGGACCGAGGAGATGGAGATTAAATGAACTCTTATTGAATGATGAAACTATAATTAAGAAGGCAGAGAAGGTGTTAACAGACTATTTTGAAATGAATCTTAACCAAGGACTTGATATAAATACTGTTTGGGACGCAGGGAAAGCTGTAATCAGGGGCTTTTTTATAAGTCAAAATAACTGGAAAAAAAGACAAAAGGAGAAAAAACTGGAAGAGCTATTAAAGGAAATAAGACATAATGAGTTAGACTTAATGAAAGTCAAGAAAGAGAAAAAAAGATGAGATAAAGAGGAACATCAAACTATTGCAGACCCAGGTCTCAACTATATTAGATAAAGAGATAGAGAACAAAATAAGATATCTGAAGCAAAGGAGCTTTGAATACTCAAACAAGACAGGGAAATATCTGGCCTGGCAATTAAAGAAAAAACAAAAAGAAAGATTAATAGAGGAAGGAGAAATAATTACAGACCCTAAAAAAATAATAGATTCATTTGTGAGATTTTATACTAAGTTATACAAAGAAGAAAAATATGACCAAATAGAAATAGAGACTTATATTAAAAAGACCAACTTATGGAAAATAGATGAAAAAGAGATACAAAATATGAATGAACCAATTACAACCCTAGAATTAAAAGAAGTAATAAAGAGATCGAAGATAGGTAAATCCCCAGGTGTGGATGGACTACCTGCCTTATTTTATAAAAAGTTTGAGAAAATACTGAACAAACCTTTGAGGATGGTCATGAATGGAATTTACGACAAAGGGATTACTCCAAAATCGTGGGAAGAAGCACTTATTTCAGTTATCCCCAAGCAAGAAGCAGATAACAACCAGGTTAAAAATTATAGACCAATTTCCCTTTTAAATAATGATTATAAATTATTTACCGGAATTATGGCAAATCGGCTAAAAAAATTATTGGGTGATAAGATAAACAGGGACCAGGCGGGCTTTCTACCAAATAGGTATATGCATAGTAATATGAGGAACGTCATTGATATTTTGGAATACTTGAGTGTAAAGAGAGAGAGAAAAGCGGCCCTTCTACTCCTGGATGCAGAAAAAGCCTTTGACAAAGTTTCATGGCCATTCCTCAAAAGTGCAGTAAGATTATTAGAATTTGACAAAAATTTCTTAAATGCAGTGGAAGCAATATATAAATCAAAGAGTGAAGCTTATAATAAATAGTGAGATAACAGGAGAAATAGATGTACAAAGAGGTACCGGACAGGGCTGCCCTTTATCCCCACTACTTTTTATATTGTGTTTGGAATGTCTATTGGAAAATATGAGAAATGATGATAAAATGAAAGGCATCAGGAATGGAAGAGATGTCCATAAAATCAAAGCATTCGCTGATGATGTTATTATTATGGTAGAAGACCCAATAGTAAGTATTAAGCAGAGTATAGAGAGAGTGGAAGAATATGGGAGCCTGGCAGGCCTTAGTTTAAATAAGAACAAAGCCAATATCTTGACTAAAAACCTGACGAAGGAAGAAATTGAGGGACTACAAAAGGAAGTAGGACTGAAAGTGGTAAGTAAAGTAAAGTATCTGGGAATATGGATCACCAATAATACAAATAATTTGCTTAAAGATGATTATATTAAGGTATGGAAAGAAATAAAGAAGGAGTTGAAGACCTGGAATAGATTAAATTTATCCCTTTTAGGTAGAATCGCAACCATTAAGATGAATATTCTTCCAAAAATGTTGTTCCTCTTCCAAATGATACCAATACTGGGAACATCTACAACCATCTTTAAGCAATGGAAGAAGGATGTCATAAAATTCGTGTGGAATTATAAGCCTGCAAGAATTAAATAAAAATTACTGATTGACACTAAGGACAGAGGTGGTTTGGCATTACCCGATTTAAAACTTTATCATGATGCGGTAGGTTTTTTATGGCTAAAAGAATGGTTATTATTAGAAAATCATGAATTGCTAGATCTTGAGGGGTTTGAAAACAAATTTGGCTGGCATGCCTACCTGGTGGAAAATAAATTAAAAGCACATAAAGGGTTTAACAATCAGATTATCAAAAAGTCTCTATTGAAAATTTGGGGAAAACACCAAAGATTATTGGAACCTAAAACACCTAAATGGGTCTCCCCAATCGAAATAATTACAGTTAAAAAAATAAACTCCAATGCAAACTGGGGCAAATATAAAGATCTGATAGAACAAAAAGACAGAAAATAAGGCAGAAATAAATTAATATCAAATATGTATAATATATTACTGGAATGGGAGGTTAAAGATGAGATGGTGAAAGAAACTATGATTAAGTGGGCGAGAGAATTGGGTAAGACAATTGATTTGGAAAAATGGGAAAGACTCTGGAAAGAAGCATGGAAGTTTACAGCAGCGGAGGGGATTAAGGAAAACATGATTAAGATGTTCTACAGGTGGTAGATGGAGGGCACAAGGAGAAGGGGACGACAGAGGATGAGATGGTTGGACAGTGTTCTCGAAGCTACTAACATGAGTTTGGCCAAACTTTTCTATGAAAAGTTATGACACTGGAAGATGAGCCCCACAGGTCAGAAGGCGTCCAACATGCTACTGATGAAGAGCAGAGGACAAGTACAAGTAGATTCAGAGCTGATGAAGCAGCTGGGCCAAAACCGAAAGGTTGCTCAGTTGCAGATACGCCTGGAAGCGAAAGGAAAGTCCAATGCTGTAAAGAAAAATATTGCATAGGAACCTGGAATGTAAGAACCATGAACCTTGGTAAGCTGGATGTGGTCAAAAATGAGATGGCGAGAATAAACATTGACATCCTTGGCATCAGTGAACTAAAATGGACGGGAATGGGTGAATTCAGTTCAGATGACTATCATATCTACTACTGTGGGCAAGAATCCTGTAAAAGAAATGGAGTGGCCTTCATAGTCAACAAAAGAGTGGCGAAAGCTGTACTGGGATGCAATCTCAAAAATGATAGAATGATCTCGATATGAATCCAAGACAGACCTTTTAACATCACAGTAATCCAAGTTTATGCACCAACTACCGGTGCCGAAGAAACTTAAATTGACCAATTCTATGAAGACTTACAACACCTTATAGAAATGACACCAAAGAAGGATGTTCTTCTCATTATAGGGGATTGGAATGCTAAAGTAGGGAGTCAAGAGATAAAAGGAACAACTGGCAAGTTTGGCCTTGGAGTTCAAAACAAAGCAGGGCAAAGGCTAATAGAGTTCTATCAAGAGAACAAGCTGGTTATCACAAACACTCTTTTCCAACAACACAAGAGACGACTCTACACATGGACATCACCAGATGGGCAGCATTGAAATCAGATTGATAATATTCTCTGCAGCCAAAGATGGAGAAGCTCTATACAGTCAGCAAAAACAAGACCTGGAGCTGACTGTGGCTCAGACCATCAGCTTTTATAGCAAAATTCCAGCTTAAATTGAAGAAAGTAGGAAAAACAACTGGGCCAGTAAGATACAATCTAAGTCGTGGAGGTTTATGTTGGAAGTACTAGACCACATGGATTTTGGAGAAAGATATATAAAGGGGATTGAGGCGATATATTGTAAGCAGAAAGCAAAAATTATAATAAATGGCAACACTTCACAAGAATGCGAGATTAAAAAGGGGGTAAGGCAGGGATGCCCACTATCACCCTTATTATTTATTTTAACATTAGAAATTCTGTGTAAAAGAATAAGGGAAGAAAAAGACATAAAAGGTATAACGCTGGGGGAGAGAAGCTTCAAGCTTAGGGCCTTCGCAGATGATATAATAATAACCACAGAGCAACCATGCGAAAGCTTAGTAAAAACTCTGGAAATAATTCGAGAATACGGCAGGGTTTCAGGCTTTAGGCTAAACTTGGAAAAGACTAAATTACTGGTTAAAAATCTATCTGCGGTCCAGAAAGAAGAACTGGTGAGGGCAACACAAATTAAAATCTATCCTAGGATAAAATATTTAGGACTATATATAACACCGAAGAATATAAACCTATATAAGGATAATTACTCCAAGTGTTGGGACGAAATCAAGAGACAAATGGAGACATGGAACAGGCTAAATCTTTCTTTGCTAGGTCGTATTGCGGTAGTGAAGATGAATGTTTTGCCAAAGTTACTGTTTCTGTTCCAGACGATGCCAATTATGAGCAAAACCAGCAATATTGATAAGTGGCAAAAAGAGATATCTAAATTTGTGTGGGGAGGCAAAAGGCCTAGAATTAAACATAAGATATTAATGAAACCAATTGATGAAGGTGGTTTTGGCTTACCGGACTTCAAGTTATATTATGAAGCCGCTTGTTGTCTTTGGTTAAGAGATTGGTGTTTGCTACATAATTGGGAAACCTTAGACTTGGAAGGATACGATCTGCGTTTCGGCTGGCACGCATACCTATACTATGGCAAAACTAAAGTACACAGAGGCTTCACCAACCATATTATAAGAAATGCAATTTATAATGTTTGGAACAAATATAAAAGACATTTTGAAATGAAAACTCCAAGGTGGATTTCTCCCCTGGAGGCCATAGCATTTAAAAGGAAAAATAATGAAATGAGAGAATGGATTACATATAACATACTACTAAAGGAGAGAGAAGGAAACCTGGAGTTGAAAAGTTACGAGGAAATTAGAACCTACCTTTCGAGTTGGTTGGACTACTTCCAGATCAATGAAAGGTTCAAACAAGACAGTATTACGGGGTTTGGCAAGGAAAATTCTAGATTTGAAAAAGAAGTTTTACATAATAAGAACAAGCTGATCTCACGTATTTATAAGATCCTGTTGAATTGGGAAGTGATGGACGAGATGATAACAGATTCCATGACTAAATGGGCACAGGATCTGGGGTACCCAATTAATATAGAAGAATGGGAAAAGCTATGGCAGGTCACCTTAAAATTTACGGTAAATAATAACATTAGAGAGACTATGTTAAAGATGGCGCATAGGTGGTACCTCACACCCGCTAAACTCTCCAAAATGTATAAAAGCCTCGCAAATGTTTGCTGGAGGTGTGGTGCAGAAAATGGAGATCTGATGCACATGTGGTGGAGGTGCCCAAAAATTAAAGCGTTTTGGGGACAGGTGTATGAAGAAATGAAAAAGATGATGGCAGTTTCTTTTGTTAAAAAACCGGGAATTTTCTTACTTAGTATGGTTGGCAAGGAGATACCAAGTAAACAAAAAGAAGTTTTTCTGTATGCGACCGCAGCGGCCAGAATGGTAGTCGCAAGGTGCTGGAAAGATCGAGAAGCACCCAGAGTCACTGATTGGCAGGTCAAACTGCAAGAATTTGCGGAGTTGGCCTTATTAACAAACAATTTAAGAGATAATACCAAACAGGATTTTGCAGGCAAATGGGAAGTCTATAAAAGATACATGCTGAAATATAATAAGAGTTTTCTTACCATGCCAGCATTCGAGGGATGAATGGTATAGAAAGAGATTGTAGAAAAAATGAGGAGCAAGGATATATTCAAGAATGTATTTAAAAGGTGGCATAAGAGATAGCAAGGGATTGAAAGCATTCATATAAATTTTTGTTTAAGCGAAGGGGTTTGTCAGGAAGTCGTAAATTATGTGGGGAGATATTTGTTATTTATTTATTCAATTTCTTTCTTTCTTTCTTTCTTTTTTTTGATTATTATTATTATTATTATTATTATTATTATTTATTGTTTTTTTTTAATTATTTCTCTTCTTATCATTTTTATTTATATTATTATTATCTATTGATTCACTATTTTGGCAGTGTTTAATAGGTGATACAGTAAGAAGTTACAGTGTAAAGCAAGACACGGATTAATATATCGGTATTGTAAATAACTTTATTATTAATGTAAGGCACTTTCGTTGTTTTTTCTTTTTTTTTCGTTCTCTTTTCTTCTTTTTCTTTGTCCACGATTGTCGCTTGTTGTATTTGAGATGCTGGAACTTTGTATGTGGAAACTTTAAAATATGCAAATAATTAATAAATAAATATGGGGGAAAAAAAAGATACAATCTAAATCAAATCCCTAATGAATACACAGTGAGGAACAGGTTTAAGGATTTAGATCTGATGGATAGAGTGCCTGAAGAACTATGGATGGAGGCTCGTAACATTATACAGGAGGCAGCAATGAAAACCATCCCAATGAAAAGGAAATGCAAGAAAGCAAAGTGGCTGTCCAATGAGGCCTTACAAATAGCGGGGGAGAGAAGGCAAGCAAAATGCGAGGGAGATCGTGAAAGATACAAGAAACTGAATGCAGATTTCCAAAACATAGCAAGGAGAGACAAGGGGGCCTTCTTAAACGAGCAATGCAAAGAAATAGAGGAAAACAACAGAATGGGAAAACCCAGAGATCTGTTCAAGAAAATTGGAGATATGAAAGGAACATTTCATCCAAAGATTACCACGATAAAGGACAAAAGTGGAAAGGACCTAACAGAAGCAGAAGACATCAAGAAGAGGTGGCAAGAATACACAGAGGAATTATACCAGAAAGATATGGAGGTCTCGTACACCCCAGGTAATGTGGTTGCTGACCTTGAGCCAGACATCCTGGAGAGTGAAGTCAAATGAGCCTTAGAAAGCACTGCTAATAACAAGGCCAGTGGAAGTGATGATATTCCAGCTGAATTATTTAAAATTTTAAATGATGATGCTGTTAAAGTGCTACACTCAATATGCCAGCAAGTTTGGAAAATTCAACAGTGGCCAGAGGACTGGAGAAGATCAGTCTACATTCCAATCCCAAAGAAGGGCAGTGCCAAAGAATGCTCCAACTACCGCACAATTGCGCTCATTTCACAAGCTAGCAAGGTTATGCTTAAAATTCTACAAGGCAGGCTTAAGATGTATGTGGACCGAGAACTTCCAGAAGTGCAAGCTGGATTTCAAAGGGGCAGAGGAACCAGAGACCAAATTGTGAACATGCGCTGGATTATGGAGAAAGCTAGAGAGTTCCAGAAAAACATCTACCGGTACTTCTGCTTCATTGACTATGCAAAAGCATTTGACTGTGTCGACCACAGCAAACTATGGCAAGTTCTTAAAGAAATGGGAGTGCCGGATCACCTCATTTGTCTCCTGAGAAATCTCTATGTGGGACAAGAAGCTACAGTTAGAACTGGATATGGAACTGACTGGTTCAAAATTGGGAAAGGAGTACGACAAGGCTGTATATTGTCTCCCTGCTTATTTAACTTAAATGCAGAATTCATGATGCGAAAGGCTGGACTGGATGAATCGCAAGCCGAAATTACTGTATTTTTCCCGCTCCATAGGACGCACCGGACCATTGGGCGCACCTCGTTTTTAGAGGAGGAAACAAGGGAAAAAAACATTTTTCTGGTTTTCCTCTTCTAAAAGCCCTGGGTTTTTTTTTAGGATCAGCTAAAAGTTTTGCAGCTTTTTTTGCAAAGGGAAAAGCCCTGGTTTTTTGAGGATCAGCTAAAAGTTTTGCAGCTTTTCTGCAAAGGGAAAAGCCCTGGTTTTTTGCAAAGGGGGAAAAGCAAAGAGAAAAAGCCCCGTTTTTATGGGGTTTAACTCACATTTCTGCAGCTGCTAAAGGAAAGGGAGCCTTTTCTACAGTTTCCAGACAGATAATCTAATCAACCAGTCACATGTCACTGGGGAAACAAACAGCCTCCCTGTGCAGCACATTCAACAATGGAGGGCGGGGCTGAAAGGGAGCGGGGACTCTTATCTCTCTCCCGATCTCTTGCTGATCAGCTGCTGAGCAGGGTCCTTTCAACACCCCCTTTTCTCTTTGTAAAATAAAAAGCATGATGCTCTTTTGGCCCCTGGGCAATTCAGCTCCAGGGACCACCATTTGCTCCATAAGACGCACAGATATTGCCCCTTACCTTTTAGGAGGAAAAAAGTGCGTCTTATGGAGCGAAAAATACGGTAAGATTGCCGGAAGAAATATCAACAACCTCAGATATGCTGATGACACAACCTTGATGACAGAAAGTGAGGAGGAATTAAAGAACCTTTTAATGAGGGTGAAAGAGGAGAGCGCAAAATATGGTCTGAAGCTCAACATCAAAGAAACTAAGATCATGGCCACTGGTCCCACCACCTCCTGACAAATAGAAGGGGAAGAAATGGAGGCAGTGAGAGACTTGACTTGCTTGGGCTGCATGATCACTGCAGATGGTGACAGCAGTCACGAAATTAAAAGATGCCTGCTTCTTGGGAGGAAAGCAATGACAAACCTAGACAGCATCTTAAAAAGCAGAGACATAACCTTGCCGACAAAGGTCCGTATAGTTAAAGCTATGGCTTTCCCAGTAGTGATGTATGGATGTGAGAGCTGGACCATAAAGAAGACTGATCGCCGAAGAATTGATGCTTTTGAATTATGGTGCTGGAGGAGACTCTGGAGAGTCCCATGGACTGCGAAAAGATCAAACTTATCCATCCTTAAAGAAATCAGCCCTGAGTGCTCACTGGAAGGACAGGTCCTTTTTTAAAAAAACTATTTATTCAGAAGATGTATATACCGCTTAACAGAAATCTGCAGCTGATTTACAGAAAAAGAATCAAAGTACAGTAAGATATGTACAAAGTTCAGAATACAGTTAATACATTTCGAATGCGTCATTTAAAACAGCCACTGAACAAAGTAGCACTCTCAAACATCTCCAATATACCTGAGTAAACAACCAAGCTTTTAGGAGACTTTCCCCCCCCTCCCCCTCCCCTCCCCCCCTCCCCTCTGGACAGACCTTCGTTCTTCAGATCTTTAACCATGTACACAGTCTGTTCATTCGAGCTTGTATGTTTGGGTTGGCTTCACCCCTTTCTATCCAGTTCCTGTAAATTGCCCATTTATTTATAATTCTTTGGCATTTATTTTCCCAACTATCCTCTGCCACTATCTGTGCAAATATTTCAGATTGTATGTATTCAAAAACTTAATCATTCCATTTTCCCATTTCCCATTTAGCCTTTTCTTTCCATCCCAGTGCAATAACTGCCATTCTGGCTAGAATCATAATCTTATACAGCTCTTGCATATTACTTTTTACTTTGTTATTTCCCAGTATTCCCGAAAATAATAAATCCCTATTCACTTCTATATTTATTTGAAATAATCCAGAAATTACCTTTGTAATCTTTTGCCAATATTCCTTAACCAGACTGCATTCCCACCACATGTGGGAATAAAATCCTTTTTCCTGACCACAATGCCAACATTTGGGACTAAACCCTTTCACTATATACACCATTTATGCCAGAGTTCTATACCATTTTAATAAAAATTTTCTACTTAGTTCTTTAAACTTTTCTATTTTAATATTGTTTATATTCTTCATCAATTCTTGGACTGTATTTTGATGGATCATACCTTCCTGCTCTCATTTAATTTGGATTATCCTTATCATTCTTTCTTTATCGCTTATCATCAATTTATATAACATCCCTGCTATCCCTTTCTTCATTATTTGTCTTTTGTTCAGCACCATATCTATTTTCATTTTTGTCCCCATCATCTCCTCTGCTTTTTTCGTTTTTATCAAATCATAAAGTCCTTCCACTTTCAACCAATATTGTTTTCCTATTTTTTCCCAAAAAACATTTTTTTTAATTAAACTCCCTTCTTCATCATACATATTCCCCAATCTAACAAATCCCCGATCCTCCAATATCCTCCACCAGCCAGATTCCCCCTGACTCTCCTGCATATATTTTAACGGCATCCATCTTGAGAGAGTTGGCATCCATTTTGTATTCCATTTCTTCCAGATTCCTAGTGCAGTTTTCCTTGGTCCTATTGTCTTCTTACAAGCCATGTTAATATCTCTAATAAATATCCCCTCTCTTCCTATTCCTTCATTTATTTCATTTTCCAGCCTAATCCATTTAGTCCTATCCTTATATCCAATATCTATTAATTTTTTCAGTTGGAACGTTTCATAATAAAATTCTAAGTTCGGTATTCCCCATCCCATCTCTTCTTGCGGTGAGTAATTTACTATGTCTGGGGTTCTAACTCTTTTGCTTCCAAAAATCCAATTTTTAAATACCTTATTCCATGTTTTAAAGCATATTTTCCTTATGGGTAGTGAAATTACTTGAAATAAATATAATAATTTCGGTACCAGAAACATTTTAACTGCTCTGATCCTACCTAGAATAGATAAATTCTTATTTTTCCATGATTTTATATCCTTCTTGATCTTCCTCCATGCTTCTTTGTAATTTACATCTGGAATCCTAGCAATATTTTTAATGATATTTACCCCCAAATATTTAATTTTTTTCTTGTTAATATCCATCCTTGTCATTTTTGCAATTTCCTTCTTCTCCTCTTTATTTACGTCCCAAAACAGAATTTCAGACTTTTCCAAATTTACTTCCAATCCCGACTCCTCTTTAAAGTCCTTCAGGATTATCATAAATTCTCTTACACCCTCAAGGGGGTTTGTAAATAATAATAGGATATCATCTGCATACATGTTCAACTTGATTTCCTCCTTTCCTTTCTTATATCCTTTTATCCTTACTGAATTTCGTATCCTGTCTGCCAAGTACTCCATACCCAACACAAATAGTAGCGATGAGAGTGAGCATCCTTGTTTAACTCCTCTTTGTATATTGAATTGATCTGAAACCCCCTCGTTCACTCTGACCACAGCCTTCCCTTCTCTATACACTTCTCGGATTGCCTCCACATACTTTTCTCCTAATCCTACCTCCCGCATGATATTCCATAAGAACTTATGTCTAATTGTGTCAAAGGCCTTATACACATCCAATTTTAAAACCACCAGTTTACCTTTTACCCTGCTTGTTAGTACGTTTAATTCGTTTCTTATAGGATGGCCTATGTATCTTCCCTTAACAAATCCATATTGATCTTCCTTAATTATTTTAGGTAGTACCTTTTCCAATCGTCTTGCCAGGATCTTTGTAAATATCTTATAGTCTTGATTTAATAGACTGATTGGTCTGTATGACCCCACCTCTGTAGGGTCCTTTTGTGGTTTTTCAATCACTACTATTTCCGCTAGTTTCCAAGTATCTGGGGCTTTCCCCCCTTCTAGGATATTATTAAATACTTTTTTTAGTTCTGCACCTAGGATATGAATTGTTTCTTTATAAAAGTCTGCAGTAATTCCATCTAATCCTGGCGATTTCTTACTCTTAAATGATTTAACTACATTCTCTATTTCTTCCAGAGAGATTTCCTCCTTCAGTCTCAATCTGTTACTTTCTTCAATTTTAAACTCTAAGCTTTCCCTACTGATATTTCTATTTTCTTCTGTATATAAAGATTGATAGAATTCTGCAAATTCCTTCCTTATTTCTTTAGAGCTATGTGTGAGTGTTTTCCTTCTGGTCTTAATGGCCTTCACCCTCTGTTTGTCAATTCTTTTCTTTAAATAGTTTGCAAGTCTCTTATATGATCCTATTGAGGTTCTCTGAAAATCGTTTTTGATCATATTATCTCTCTTCCACACCACAACTATATCCAGCTCGTCCAGTTCCTGTTTTAACTTTCTTAACTGCTCCTTCCTACTCCTTAGATATTTAACCTGTTGCTGTTGTTGCAAAATTTCAATCTGTTTAATTTTTTTCTGTCTCCCCGAGTACCACTCCTTCTTAATAGCATTCTCTTTCAATATACAATGTCCTCTTATAACAGCTTTGAAAGCGTCCCACACTACTGGGATCTCGGCTGAGCCATTATTCTCTTTAAAGTACCAGTCAATTTGATTTCTGATATATTCCCTATCAATCTCTTTTGCCATTATTAGGTTATTATACCGCCATCTCCTACTTTTCCCATCTTCTTCCAGCCCCAGCTCCTCAAATAGTGGAGCATGGTCTGATATCCATATTCCCATAGTCTTTGCCGTTTTAACACTAATTTCATTCCCATCTTTAATTAACACGTAATCGATATAAAAAAAAACTCTTGTGTCTGTTAGAAAAAAAGTAGGTTTAGTGCTGGGGTTTCCCATCTCAAACACATCCTTTAATCCCCATTTAGATAATCTAAATGTGTTATCGTTTTTTATATTCCAGTTAAAATCTGCTGTAACGATAACTTCCCCTTCAGTGTAAAGCTGCAGTTTATTCAAGATTTTCTTTATAATTTTTTTCTGTCTTGTGTTTGGACTATATATATTAGCTATTGTAAAGATTTTTTTTGTGGCACTTTGATTTTTAAGAATATAAATCTACCATCATTATCTTATTTCCGGCTCAGAACCTCTGGCCTGAGATTTGCGTTACATAGTATAGCGACCCCTCTAGCCTTGTTCGTCGCTTTGGATTATTCTATTAAGCCCCATTGCTGAGAACATAACAAAGGTCTATTATTTGCTTTAGCTCTATGTGTCTCCTGAAGGCATAATATATCCACTTTCATATTCTTTGCCAATGTCAGTACCCTATATCTTTTAATATTTGAGGCCAACCCGTTAACATTAAGAGATAAAACCTTTAAAGATCTATCCATTGTCCCGACTACCATTTATTTTTTGAACCCTTCTGTGTACATATTTTGTATTTCCAATTCTGTCCCATTCAATCCCCCTCTCCCTTCCCCCCTGAGACTCAGATAGGGATCTCCATGATCCCTGTCTCATGGTATCTTAGAGGACTGCACTCCTCTCCCTTCACTCCTGGAAAGTTTATGTCCTTAAGTATATTTACAAAAGCCCATTTTAAATGTCTCTAGTATTTATTATTTCTTGCTGTTTCCTTCATATCCCGACTGCCGTCTTCTTTTACTCTCTTGTCTCTGCACTGGAGATTCTTCACTCGGCTCTCCCTGTTGGTCTTCCTGTAGTTCTTCCGAACTTGAGAGTTCTTGCTCTATCCGTCCTTGTATTCCAACTTCTAGGTCAGTTAACATTTTTTTGCTTCATCAGGGTTCTTAGCCGAGTATTTCCTGCCATCTTTATAGACCACCAATGTAGCAGGGTAGGCCCAGGAAAAGAGGATTTTATGGTTGTATAGAGCTTGTGCATACTGCTGCATTTGTTTCCTTTCTAGCAGCGTTTCTGGAGAGAAGTCTTGTCTCACTATGACCTTTCGCTGTTTGAACTGCAGGTCTGCTTTCTGTCGAAGAGATTTATAAATTTGATCTCTTAACTTCTCCCTTGTAAATGCCATTATTACATCCCTGGGAAGTCCGGAGCCTCCTCGTGGTGTAAACAAACGATGCACTCTCTCAATTTCATATTGCTCAATTACAATTCCTTGTTCTTTGAGCCATTCAAACATCCCCTTTTCCAGGTCCTTATTTCCAATGTCCTCAGAAATGCCAGAGAACTTCAAATTCCTTCTACGCTGTCTATCATTCATTTGCGAGATTCTTTTTGTCAAGGTTTCTATTTTATTTGCATTTCCTTCTGCTACCTCTTTTGCATGCTCTGCTATTTTCGTGACTTTTTCTAATGTAGCAGTCATTCTTCTCATTTCTGCTTTCAGTTCTTGCATATCAGCACGGACGTTTATCTCCGAACGCTGGATCATCTCCCCCAGCTCCTTAATAGACTTGGCCATCTTGTTAAGGCCTTCTCAAGTCTTTGCCAAATAGGTGAATTTACAACCGTTTTAAACTCTGACTCACCCCAGTCCAGGACTTAGACGTAAACACAGTTCTCAGTGAGTTGTCTCTGCTATCAGTTTGCCATGAATTATTTGTTTTTCAGGCTTTTAATTCAGTGAGTTCCAGGAGCGATACGGGTGAGCGTCTACCCACGCCGACGCATGCGCAGTCTCCCCAGTTGGAAGGACAGATCCTGAAGCACAAGGAGAAGGGGACGGCAGAGGATAAGATCGTTGGACAGTGTTCTTGAAGCGACTAGCATGAGTTTGGCCAAACTGCGGGAGGCAGTGGAGGATAGGGGTGCCTGGCGTGCTCTGGTCCATGGGGTCACGAAGAGTCAGACACGACTGAACGACTGAACAACAACAACATCTATAGACTTCAATCTCATGACAATGGGTATTCTTGAAAACACGGCCATAGAGAAAGGTGACCAGCTCACCTTCAAAGCAATGATACTAGCGGGAAAGGCAACAATAGCTTTAGGTTGGAAAGATAGAGAAAAATGGACAGTAGAGGTCTGGACTAATAATGTTTGAATTTATTCAGTCAGACATTGTTGCAGTAACATCACAGGAAACAACATGGAGGGCCAAGTCTACTATTATAAAGACCAGATGGAACCCCTATCTCCAATAGATAACAACTACTGGAACAGAAGACATTCAGTGGAAATTAAAGACATTGTGCCTGTGGCTGAGGACAATCGTTTGAACCCTTCCAATGGATAAGGGTGGATAAGGGGGTGGGAAGGGAAAGGGAAAAATGGTACAGGAAATTTAAAAATTGCAAGGAGAGAATATAATGTATGTAAAAATTCTCGTACTTTAATAAAAATCTTTTTTTTAAAAAAAAATGATTCTTTTCCTGTGTTGCAGTCATGGGATTGTTTATATCACATGACGGTGTATGTTTTCATTCCACATTGTGGGAAGTGACGGAGACAGGATGTTTATACTACTATGTTTCTGTGATGTAGGACGTTTGTCCTTTGCTCTTTCTCTTTGCTGTCTGATGCTGAAGAGGAAGGAGCTGAGTTACAGTGCTCCAAGTGTGTATATGTAAATAAATGTAGTATAGCCAAATGCTGCACTACTGAGTCTGTACGCTGACTGCCTATACTCTGCTGATCCTGAGGTGTCTCTGAGGTATCAGTCACTGTGATGGTTAGGCTGGAGAAAGATTTTGAATCTCCCGAACGAACGACCAGGAGGGAGAGAACATGCCAGTCAGGCATGTGTCTCTGCCGGACTCCTACTCATGTGTAGGACCTCCTGACACCGGCACCTCTTTTTCTAGAAAAATAGCACTGGATAAAACCCCCAAAGAATGGGAAATGGTATTGGTTTAGGAAGAGAAACCTCTCTTACTGAGTTACAGGAGAGAATGGGGATATTGTCCTATAAATCAAGTAATCCCACAGAATGCCCTTAGGCAGCAATCCTCTACCCATTCACCTAGGAGTAAATCCCATTGACTTCTGAGTAGATGTTACCAGAGAACTGGCCATTGTGTGTACCCTCTTCTAATTCTAGAATCATAGAATATTAGACTTGGAAGGGATCCAAGGGCCATGTAGTTGAACCCCCTGCAATGCAGGAATCTCAGCTAAAGCATTCGTGACAGATGGCCACCCAACCGCTGCTTAAAAACCTCCAAGGAAGGAGAGTCCACCACCTCTCGTGGGAGTCTGTTCCACTGCCGAACAACTCTGACTGTCAGAAAGTATTTCCGAATGTTTAGTCAGAATCTGCTTTCTTGTAACTTGAAGCCATTGCCTCGAGTCCCACCCTCCAGAGCAAGAGAAAATAAGCACGCTCCCTCTTCCATGAGACATCCCTTAAGTGTCAGGAGTCCAGGTTCCCAGCTTGATAACACAGTAAGCATAGATAATTAAAAAGGAGGATTTATTGCAAAACCAAACAGATAGCCCTGGAGGGCTCTAACCAAGCCTCCAGCATCATTACTCAAGATGACCCTTCTGAAGTCTCCTTCCTGTTTCTACAGAAGATATTGAACTTTTGCATCTTGCATCTCTTGTTTTGCTTCTGGTCTAGCAGCCCTCCCATTCAGCGGCTTTTAGGAAAGATTGGATCAGCTCCCACCTCTTCCAGTTCAGACAGACTGCTTCTGTCTTTGTTCGTGCCTGATTGAACTCCTTGAGAGATTTGGCTGTGTCCCAGCCCGCTCTCCACCGTTCCCTTTGCAACCGCCATTCCAAGGGGTGGGGGAGTCGGCACTAGCGTCTGTTCACCCTGCTTGAAAATTTACCCTCTTTGCTCCTGGCTGCTTTCTTCATTTGGCTGCAAACCTTCACAGGGAGCTGGCTCATTCCTGACATTAAAATATTTGATGATGGCCATCATATCTCCCCTCAGCCTCCTGTTTTCTGGACCAAACATGCTGTCAGGGTGTTTCTCATGAGTCAAGTGTTGCTCATGAGTAACGACTTCAGTTGCTAAGACTATTTATTGTGCATTACTATTTTACAGTGTAGAGCTAGTTCAAAACATGACCGCTCAGTCACTTGCAGAATCCGGAAGTGCCCCTCTCCGGTTTCCCACCCAACACCAAAGTCTCGGCACCCTAAAACGACATCTGCGGTGCCTCCTGACCCCCCGATGCTGTGCTGGTGCCGGAACTGGCAGTTCTCCCTCAGATCCTCTCTGGCTGGCAGTGCTGGGTCTTTGACCAGAGTCTCCAAGCCTCTACAGCTCCTCCTCCCTTGGAGAGAGCTCAGACGAGAGGCTAGAAGAGGAGGAGGAGTCCGTCGACAGAAGCGGCTGGGGTTCCCTGTAACGTAGAGAGCCCTCCTCTTGCGAAGAGCTGCTCTCCCAGTCCTCCTGAGGAGGACTTCTTTCCCTGCCCTCCTCCTGAGCAGGACCTCCAACCAGCCCTTCCTCTTGAGTAGTCCTCCTGTCCCCCTCCTCCTTGAGAGGAAGATCTCTCTCCCCTCGCTCCTCACAAGGAATACCTTTGCCCTGGCTCTCCTCCCGAGTAGGACCTCCCCTCGCCCTCTCCTCACGAGGAACCGGGCAATCCCTGACACATACCCAGCTCCTTCATGCACTCCTCTTAAGGGTTGGTTCCAGACCCTTGATCATCTTGGTTGCCCTCCTCTGCACACGTTCCAGCTTGTCAATATCTTTCTTAAATTGTGGTGCCCAGAATTGGACACGGTATTCCATGTTTGCCTTGTTCTGGTGTATGCAATTATTTTTGTTTTGCAGCTGTGTGATTTGTATTCATATTGTATTGTAATGGCCATGGGTTATAAACAATAAAATTGATTGAGTCAGATTGAGTCAGTTATCAATCTTTTTTTAAAAGGTGATAGAACGGATTGCAGGAACTATCAAGGCATCTCTCTATTAGCTGTGTCTGGCAAAATTCTTGCAAGGATCTTAGCAAACTGTCTCCTATCTATATCTGAGGATATGCTTCCTGAATCCCAAAATGGTTTACAACCTGCTAAGGGGACAGTGGGTATGATTTTCACTGCTTGACAACTTCAAGAAAAATCCAGGGAGCAAAACCTACCTCTGTAAATGGCGTTTATTGACCTAAGACCTTTGACACTATAAATTTTAGGATCGTGACAATGAAAATAATGAATAGAGTTGAGGCGATAATGCATCCCTGTTTAATGACAGATCCCACTGTGAATGGTTCACTTTGAGAGCCATTGTTATCTGTGATTATTGCTGCAATATTATTGTGGAGGATCCAAACGATGTTCACAAATTTATCCTGGCAGCTGATTTTCAGTCTGACACGTCCACCGGGCAGTACAATGTCAAGCTCACTGGTGAGTATTTGCCTGGGTCTTACTTTTTCCGTCTTGAAGATGGGGAAAACACCACCACCAGTCTGTAGGGACCTCACCTGTTTTCCAAGAATTCTCAAAGATCATAGACAAAGGCTCTGAAATTACATCCACTTTAGTACCCTTGGATGCAGCTCATCAGGACGTGAAGATTTGAATTCATTTAAAGTAGCTGGGTGTTCCCTTACTACCTCTTTTCCTATCTTGGGCTGTAGCTCCCACCTTATATCAGTTTTTCTGTTATCACCAGGTTGGGCATCGCTTTTCTTTTGGGTGAAGACAGAGGCAAAGTAGGTGTTGAGAAGTTCTGCCTTTTTTCTGTCACCCAATAACATTTCTCTGTCTTCCCCACGCAGAAGACCTACCACTTGCTTGTTCTTCCTCTTACTTTGGACATAGCCGAAGAAGCTGTAACAATCTCTGGACTTCCGGTGAAGCGCCATACTGGCCGGTTGGGAGAAGCCCCAGCTCCGGGGAACTCCGCCGCTGTCAGGGAAAGGGGAGCCGTAACTGCGATACGGCCCCCAGAAAAAACTTCAGGAAGATTGTCCTGAAGACGTGGGGATCCAGCAGGTACCCTTCGCGCCTCCTTTACTCCCCGGTAAGCCCTAGTAAGGGCTGCCGAGAGCGGGTGAGGTGGTAGGCGCAGGTACTGTGGATCGATCGCTACTCTGGCACCATGAAGCGGCGACAGCCGGCGGCAGAGAGCACTTTGCTTCTTCTTGAAATTTGGACTTAAATCGGGACTCTGTGAGTAAAATTATGATTTGAAATTAAGTTTGAAATTCGGCACGGAGGGAGATCTAAAAAGGAAGTCCGTCTCCCCTGACTGCAGCAAAGACAAAGTAATGAAAATAACACTGCAGTCGCGAAAGACTTTTTAATAGCTAACTTCCAAGTTTTAAAGAGCTAGCCCCCCTGAAGGGCAGGACTAAGGGGGTAGTTTCTTTTGGATCTTTTTAAACCTGCTGGATTATAATTTGTTTAAGTACAAAGGAAGACCTGCACGCCCTCAGGATATGGAGACCGGGTCAGTCAGCGGGCAGCCATTGTGATGTAACAAGAGACTGAGACTGAGTGATACATTGTTTCCAACTTGTTTTGAAGTACTACTTTGAAGCCTTGGGAAAGCCCTGAATTGGAATTGTAAGACTGTAAAACTTTAGATGGCAACATAAGTACCTCACTAAGGGTAAAAACTTTCACTGGCTTGTAAATGGACTTTTTAAACCTTGTAGAATTGAGGCTGCTGATTGCATAAGTGGATTGTAATTTTCAGACTGGCACAAGACTTCTGGATTTCTCACAACCATTTGAGGCGAACTGGCAGCTGTCTGACCTTGAGCATTGTTTATAACAAAGACTGTTTTGGAAAGTGCCTGACAGCAAAACCTTGCAAGGGATTGGATATCCTTGACTCTGCAACTTAGTAAAATAATTTAAAGTTATGGAAAAAGAGAAAGGCACACCAGCTCAATCAATAGCAGCTAGAACAAAACAAAGGAAAGCTTCCCTCAAGACATTTGAGGAATAAGTTTTGTCTTCATTGGCTGTGTTAACAGCAAGTGTAAATTCTCAGAGGGAAACATTGAAAGCCAATACAGAAAGTATTAATTGTATGGGACAGGAGCTGGGTTTGATGAAGCAAGAAATTAAAGATACTAAATTACAAGTGGCTGATGTAGAGTCAAGAATTAATAATTTGGAGACTGTAAAAGTGCAAGACCTAGAAAGGCAAAAAGAATCCGCACAAATTGTCATTGCCAATCTACAATTGAAGGAAAGAGAGGCAAATTTGTGTATAAGGGGTTGCCAGAATTGGAACAAGGAGATTTGAAATTATTCTTAATTCAACAATTTACAGACTTCTGGGATCTGGAAGAAGAAGTGACAAAGACAGTGGTAAAGGCCTATAGATTTGGTGGCAAAGGAATGAAGGGAAGAAAATCAGTTAATGACTGTTTGGTTGTCTTCCAGAACAGAGAACAAAGAGACAAGATTTTAAGCTTACATTACAGCAAGAATTTGGAAGTGAAAAAAACAACCAATTACTCTTTTTAAAGACATTCCTAAATTTTTCCTTGACCTTAGGGGGAATTATACTGATTTGACATCAGCCCTCAAGAAGAAGGGGATCTTCTTTCGTTGGGAGTTCCCACAAGGCCTTTCCTTCAAATATAAATAAAATAAAATAAAGATCAAATCGGTTGAGGACAAGAGAAAGTATTTGGATAAACACGTGGAGGATTTTGACAATAGAAGAAGTCAGGCCTTGACACTTGCAGCTCTGGGAATAGGACAGCTACCAGGACCCCCTATCGAAGACTGGACAAAGTGCAGAAGAAGAATTACTAGGAGCAGCAGCGGCAGGACCAGGTCTGGTCGGATAAAGATGGCACTAAGAATATTAACATGGAATGTGAGAGGTTTAAATTTAAGGGCCAAAAGAAACCAGGTAAATCATGTGTTAATGAAACAAAATTTGGACATAATATGCCTGCAGGAAACACATGTAATGAGAACTCACAAAAGAGTACTGCAAAACAAAAGACTTGGCCAATAATTTATTTCTTCAGACAAGGTGAAAAAGAGAGGAGTAGTCATATATGCCAAAGAAAAATACAATCCAAGGATGATGTTCAAAGATGAAGAGGGAAGATATGTTGCGATAGAAATAACAGCGCAAGGCGAGAAATTTTTGATTCTGGGAATATATGCTCCAAACGAAGCCAAAGCGGATTTCTATAAGGAAAATACATGATACACTTCTGGACTATATGGACTATAAAATAATTTGTATGGGAGATTTGAATGGAGTCGTCTCCACATTGATGGATAGATCCCAAAGAACTAAATTCACGAACGATGGAAGACTCCCAAAGACTTTTTTTGATATGGTGGACAATTTGGACCTTATAGACACATGGAGGTTGAAAAACCCATTGGAAAGGGAACCTACGTTCTTTTCAGAAGCGAAAATGGCGTGGAGTAGACTGGATTTTATGTGGATATCTAAAGACCAAGTACCAAAAATCAACAAGGTCGAAATTGAGCCAAAGACTTGTTCGGATCATATCGCTGTACAACTAGAATTAAGACTGACTCCCCAGGGTTCGTTTAGATGGAGAATGAACAATTCATTACTGTGAAATGGAAAAATTATTGAGAAGGCCCAAAAAACCCTAAAGGACTATTTTGAAATTAACTTAAATACAACAACGGAAAAGAGGGTGATTTGGGACGCAAGTAAAGCAGTAATGAGAGGATTCTTTATACAACAAAATGCAATAAGGAAAAAGGAGCAGAATATCAAAAAAGATTCGGTTTTGTTCGAAAATCAAAGAAAAGGAGAAGAAATTGAGAAGCAAGCCGAAGGATCAACAGATCCAAGAGGAAATAAAGGCTCTGCAGGTACAATATTCTAATTTGATAAACCAGGAGATAGAATGGAAAATAAAATTAATAAGACAAAGGACTTTTGAATCTGCAAACAAATGTGGCAAATTATTGGCTTGGCAATTAAAAAAGAGACAGAAGCAAAACACAATTACTAATTTAATACTGGATGATAAAAATATAGAGAACCCAAAGGAGATCAGAAGATGTTTTCAGAAATTCTATAAACAGTTGTACAAAGAAGATAATCAGAATAGAGATAAAATACAACAGTTTTGGAAAAAATGGACTGCATAAATTACCAGAAGATAAAAAAATAACACTGAACCACCCAATTACAAGGCAAGAAGTAGAGGAAGCAATAGACCACATGCAGCTGGATAAAGCCCCAGGACCGGATGGACTTACAGCAAAATACTACAAAATTTTGAAGGACTGGATGATTCAACCAATGATGGACGTATGCAACGAGATATTAGGGGGAAGTAGGGCACCTGAGTCATGGAAAGATGCATATATAACTCTGATACCAAAACCAGATACAGATAGGACTCAAATGAAAAATTATCGACCAATTTCTTTATTGAACGCGGATTATAAAATATTTGCAAATATATTGGCCACAAGATTGAAGAGAGTATTGAAAGAATATATCCACAATGACCAAGCAGGTTTTTTACCTGGAAGACATATGAACAGCAATATTAGGAATTTAGTGGATATATTAGAAAGGCTGGATAAGAAAATTAATACAAGAGCTATTTTGATGTTTATTGATGCAGAGAAGGCCTTTGACAGTGTTTTGTGGAATTTTATGAAGCAAAATTTGAATAGCATCGAAGTTGGAGATAAGTTTATGAATGGATTAGAAGCAATTTATTTTGAGCAAAGAGCAAGAATTATAATAAACACTGTGGTGTCAGAGGAAATTAGAATTGAAAAAGGAACTAGACAAGGGTGCCCGCCATCCCTGCTTTTATTTATTACAGTCCTGGAGGTCCTGTTGAACATGATAAGAAAGGATGAAGAAATTAAAGGAAGTAGGGTGGGAGAGGAGGAATATAAATTGAGAGCCTTCGCTGATGATTTAGTGTTGACCTTACAAGATCCTGAACACAGTGCAGTGAAAGCACTGGAAACAATACAAGAGTTTGGGCAAGTAGCAGGCTTCAAATTGAACAAGGCTAAAACCAAAGTGTTGGTTAAAAAATTGACATTGGAGGAAAGATACAGATTGCAAACTGTTACTGGGTTTAGCTTTGTTAAGAAGGTTAAATACCTGGGCGTTAATATGACGGTAAAGAATTTAAATCTATATAAAGACAATTATGAAAAAGTATGGAATGAGATCAAAAGAGATTTAGAAATTTGGACAAATTTGAAGTTATCTATTTCAGGCCGAATTTCTGTAGTAAAAATGAATGTATTGCCGAAAATGTTATTTTTATTTCAATCATTGTCAGTCATTGATAAGATGGATTGTTTTAAAAGCTGGCAAAAGGATTTATCGAAATTTATCTGGCAGGGAAAGAAACCAAGAATTAAATATAAGATTTTGACTGATTCAAAGGAAAGAGGTGGATTCTCCCTGCCAGATTTAAGGATCTATTATGAAGCGGCTGCCTTTTGTTGTTTGAAAGATTGGTTTACATTAGAAAATGCTGATGTATTAGACTTGGAAGGACATGATAATGTTTTTGGATGGCATGCATATCTTTGGTATGATAAGATTAAGGCCCACAAAGGTTTTAAAATGCATATAATTAGAAAATCTCTGTTTAAAGTATGGATGAAGTATAAAGATTTGTTAGAAAAGAAAACGCCCAGATGGTTGTCACCATTAGAAGCAAAAGCCCACAAAAGAGCAAATACGGATAGACAATGGCTGAAATATAGTGACATTCTAATACAAGGAGGAGAACATTTTAAGTTGAAATCATATGAGCAATTGAAAGGACATGTTACAGACTGGTTGCAATACTATCAGATTAATAAGATATCTAAGTCAGATAGAAAAATTGGTTTTCAGTTAGAAAAATCCAAGTTGGAGACAGAATTGATAGAGCCAAAGATTAAAAATCTTTCCAGAATGTATAATTTATTGCTCGAGTGGCATACTAAAGATGAAATGGTTAAATCAACAATGATAGAATGGGCAAGGGATGTGGGGCACAACATCATGTTGGAGGAATGGGAAAAACTGTGGAAAACAGGTATAAAATTTTCAGCGTGTAACTTGCTTAGAGAGAACATTATGAAGATGATGTATAGATGGTATTTGACACCTGATAAATTGGCAAAGATGTATCATGGACAAAGTAATAAGTGCTGGAAATGCAAACAAACAGGAGGAACTTTCTTCCATATGTGGTGGTTGTGCCCAAAGGTAAAAGACTTCTGGGAAAAGATTTATAATGAAATGAAAAAAGTGTTGAAAAACACATTTAAAAAGAAACCAGAAGCCTTTTTACTGGGCATCCTAGGCCAAGAAATTCCAAAATGTGATAGAACTTTATTCATGTATGCCACAACTGCAGCTATAATTTTGTTGGCTAAAAACTGGAAGACAGAAGAAATACCAATGATTGAAGAATGGCAGATGAAAATGATGGACTATATGGAGCTCGCTGAGATGACTGGGAGACTTCGTGACCGGAGGGATGACGCGGTGGAAGAAATTTAAATTATACTTAAAAAACCATTGTATGATAGAAAATTAGATATAATTTGGAAGATAAGCTAGACTGTAGATTTAGAGTTTGGTTATGATGTTGAAATTGAGAAGGTATGGGTCGAGATATTAAATAAGTTTAATGATTTTTTAATAGTAAAATAAGATATTTTAAGATGGTAAGAAATTACTAAAGATTATTCACAAGGAACGCAGGAAGTGGAGACAGGAGGAAGTCTGGATACAATGTTAAGGAAAGATGTTAAGGATAGTGTAACTTTTTTCTTAAACAAGACCTGGAGCTGACTGTGGCTTCTTATAGCAAAATTCTTATAGCAAAATTCCAGCTTAAACTGAAGAAAGTAGGAAAAACCACTGGGCCAGTAAGATTCAATCTAAATCAAATTCCTTATAAATACACAGTTGAAGTGAAGAACAGGTTCAAGGATTTAGATTTGGTGGATAGAGTGCCTGAAGAACTGTGGATGGAGGCTCGTAACATTATACAGGAGGCAGCAACGAAAACTATCCCAATGAAAAAGAAATGCAAGAAAGCAAAGTGGCTGTCCAATGAGGCCTTACAAATAGCGGGGGAGAGAAGACAAGCAAAATGCGAGGGAGATCGTGAAAGATACAGGAAACTGAATGCAGATTTCCAAAGAATAGCAAGGAGAGACAAGAGGGCCTTTCTAAACGAGTAATGCAAAGAAATAGAGGAAAATAACAGAATGGGAAAAACCAGAGATTTGTTCAAGAAAATTGGAGATATGAAAGGAACATTTCGTACAAAGATTACCACAATTAAGGACAAAAGTGGAAAGGACCTAACAGAAGCAGAAGACATCAAGAAGAGGTGGCAAGAATACACAGAGGAATTATACCAGAAAGATATGGAGGTCTCATACAGCCCAGGTAATGTGGTTGCTGACCTTGAGCCAGACATCCTGGAGAGTGAAGTCAAATGGGCCTTAGAAGAAGAAGAAGAAGAAGAGTTTGGATTTGATATCCCGCTTTTCACTACCCGAAGGAGTCTCAAAGCGGCTAACATTCTCCTTTCCCTTCCTCCCCCACAACAAACACTCTGTGAGGTGAGTGGGGCTGAGAGACTTCAGAGAAGTGTGACTAGCCCAAGGTCACCCAGCAGCTGCATGTGGAGGAGTGCAGACACGAACCCGGTTCCCCAGATTACGAGTCTACCGCTCTTAACCACTACACCACACTGGCCTTGCTAACAACAAGGCCAGTGGAAGTGATGATATTCCAGCTGAACTATTTAAAATGTTAAAAGAGGATGCTGTTAAGGTGCTACACTCAATATGCCAGCAAGTTTGGAAAACTCAGCAGTGGCCAGAGGATTAGAGAAGATCAGTCTACATCCCAATCCCAAAGAAGGGCAGTGCCAAAGAATGCTCCAACTACCGCACAATTGCACTCATTTCACACGCTAGCAAGGTTATGCTTAAAATTCTACAAGGCAGGCTTAAGCAGTATGTGGACCGAGAACTCCCAGAAGTGCAAGCTGGATTTCGAAGGGGCAGAGGAACCAGAGACCAAATTGCAAACATGCGCTGGATTATGGAGAAAGCTAGAGAGTTCCAGAAAAACATCTACTTCTGCTTCATTGACTATGCAAAAGCATTTGACTGTGTTGACCACAGCAAACTATGGCAAGTTCTTAAAGAAATGGGAGTGCCGGATCACCTCATTTGTCTCCTGAGAAATCTCTATGTGGGACAAGAAGCTACAGTTGGAACTAGATATGGAGCAACTGATTGGTTCAAAATTGGGAAAGGAGTACGACAAGGCTGTATATTGTCTCCCTGCTTATTTAACCTATATGCAGAATTCATCATGCGAAAGGCTGGACTGGATGAATCCCGAGCCGGAATTAAGATTGCCGGAAAAAAATATCAACAACCTCAGATATGCTGATGATACTACCGTACCTTGATGGCAGAAAGTGAGGAAGAATTAAAGAACCTTTTAATGAGGGTGAAAGAAGAGAGCGCAAAATATGGTCTGAAGCTCAACATCAAAAAAACTAACATCATGGCCACTGGTCCCATCACCTCCTGGCAAATAGAAGGGGAAGAAATGGAGGCAGTGAGAGATTTCACTTTCTTGGGTTCCTTGATCACTGCAGATGGTGACAGCAGTCACGAAATTAGAAGGCGCCTGCTTCTTGGGAGAAAAGCAATGACAAACCTAGACAGCATCTTAAAAAGCAAAGACATCACCTTGCCGACAAAGGTCCGTATAGTTAAAGCTATGGTTTTCCCAGTAGTAATGTACGGAAGTGAGAGCTGGACCATAAAGAAGGCTGATCGCCATAGAATTGATGCTTTTGAATTATGGTGCTGGAGGAGACTCTTGAGAGTCCCATGGACTGCAAGAAGATCAAACCTATCCATTCTCAAAGAAATCAGCCCTGAGTGCTCACTAGAAGGACAGATCCTGAAGTTGAGGCTCCAGTACTTTGGCCACCTCATGAGAAGAGAAGACTCCCTAGAAAAGACCCTGATGTTGGGAAAGATGGAGAGCACAAGGAGAAGGGGATGACAGAGGATGAGATGGTTGGACAGTGTTCTCGATGCTACTAACATGAGTTTGGCCAAACTGCGAGAGGCAGTGAAGGATAGGCGTGCCTGGCGTGCTCTGGTCCATGGGGTCACGAAGAGTCGGACACGACTGAACGACTGAACAACAACAACAATGTTTTTTTATAAAATTTAATAAATATTTTTTTTATAAAAAACAATCTCTGGCAAGCAAGCAACCTGATAAGCAGGAACAACTCTCTGTCAGTGTAAAAATAAGGAGACGACATGGGAGTTGATGCAAGTGAACTGTGCAGGAGCAAGCTGCCGGCTAGCTTTGCAGAGCCTCTTTTATTAGCAAGATATGCAAAACCAGCAAGATACATTCAGGGCTTTGCCCTTTACACTTATCCAATCCCGAGCCCCCTGGATGTTGCCTTGTTATCTACGCAACTTGCTCCACCACATCCTGTTTCCATTGCAGGGGGAAATACCTTTGCAAAGGAGGTAAACAGGGCACGGAACACTGCTGAGGAGAGAAAAGGTCAAAGAGTGGGCATGGCAGCTAGACAAGCTGTGGCTTGTCTTATGCTGTGGGGGAGGGTGTGCCCTCACCCTGCGAGCCATCCCTACAGTCAGTTTTATGTAAGTTTAATTAAAAGAAGAAACACATCCAGAGCATGGCCCTCCCGCCTGCTATTATTAACTTTCGTTGCTCAGTCTGACTCATCGTCCTGCCCCCAACAGGAAGAATGCCAAAATCCCACCTTTTTTCTCCTTCCCTTCCATTGTTCTCTGAGCTTCTCCCATCTCCTAGTTTGGGGACTGAACGGCTGGCCTGTCTCCTCCCCACTCCCATAAGACACAGCCTCAGACTCTGCCTTATCTGATGGTTGTCTGGCAACGCTCTGGCCGACTTCCAACTTTCCCTCTCCTTAGGAGCTAACAGCTTCTTCCCTGGGAAGGAGGGGGGCCAGGCTGTCCTCTCTAAACTCTGACAAACAGGTCTCAGCTGCAGAGTCGACCCCTTGTTGAGTTAGCTCAGTTTCTGAGGCCGACTCTTCTGCTGTGCTCTAGGGGGCCATGTTCATGGCAGAAACCTTGTAAGATGTCAAAACTATAAAATAAATGTTCAAAATGCACAGGGTGGGTGCACATACACAAGTACATAAACTGTATTCTGAAATGGTGCAGTGGAGCAATCCTGAAGCCATTTTGACTCTCTTAAATGACTCCAAATATTTTCCTGCAGTAGAAGGAAGTATCTGGGGAAGCCAAAGCCTGTGAATAAATAAGCTGCTTGGAAATACAAAACCAGTCTGGCAAGTATCTGTTAAGCAGAGCAGACTGTCAATAGAGTATCTTTTGTGTAACAAAAGGTGCAAATTTTTAAATGAGACTCAGGTACTAAAGTATTTGCCATGTCAACTGGGATGGCCCAGGCTGACCAAAGTGAGGCAATCAGCAAACATTATCACATATTTTTACAGTCAGGAGATAAGTGACACACTCAAATTTCTGCTGTAGACCACCTTCTTCTGTGCTGTATGTATGATGCTTTTGGGTGGTCTTTGGTTAAGGTTGGGCAGTTTCTAAAGGCTTTAAAAGTTCTTGCACATCCTTGTTCTGGGTTCTCAGCTCCTATAAAGTGGGTGGGGAAGGGGACCCTGTTGCAACAAAATAATAAAGAACTGCCTTGCTTTCACTGGATCCTGCCTCTGTTCATTCTTCTCTGACCAATAACAAACCTGGGGGGCCCCGAGTCCCTTAAAATGGGAGTTAGGCTGTTAAAGGCATCCCCCTATTTTCTGGTAACATAGTCACATGGACAAGTTTTCTTTGTTAGAGGCTTTATTGGTGGATGTTTTTTGTCTTCTGGCACTGAAGCTTTGTTTATTTCATGGGTTTAACAGCTGGAAGACAAAGGTGTCTCATTTGTAAAATGGTTGCATCAAACTACAAGGGTGATCAGCAGTAAAAGTCTCTCCTGTTTTAGAAAAAGTCCTAGAATGTGCCTAATTTTTAACTCCCACTTGTACAAACGGATGGCTCTGTGTGGCCTAGGCTCCCCCACCAGCACCACCATCCACCTCCAAACTGGTTTTCAACAAGAAATGACACCCCCACCCACCCTCAGGATCAGCAGTCCCATGTCTATTAACACTGTGGAGTGGAGTGAAAGTCTGACTTCTACAAAATGTATACAGTTAAAATATAAACATTTCAGTGTCTGAGGGAGAGAGAAGCACTCATTAATAGCCAGACAATCTAGGACAGGGGTCTGCAACCTTTAAGACAAAAAGAGCCACTTGGACCCATTTCCGAAGGGAAAAAAAAACTGGGAGCCGCAAAACCATTGCGACATTTAAAACAAATATAACACTGCATTTTATTTTTAAAAATCTGATTTAAATTTTAAAAAATCCGATTTAAATAAAAAAAATCTGATTTAAGTAAAAAAAAAATCCATTTTATTTATTTATTTTTTAAAAAAATCATTCATTTTTATCTACCCTGGGGACCACTACCAGGTCACAGCCTGATCCAAGGTGGGTTGCAACAGCATACAAATATTTGATTTGTTGTTATTTTTCTAAAAAATGAGTCCTCAACTGCACACTTGTGTTAAATGTTTGTCCCATGTCTAATTGAAGACTGCTGGCTTTTACAATAATCTTAGTGTCTTTTACCCTTGATATTCCAGACCAGAGGCTATGCTCACCTCTTCCAACCTCCTCTCTTGCTAAATAAAGCACAGAATTGCACCAGAGAAGCCTGTGATGTTTGTGCTGACTTGCATACAGGTGGCTGTAGTAGTTCATAGTGTTCAAACCTTTTTAGGGGAGTTCCCTGCCCCCTTAATGACAATGGCGATAGATTTTGCACATGAACACAGATCCAAGTTAGGACTCCTCTCTTCCACGCCAACAGGTGCTTTGTCAAGGCTCCCCTAACACACACTCAGGACAGAGGAAAAACTGCAACCTTTTGGGGCGTCCCGGCCTTGCTCCGGGGCGGAGAGAGACGCGCGCCCGCGAGAGCGCGGTCTGAGGCTGCGAGCGGAACCAGGAGCGAAGGAGGCAGCGGCAGGGAAACAGGCGCCGCTTCCTCGACCATTTTTAAAAAGAGAGCTTCCCCCTCGCCTGCCACCCGCCGCCCCTGGCCCAGCCCACAGCTGCCTACCTCGTCGTCGCCTCGATGCAGCAGCCAGCAGCAGCTCCACGCCAGCAGCAGCAGCCACACCTCCGGAGGGAAACTGCTGCTGTCTGCTGCTGCGCCTGCGCTGGCAGAAACGAGGCACGACGCATGAGCAGAGCAGCACAGCAGCAGCGCCCTCAGCCTCCGGAGGGCGGGCCGCCGGCCAGCTGGAGGGCGGCCGCTGCCGCTGGCCAGCTGGAGAAGTGGACGGGTGTATGCGCCCCGGAGCCCCGGAGCCACGGCAAAGGTATAAAAGAGCCACATGCAGCTCCGGAGCCGCTGGTTGCTGACCCCTGATCTAGGAAATGGAGGAAACAGTGAAAGGGGTGGGGAGAGCCAGATGAGTTGCTTTTGAAAAGGCCAAGGACCATTGCCAAGCCTTCCCCTTTCCTGTATGATCAACCCTTTAATGCAGGGGTCCTCAAACTACAGCCCACGGGCCAGATCCAGCCCGCCAGGGTCCTGAACTCACCCCACCCAGCAATTGTGGCTTCCACCAGCGACGGCAGTTCAAAGAGAATGAGTCACTGTGAGAGGAAAAGGCAGACCAGACAGTGGGGGAAATACAAACAAACCAGCTCGATGGGTGAGCAAAACTTATAGTGCATGCCCAACCCTATAGAGGGAGATGGGAAGCCACAGATTGCCAGAGATGCGATCAAGGAAAACCACTGACAAGAGGAGGATCAGTCCCCAGAGACGCAGTGCAACGACTCCTGCCCTCTCCTTGCCTTCCTAAAGTGGCTGCCACCCCAGTTTGAGAAGGGGGGGCAAGACCACGCAACCCTGCCCGCCCCTCTTTCCAGCCCCACAACACTGCATGCATGAATCACTGGGATGGGGTGAGATGGGGGGCTGGAAAGGAGGGAGTGCGTGGGAAAGGTTAAAAAAAAAGTCCTGGGGTGCGTTTCTGTGCAATGGCCTCCAAAGAGATCGCAGTTCAGGCTGAGAAGACCATGGGGGGGGGGATCAAGCAACAACTTTCCCCACCCCCCTTTTTTGCAGAGCTCCAGGCGACTGCAGAGCACGATTCCTGCCCCCTCCTATTGTTTCTTAGTTACAACTCCCCCCACCCAACCCGACTCAGCCATTATCACATGGCTACCTCATGAGGAAACTGTCCTGTGTTATTTCCAACCTTTGCCAGATCCAACAATTTAGGGGTTAGATTAAATTCTAACTCTTTATTGAATTCAGAACAATGTGTAAGGAGGCTGCTGGCCCATTCTTGTTTTGAAAGCCCTCCAGACCTCTTGAGGAGAAGACACACGAAGGATAGCCTCAGATTGCAGGATGAACACTTGCATCACTTGCTGCAACTAGCAGTGACAAATATGGAACCGCATATTGACCATCTCATTAGCCAAAAGCAGGCCCATACTTCCCATTGAAATACTTATAAGTTTATGTTGATTAAAATTGTTATTCATTCTAAATATTGTATTGTTTTTCCTGTTTTTTGTGCACCACAAATAAAAGATGTGCAGTGTGCATAGGAATTTGTTCATATTTTTTTCAAACTATAGTCCGGCCCCCAACAGTGCCTGAGGGACAGTGAACTGGCCCCCTGTTTAAAAAGCTTGAGGACCCCTGCTTTAATAGTTCCCAGAGTGTGAGCCTTTTGAAACTATGTGGCTCCACCTTCTTCTCCCTGACCCCCTCCAGGTATTGCCAGCCAGTAGCTTTCCCATTTTGCTGCTTTAATATAAAAATGCCATGCCATGCCTGCCATGTTCTTGTTTATATTTCATTTGTAAGCAGCTTAAACTAATATTCTCTCTAGATAGATATATGCCATGCGCTGCTCCCAGCCTTAATTTGTATGATTTTACACACAAACTCAATCCAAGAGTTATTCAAATTCATCCAAGCGGGGCAATTTCAAGGTACACCTCTGCTGTCTTCAACCATGCTATCTGAATATTCTTTATGCCCATTTATTTATTTCTCTTACTTCCCAGTTTAAAAAAATATCCAGTTTAATTTAATACCAGTGGCTTCATTTTTTATTTCAAATGATTTTCAACAAATTCATAGTTTATTTCTTTTAAGAGAAAATGAGGGGGGGAATCAATGGAAAATCAGTCTAAATTCTTTATTCAGGTTCAGAACAAGTAGACAAGAATTAAACAAAGAAAGAAAATATATGAACACACACACACAACATAAAATCTGCTTTAAGATATTAACAGATATTTTAACCACTTAAATTGTAGGTTTTTCAATTGCATCCAGTAGTAGACTAAATAATGAATAATCATAAAATAACTCTACACCTATTTTATTGAGAAATCGCAGGTCCCAATTTTTGATAAATTCCATCTTAAGTAACAGGCAAAGGGATGGATTGCCTTGCGGATCATAGATTGGAATAAGTCCTTTGATCCCCGCCCCAGCTCTGTCTCCTGAAAGGTCGATGCCAGGGAGTTGAAGACTCGGCCCCAGATGTCCAGACACAATTCTTGGTTTCTATGTTTCCTGGACAAGAATTGCGTTTGGACAATCAGAAGCAAAGGTTCCAGGATCTATCTGTGTTTTGTGTTGACATCTCGCTTACAGGGAGAGAAATAAAATTAAACAGCAGCAGCAACAACAAACAAAAATAGACATTCTCCTAGGAAAAACCACAGCATGCCCAAACTGCCCCCTTGACCACTTTTGCACTCCTTCCTCTCCCTCTCCCCTTCCTCTCCCACTCCCACTTCTCTCATCCTGCCTCCTGTCTCTCTCTTCCCCCTCCTTCCTTTCTCACTCTTAATTTAATCAGATCGTTTTGGCAGGGCATGAGTGGGGGAGGGGAGTGAAAATGTGGTTTAGGGAATCTATCCCTTCTAAGCCTCTGCTGTTGCCTATGCCTGTGAAACTGACTAGGTTTTCAAAATAAGAATGTCCAATTTGTAAATGATAAAGTAAAATTGATTGTGTGTGCTGAGTGGGGTGGGGGTGGCTCACACCCTCTTACACACATAAACCCCAAATAAGTTTTGAATAAATCATTGTTGATCCCCTTCCTTGTGGGTGCAGTAAGAAATATCATCTAAGGGGTAAAAAACCTATTTTCCTTCTGCTTTTTAAAATGGGATCTTGGAACAGGTTGCCAGCCTCTGAGACCCCACCCCTGAGCATCCTGCAGAGAACACTGTTTTCATTGCCCACCACCACCTCATCACAAACATTCAAAATAATGGTTTCAAAAAGAAAAATATTTTAATTTTATTTTTTAAATATACACCGTGGTTCTGTATTTTGAACCATTTCATTCCCAATTTGGTCTTAGAGGACCAGCAAAAAGGAAATGGAATTTAGAACTATATTCCACAATCATCATCTTTTTTCCAAATTTAGTTTTTCCCTGTAAAATTAGATGCATTTTTCCAGTTTTTACCAGCAAAGATCAAACATCCACTTTTCAGGATGAAATTCCCTGCTCAAACAAAACAAAAGCAAAACAAAACAACAAAATCTCCTACACAATTGAATCCTACCTATATTATATCATTTCTGTTTTATTTGCATGATCAAAAATAGGATTCTAAAGATCAGCATCAAATGGTCCATTATATTGTCTGTCTCCTTCTCCACCCCTGTTCCAAACCTGAAGGCTCATATTCGCAGTGGTTCGGAGTTTTTGTTTTTATTGCTGTAATAAATATTCTAGAATTGGCATGAATCTACGGGGATGCAAATTAGAAAGGCTTTCACTTTTTTGTAAAGAAGTGGTTAAGTGCTGATTTGCCTTTCTTTTCCCTTCAAATAGTTAAACTTATCTCATATAAGACACAGCTTCCCCTGTGGAAAATCGCAGAAAGGGTCCAAGTGGAGATTTAAATTTCATTTCAACTGATTCGAAGCAGCTGGCCCACACGGAACTGGTCTAAACCTAAAGTGGAATCGCTAGCAGAAAGGAAAATATTGCTCCACATATGCAGGCATGCATCCAATGCGTGAAGTTTAAAGTCTTGCTAGCTAATTATAGGCAATCCTGGGGTGGGGGAGGGAGGGAGGGAGGGAGAGAGAGCCAGAGCCAGAGCCAGAGAGAGAGAGAGAGAGAGAGAGAGAGAGAGAGAGAGAGAGAGAGAGAGAGATGGAACATTAATGTTTTAGAAACCCGCACAATTGATGATGATCTTAATAAAGATAATCACTTTAAAATAAAGCAAAACACAGTCACAGCAGTTTGGAGCAGGAGTGACTAAATCCCAAGAGACACAGCTGTTGACCCCTTAGTTAGATATGGACACTTACTTCCCTGCTGTATATATACCCAGAGATATTCCCTCTCCTTGGAATTTCCTAGATTTTTCCATCCAGATACTAGTGATACTATAAATCCCCTGCTAGACGATTGGAAAGAAAAGCAACCAGGAATTTAAAAACACAAACAAAAACGAGAGAAGGATAATAGAAAATAACAATAGTATATTTCTTAACATTGGTCTACAAAAGTACCTCCTAAAGTAATATCTAAGCATGGTTGCCCACCCCACCAACATTGCCACCCATACAATGTGGAGTTTCCTAATTACCAGCCGAGTTCCTTTGCTCCTTTACACCTGTTACCTGTTTTCTTCCTTCCAAACCAGGCAGCATGCACATGGATGTTGGCCAAGACCTATCTGCTAACAGGCATTCCCAAGTGACTTTTGTATTTGGGGTGAGGGGAGAAGCAGAGTATCCAGAGGCTGGATGTTTTCCTTCCAAATGTCCCCCTTGGGCCCCTCCCCAAATCTTCTTCATGGATTGTTTGCCTCTGGGTCGCTTTTTAATTTTTTAAAACCCCCACCATTTCTCTCTCTTTCTCTTTCCTCCCTGCTCAGCTCCCGCAAATCCATTTGAGCTAGCAGCATCCGCTGCCAGGGATGCAGCAGATGAGCTCTGCTATGGTCCAAATCCGGCTCCAGAGCCAGCTGCAGAGCTCTGATGCATGAAGTCACACAGGAGACAGTGGACTGAAGGCAGCGGCTGGTTGGGCCAAGGTCTTTACTGGAGCCCCACAACAATAAGTGTGTTGCAGAGGAGGGCTAGCGAAGAATGGGGGTGGCCTGCAATTGGTGCTGGATTTGAATAACCCACAGTGTGATAAATGTCCATTGTGTTTTAGGGGGTAATGAATCTCCCGTTCTCTTCAGAGCTCAGAAACAACAACAGCTGCAAACTGGAGCTGGCCATCTATTAAATACACAACCCCAAAGCCTGGGCCTGAAGTTAAGGAGGCCAACCAGGGCTGTTTAATCAGCTAATGATGTTGTGTTTGTGTGTGTTAATTTCTGTTCATTGTTAACAGCGCCATAAAGTTTGTTGGCAATAATATTATCCTAAACAATCAGGAATCCATTCTGTCTGTCTCTTTTAAATGCAGCAGCCTTGATAAAGACCCCATGTTTTAAGGGTTTGTGCCATAGTTACTATTTTCTTTAGCACTGTGAAATCATAGAATCATAGAATTCTAGAGTTGGAAGAAACCACAAGGGTCATCTAGTCCACCTCCCTGCAGTGCAGGAATCTTTTGCCTAACATGGAGCTCAAACTCAACCCTGAAATTAAGAGTCTCATGCTCTACCAATTGAGACAGCAGCAATGCTTAGAATACACACTACTCTTCCTTAGATTCTAATCCCTGGACAGTCTGACACATAGTTTTTAACACAAGCTTAATTTAGCACATTGAACTGTGATGCAGATACAAACTAAGAATACAGGCTACTATGCTCTACAACTCAGGATTTGGCAGAAGTATGATTTTACAGTCAGAAATGGACACACTATCTTTAAGGGATAGAAGAAGCTTTATGATAGATGCACTGTGGCTGCTGATAACCTCTTAATAAACTACTCAGCTCATTACTTCTTTTGAGTTATTTCTGGAAATAAATGAAAAGGTTTTTTATTCTAATAAGCTGTCAGGGTTGAGCCAGACGAGGAGGAGTAGTGGTGGCAAGCCCCCCCCTGGCGAGGCTGCACCCATGGAAGAATCTGGGGAAATGGAGAAGTTCATACCTGGAGAAGACTGGTGGCGGCACTCCTCAGAAGAGGAAGAATCAGATGGAGAAGGGGAAAGACCAGAACAGGAGGAGGAAGTTGAGCCAGAATCAGATCCTTGTGAGGAGAGAAACTGGCGGGTCCCCTCCCCTCCTCCCTTCTTAGCTGTAGAGTGTAGAGCTGAGAGACACAGGGAACAATTAGAGGCAGCTGCAGCTCATAAGAGATGTGATTATGGGTCAGCTACTTAAGGAAGGCCGGCTGCTCCCTTCACTAGTACCTGCAACTGCTGTGCTGAGCGTGTGGTTGTTCTTGCTCATCCTGTTCCTGACTCCTGGTTTGTTTCTGACTTGGACTGTTCCTGACTTTGGCTTCTCCCGACCCCGGTGCTTATACCTGACTTTGGCTGGCTTCTGACCCGGACTGTTCGGCCTTGGCTTATCTGACTCTGACTGCTGCGTTTCAGCATGCCAACTTGCAGGTGCTCTTCCAACCTCTGGCGCTGTGAGTATGACAGAACAAGGGGCCACTGGGGGGGATTCCGGCAACCCCTCCTCCTTCTGCCCAAGCACAGATAGATGAGCTGCAGGAGACTGTACAGCAATTGCTGCAAGCCAACCTAGTGCTTCAAGGGCAAATCCAGCAGTTAACTCTTGCCGTTAACAGCCAGCAAGCGCAAGCCCACCTCCTCGCACCCCCCCCCCCGTGTTACCGCCTGTGAAGTTCCGCAGGGATAGACAAGAGTTCCCAGCTTTCAAGGCGCAGGCTATGATGTACATATGTACATACGAGTGAGGGAAGTGGAGTTTGGGTCCCCCGAGGCCAAAGTAGCATTCCTTTTTTTTTTTTTTAATAAGAATTTATTGATTTTTTATAACAAACAAATAAAACACCAACATTAACCCAACACCTAACTAAAGATAGACAAATACAAATACACCAATAATTCTTCTTGTTTCGTAAAAAAAAAAAAAATTCTTGGTCGAATCTTGGCACAGACTTCCCCTGCCTTTTCACCTTCGGTTCTAATACCAAATATTCCTTTAATAACATCATATGCTGAAAAAAATCAAATTCCTTTTAAAAAGTTAACATCTAAACATTCTTCATAACAAATCTTGTTTTATAATATACATTATTTTCCCATTCTTAACTTAGCCAAAAATCAAATCATATTATAACTTCATATTAGTTCCACACAAAATTCTAATTCTTAACACATTATTCTCACAATAAATCATAACAAATATCCTCTTTCACTAAAACTGCTGTTAATAACAAAAATTTAAATATCTCTTTTCTTAATCAGAAGCTTAAAGTCTTGACACACCTGTTTCAGGTTACCATAATATATCATTTTTTCTTTTAACCTTAGTACAGATCACCCTATCCCCCTTCTGTCCATTTTCTTTGGTCGTCTTGCTCCAGAGCCGCTCCTCGCAGTGTCTTTTTTTCTTATAAGTCCACAGATCCAGACAGAGTCCAAAACAGTCCTTGCATAGAGCATCAGGGTACACGCATCCTCTTCTTCCAGCTTCTCCGGTTCACCATACCATTCCTCTTTTGTTTGTAGACATAATGATTTTTTCACCAACACTCCCGAGCTCTCACCTCGAGAGATAGATATAACAATTTTCCCCGTCCTGGGTCTGCCACCCCCAAAGGACGTTTCGATTTTCCGGAGTCGCCAGGCCATTCCGCCCTGTTCTTCGATCATCCCCTTCAGCTCCCTGCCAAGGCTCTCTTCCAATGCAGCCATTTCCTGAAAAGTCTCCTCTGTGGGATATATCTTTTCTGACATGTCCCGGTTCAGTATCTCCAATTTTCGGTTGAGCAGTTCCAGTCTCAATAAAGTAATCCTTTGTTCATCACACATCTCACGGTTCAAAACCAAATCAAGAATAACACCCAGCATGGCAGAAACGGGCATAGGTATCAAATTACAGTTTCGATTTTCCAACTTCTCCATCTTAATGCCAGTAACTTTCCACTTAATCACAGTCTTTCGCAGCCATTTTCCCTGTATCCAGGGCGCAAGAACCACAAATTTTAAAAAGAGATATTTTCCACAAGCTCACTCCCCAAAGGGAGATCAAAGAAGTCTCACTTGTCAAAATTCAAATACTTTGTAACCATCGCTGAAACAGCAGCCTCTTAAGCTGGTTATTTTCTATCCCCCGAAGGGAGGGAGGCAGGCTTCCTTTCCAAATACCTCCCGGATCGTTAGAAAAGTGCAAAAGCAAGTCCAATCGAGTACTCACGACCACCGGGTTTCTTTAGTTCCAAACTTGACAGGTAGAACATTGACGCTCATCGCGGGCGGCTGCCGCCGCTCCACGTCCCGGTTGGGGCATGTCCCCTATAGCCCGGCTCCGTTGTCCCTTCACCCCCACTCCCCCTTTACAGGGGGAACGAGGGAAGGGTTCAGAGCCATAATGGGCCCGCCGGGGAGCCCGGGGTGCGGGACGCTCTTCCCGCACCCCACCGGAGCCCCGCTTTGCGGTAGTGGAGCTCCAACCCCCGGGACGCACTGGGTCGCCTCGCAGCCGAGGCAACCCACAACCTCCCGCGATGGCGTCGCCGCCGGAAGTCTATCCAAAGTAGCATTCCAGATTAGTTTGCTGGAAGGAACTGCCAGGTGTTGGGTGACGCCTTTGTTGGTGGGAAACCACCCTCAATTGAAGGACTATGGCTGTTTCCTGGAGGACCTGACAAACATGTGTATGGGAACAACCCGGAAGACATTGTGACGAGGAGATAGTGGCATGTATTTGAGTTATCCCCATGTCCGAGCTGCGCCCCAAACTCAGCCTTTGCGTGGGTGTCTCTTTAAGGAAAGAGAGCTGGGCTGTCTGGCCACAGCTGTTGCTCATTAAGATCAAGCTCTCGATAAAAGGCAGGCTTTTGGGACGGGAGGGAGAGCCTCACCACAGACCCAAGACTAGAGTGCTGTGAGTATGTGTCTTGGCTGACCACTTGAGGGGCTCCTGGAAGCGAACTGAGGGCATTGGGGGTATGTATGTTTTATTTGGTATTGTCACGGAGCCAAGCATGGCTCGGGAAAGGAGCGTGGGAGAAGCAACAGGGAGAGAAAGCTGGAAAGCAGACAGTCAGGGGGCGGAGGGTGGATATAGAGAGCCGGAGCAATTAATCACAACAGATACGTCCTCATCAGACAGCCCTCACTTGCAGACATCACCGGAAGAAAGAGAAAGTACTTGCGTCAGTAATAGACAGGGGGAGGGGAGCCAGAGGGGGAAAAAGAAATTTACACGTCATTTCAGAGCGACCAGGAAATTCTTATGCTGGAAAGCGCGCGAAGAAGAGAGCAGTTAGGATATTTGCCGCAGAGGGAGTAGCCATGATTTATTGCACTGTAATTACCGAGGACTAAATAAATGCTTTTGAAGCTTGAAATTGGAGCCGGCTTTCACTCACAGCAACAGCAAAAGGCAAAGGTTGCCGTGACAACATATCCTAACTCCTCTGAGTTGCTGTGAGGGTTTTATAGCGGCAAGAATGGAGGGGCTTGAAAAGAGGATGGAAGCCGAAAGGGCCAGCTGGGAATTGCAGGCTAAAGAGGCTCTTTTGAAGGTTCGGCAAGAGGGAGAAGCCAGGATTGCAGATTTGGAGGAAGCAAATAAGCGTTCTGAGCTTCGAAACGCCAAACTGGAAGATGATTTGCGGGATCTTGAGATAAGACTGGACGAGGCACGGAAAGCTGGTGGGGGAGGAGCCACAGCTGTCGTGACTCAGCGGCAACAGATGGCATCAGTGAGTAAGTTCGATGGAGACCCCAGGGGCTATCTGGGTTTCAGGACAGAGATTGATTATGCCCTTAAGATACGTGGGAAGGATTTTTTGACTGATGCTGAGAAGGTGGCCTTTATTATTTCCCATTTGTCGGGGCCAGCTAGAGAATGGGTCCGCCCGCTTTTGGCAAGTGCCAACCCAGCGCTGGGGAATCTCCAGGATTTCCTGGATGCTATGGTGACGCATTACACCAGTGACATTGACAATGAGATAACCAAGCAGGAGATCATGAGCCTCAGACAAGGGGAGGGGACCGTGAGAGATTATGTGGCGAAATTTACCCTTTTGTGCCATAAATTGGGGTGGGAGATTTTGGCCCCACAAACGGAAGCGCTGTTTCAGCAGGGTTTGAACCCCGAAATTTTGGATGAAATAAGCAGGGGACCACGCCCAAAGGACACTGATGCTTACATAAAAACGGCCCTGCAGGTGGGGGTTCGAGAGGAACAAAGGGCATGGGAAAGGAGGAATGAGCCCAGCAGGAGACCGTCCAATGCTTACAGGAGGCCGTTCCCCAGTGTCCAGCCCGTTCAGGGCAACAGGCAGCACCTACCCCCCGAAGAGCCGATGGAGGTCGGTCGTTTGGACACGAGGGAGGTTCCCAAAGAGACGCCTCGCAGGGAGTTGCTGAGGAGCGGGGAGAAGGAAACGCGCAAATGCTTTGTATGTGACAAACCTGGGCATCTAGCCAGGAATTGTTCCCAGAAGAGAGTGTGGCAAGGGATGGCCGCGGCTTCAGCGCAGGAGGCAAGAGAGGGAGGACAGGAGCAGGGAAACGCCAATGCCTGGTTGGAAACAAGAGAGGGGAAGACCAACCAGGCGGAACACAAGTGAAAACCCCACAATGGCAGAGTGCAGTGGTTCCACGTCCGCCCAGACCTGGAATTGTGCTTATGGTACGGCTGGAATCGCCAAATGGGTACCCCCTTGACGTAGAAGCGCTCCTAGATTCTGGCAGCTCAGCCAACTTCATGTCTGACAGCTTTGCCAAGGCTCATCAGATCCATTTATTGTCTTTGGACTTTCCCCTGGTGGTGACCACAATAGATGGGAGAGAACTGCTGGGTGGCCAGGTGCGACATCAGACACCGCCCATGAGGATGAGCGTCTCGAGGCATCAGGAAGTGATTGCGTTCAATGTCACCCATCTGGCAGGGGTGCCGATCATACTGGGCATGAGCTGGCTAGATCTCCACGATCCGGTTGTTGCTTGGCACCGGAGGTTACTCACCTTCGGGTCCTCACATTGTACGGAGAATTGCCTGATGGAGGTGGGGACGCCGGAGACGGAGGGGAGGATCGCCACGGTACGGTTGGAAGAGTCCAGGGGCATTCCACCGCAGTACGAAGACTTCAAGGAAGTGTTCAGTGAGAAGGAGGCGCACCGCCTACCACCCCACAGGCCTTATGATTGTCAGATTGAACTCCTGCCGGGGGCGAAGTTGCCAGCAGGAAAGTTGTACTCCATGTCGGAGCAGGAGCTACAGGAGTTGAAGGAGTTCATAAAACTGAACCTGCAAAGGGGATTCATACGAGAATCCCAAGCAGTCGGAGGAAGCCCGGATTTTTTCGTGGACAAGAAAGGCACGGCCCAAAAACGTCTTATAGTTGATTACAGGATCTTAAATTCGCAAACGAAACCAACCGCCTTCCCGATGCCACGAATCGACGACTTGTTGGCGGCAGTGCGAAGCGGGAAAATTTTTTACGAAGTTGGATTTACGAGGGGCATACAACCTCATAAGGATCAGAGAAGGAGATGAGTGGAAAACGGTCATGTTTACCCCGTTGGGCACCTACGAATACCGAGTGATGCCTTTTGGGCTCCAAGCGGGCTCCCACACCTTTCAAGCCTTTATGCATCATGTACTGGGGCCCTTGTTGTACCGGAACTGTGTATGTTTTTTGGACGATATCTTGATTTATTCTGACAATGAGAAGCAGCATGAGCAGCATGTCAGACAGGTGTTGCAGAAATTGAAACAACATCACCTGTATGCGAAGCTGGAAAAATGCCAATTTCACGTCCAGCAAGTTGACTTTCTGGGGTACAGGGTGTCTGACAAAGGCCTGGCAATGGATGGGGAGAAGGTAAAGGCAGTGTTGGATTGGAAGACACCCAAGACCAGAAAAGATGTACAACGCTTCATTGGTTTCAGCAATTTCTACCGCAAGTTCATCAGGAATTTTGCGCAGCTCTCAAGCCCGATAACCGACACGCTGAGTACTAAGAAGAAATTTCTGTGGACTCCAGAGGTGCAGGAGGCGTTTGAGCAGCTGCACCGGGTATTCGCCTCTGAGGAACAGTTGTTGCACCTCGACACGAGGTGGCCCATACGCCTGGAGACTGATGCGTCGGACAGGGCGGTAGGAGCAGTACTGTTGCAACAGGATGCAGAAGGAGACTGGCGACCCTGTGCGTTTTTCTCGAGAAAGCTCAGTAAATCGGAACGCAACTACACCATCTGGGACAAGGAGCTGTTGGCCATTATAGCGGCGCTCAAGAAGTGGTGGCATTTCCTGATCGGAGCCCGCCACCAGATCCAGATCTACACAGATCACAAGAACCTGGAGTACTGGAGAACAGCCAGAGTGCTCAGCCAGAGACAACTACGATGGGCGGAATTCTTCGCCGACTTCGATTTCAGGATCCATTACGTCCCTGGTGACAAGAACGCACGGACAGACGCGTTGTCTCGCAAGCCGCAGTACCTGGAGGATGAGGGATTGCCGGAAGAGAGACATGTGGTGCCACCCGGCCGATGGCAGTGCGCTGGAGCCAGGGATCAAGAGTCTCTCATACGACGTCTCACTAGGGAAGATGCTTTTGCGCAGCAGAAATTCAAAGACCTTCAACAAGGCACAGGGGTGGAAGAAGGCTTCCTAGCCAAAGATGAACTGTTGTTCTACAAGGGAGCACTTTATGTCCCGGGGGATCACTTGAGGGCAAAGGTTCTCAAGCAACTGCATGACAGCCCTTCGGCAGGGCATCCGGGACAGCAAAAGACCTTGCAGTTGGTCACCAGGGATTTCTGGTGGCCAGGAGTGCAGGAGGACATCAAAGGCTACGTGCAAGCTTGCGACTTGTGTCAACGGGTCAAAAGTGACAATAGACCTCCTGCCGGACTGTTGCAACCCATGCCCACTCCAGGGAAGCCATGGGAGATGGTGTCTATTGACTTCCTCATGGATCTGCCGGCGTCTAAGGGCAAGACGGCAGTGCTGATCATAGTGGACATGCTCACTAAGATGTGCCATTTTGTGGCTTGTCCTAGGGCGGTGTCGGCAGAGGAGACCGCCAGGTTGTTTGTAGACCACGTTTTCAAGCTGCATGGAGTACCATCGAGGGTCATGAGCGACAGAGGCCGCCAATTCACGGCGCGGTTCTGGTGCAAGCTCATGGAGCTTCTGGGTGTTGCACTCAACTTGTCGACAGCCAGACACCCACAGACTAATGGACAGGCGGAGAGGGCCAATGCCATTCTGCAGCAGTACCTACGTTGTTATGTTAGCCAACGACAGACGGACTGGCCAAAGTTCTTAGCCTTAGCGGAATTTGCCTATAATAACTCAGTTAATGTTTCCACAGGGATGACACCCTTTCTTGCGAACTATGGAGGGCATCCGAAGTCATTCCCGAGGGGAGGGGATCGGGGCCCGAGCGTGCCGGCGGCAGAGAATTTTGCGGAGGAGATGCTCCAGCTGCACGAGCAACTCAAGAGCACGTTGGACAGGGCCAAACAAGCCTATAAGAGAGCTTCGGATCAGCATCGGAGGGAGGGGGAGGTCATCAGGGTGGGGGACAGGGTGTGGTTGTCATCTAGGGGGCTGCCCACCAGGAGCAGGTGCAGGAAGTTAGAGCACAGACGCTTGGGACCCTTCGAGGTAGTGGGCCAGGTCAATCCAGTAGCCTTCAAGCTGAGGCTGCCAGAGGACATGAGAATTCACCCCGTGTTTCACAGAGCGCTGTTAACACCGTACAGGGAAGGGCACCCGTATCAAGGGGAAGGGGGGGTGCCACCTGGGCCATTGGTGGAGGCAGTGGGGGCCGGCAATGAGGTCACTGAGATCCTCGACTCTAGGTGGAGGGAAGGGCAGGTGGAGTACTTGGTGGCATGGGAAGGGGAGGACCCCGAGAACAACACATGGATGCGCCATGATATCATTCAGGAGGAGTACCTCAAGGCGGAATTCCATGCGCTATACCCACAAAAGCCGGCCCCACCAGGATATGAGTGTTGGCAGAGATCTCAGGAGGAGGGTATGGGGAACCAAGGGTCTAGGGGAAGGGAAGAAACAGTGGAACCCCATCCAGAGTGGTCGGAGGAGGAGGTGGAAGATGTCGTGTCGTTTGCACCATTTACGACAGAACAGTGGAAGACGGTATTTGAGTCGGATGAAAATGAGGATACGGACTTCCTGGGGTTTGTCACTCCACCGCGCACGGAACGGTGGCAGCACGGGAAGGGGGAGGAGGAGATTGTTAGCACGTTCATACACCATCCGCTTGAGTCAAGCGACTCCGGGGAGGAAGGGGGCCTTGAGGAGGGAGTGGATGTCACGGAGCCAAGCATGGCTCGGGAAAGGAGCGCGGGAGAAGGAACAGGGAGAGAAAGCTGGAAAGCAGACAGTCAGGGGGCGGAGGGTGGATATGGAGAGCCGGAGCAATTAATCACAACAGATACGTCCTCATCAGACAGCCCTCACTTGCAGACATCACCGGAAGAAAGAGAAAGTACTTGCGTCAGTAATAGACAGGGGGAGGGGAGCCAGAGGGGGGAAAAGAAATTTACACGTCATTTCATAGCGACCAGGAAATTCTTATGCTGGAAAGCGCGCGAAGAAGAGAGCAGTTAGGATATTTGCCGCAGAGGGAGTAGCCATGATTTATTGCACTGTAATTACCGAGGAGTAAATAAATGCTTTTGAAGCTTGAAATTGGAACCGGCTTTCACTCACAGCAACAGCAAAAGGCAAGGGTTGCCGTGACAGGTATTTATTTAATAAAGCTGTTTTTGTTCCCCTTCCACCTCCTCGTTTCTTTTGTCCTGGTATCCTTAGCTGCATTTGGCAGAACAACATGTTCGAGGGTGGGCAGGGGAAAGGTGCCAACACCCAGAAGCTCTTGCAGCTCCAATACGGCAACGGGACAATGATGGACTATGTCACAAAGTTTTGCCTGCTCTCCCAGGAACTGGGCTGGAACAAGGAGGCCCTGTTAGCGCACTTCAAGGTGGGGCCACATGACAGCATCCTGGATGAGATGGCCAGGGTGGGACCTCCTCAATCGCTGGATGCCGCCATCCAACTCAGTGCCCAGATTGACGAACGCTTGCAGGAGAGGAGGAGAGAGAGACGGGCAGTGGATAAACCGACGGGAAGGTGGGTTCCTCTACCTCTCGCGCTCCCCCCTCCAGCTGGGGCAGGGCCCGCAGACCAACCGGCGGGTGAACCCATGCAACTGGGAGGAGTGCGGGGGCCACTAACCCAGGCTGAGAAGGAGTGGCAGCACCGAGAGAGACTTTGTTTGTACTGCGGCAAGGGAGACCACTTTGCTCGTAGCTGTCCGGCCAAAGGTGCTGCCAGCTCTTGCCCGGTAGCCATGGCAGGGGAAGGGTCTGGTACTGGCCCTCAGCCACAGGAAAACCCCAGCTCCCAGCTCTGGTAGAGGCCACAGGGCTGGGAAAGGCAGAGATCTTGGAACTGCAACGACCTACTACTTCTCCTCCCCCGTTAGCTGTCCCAAGCCTGGCCTTGAACGCAATATTGCGACTCCCGGATGGACGTCAGCTGCGATTGCAGGCCTTAGTGGACTCCGGTGCCTCAAATGATTTTCTGGATGAAGACTTAGCCCAGCAGCTAGGGCTGGGAACCCGAAAGCTGGTGGTCCCATTAGCTGTCCACACCATCAATGGCCGACCTCTGCTCTCCAGTGTTGTTACTCGTGTAACTACACCGTTGTCACTGGAGCTACCAGGACACCCAGAACAGGCGGTCCTGTATCTAGCCAAGCTGTCTATGATTCCGCTGGTATACGGGAAGGGGATGAATGGAAAACCACTTTCAACACCCGATACGGCAGCTTCGAGCACCTGGTGATGCCGATTGGAATACAGTCGGGGACGGCGACATTCCAAGCTTTCATAAACCATGTGTTGGTTCACTTTGTGGACTGGTTCATAGTGGTCTATCTAGATGACATTCTAATCTATTCGGAGAGTCCAGCGCAACATATGCGGACCGTGCTGCAGAGGTTGGGGGAGCATCGCTTGTACGCGAAGTTGGAGAAGTGTAAATTTCACGTCTCCATGATAGACTTCCTGGGTTATCACCTGACTCCTGAGGGGGTAAGAATGGACCCAGCCAAGGTGCAGAGCTTGCAATCCTGGCAGGCCCCACGAACAAAGAAGGACCTGCAACGGTTCTTAGGTTTTGCGAATTATTATAGGAAGTTCCTACCCAATTATTCCCACCTCACCACGCCCCTCACCGATTGCTTGAGGGGTAAGCAGCTGTTCTGGTGGACTGAGGAGGCGCAACAGGCGTTTGAACACCTCAAGGTACTATTCTCGGCAGAGGCGTACCTGGCCCATGCAGACCCCCGGCGGCCTTTCATGGTAGAGACTGATGCGTCTGACAGAGCCATTGGAGCGGTGTTGCTGCAAGCCGACAAGGGAGGGTTCTTGCGGCCTTGTGCGTTCCACTCCCAGAAGCTGAATGATTCGGAGAGGAACTGCACGATCTGGGACAAAGAGTTGTTAGCCATCAAGAATGCCTTCGCAGCCTGGAGGTATGTCCTGGATGGCGCCCAGCACCTGGTAGAGGTCCGTACCGACCATCGTAACCTGGAATACTGGCAGACGGCCTGCCACCTCAATCAGACAGATCCGGTGGTCTCAATACTTTTTGAGATTCAACTTTAGGGTGGTATACGTGCCAAGCAATCAAAATAGAGGAGCTGACACACTGTCCCGGAAGCCAGAGTGCGGGAATGCCAGTCCGGACTCGGTATTGAGGCACATATTGCCTGGAGTACAGTGACTGAGGAGGGAGCACAAGGGCTTCTGCCTCTTGGATTTGTGTGACTGTCCAGGCTTGTGTGTGTGTTTTTTTCTGGCCATGTGCTCTCCCTGAGCACATGGTCTGAGGGGGAGGGGCTTCTGGTGAGTCAGGTGACTAGCTGTGGGTGGAGCTAGGCAGTGCCTGGAGTACAGTGACTGAGGAGGGAGCACTAGGTGAGCTGAGCTTGGGGGACACTCTGTAGGTTTTGTGGGTTTGTCTTTTTGGGGCTATGTGTGATAAAGATTGTGTGCTTATTTGTTTCCTTATGTCTTTGTGTGCTTGTGCTTGTTTTTCTAGCGGCGCGTGCAGTTTGACCCATATTTTAAATTTAGGGGAGCTAGTCCCAAAAGTTTATTGGGGGAGACCTAGGCTTCTTTTTTGTGCTGACTTCAGCTTTTCAAGATGGAGGGTGAGGGAACAACTGCAGTCACCTGCAATTCCTGCGCAATGTTTGTATTCTTGCCAAAGGATGTAGACAGCTACACGTGCAGCAAGTGCAAGTTGGTTGCCCTACTAGAAGACAAGGTCCAGCAACTTCAGGCCCGTGTATCTACGCTCCAGAGAATTAAAGAGCTGGAGCTTTTCTTGGATGCAGCAGAGCATAATTTCTGCACCAAGGAGGAGACAGGGGACATCCCTGAGGAGGAGGTCAGTGATGTAGAATCAGGTTAACACAGGGTTAACTCTGCACAGGAAGTGACATTCTGAACTCTGGGTGCTTTGCTGTTTCTGTATTGCTATTGTAACTGTGTCGCGTTTTGATTTGTGTGTGCTATAAGGCAAGATGGAGGAGTCAATGTGCTCTCGGATGTTGTATATATTACTGCAATAAAAGATGACTTAGAATAGAACTATCGTGTTCAGAAGCCTTAATTGGACTTACACTTCAGGGGCACGCTGCGCTATCTCTGCTAAGACTGTTAATTACGCATGTCGTTGGAAGCACGCCGGACCGAGAATGGCTGCCTGGCAATCGGCCGAGAGAGCTCGTTATCCACTTGGCTTGTAGCCGCCTTTATATTCTTTCAGTCAGTTCCCTAACACAGGAGCCAGATGTATGGAGGAATGTGACTCAGAAGTAGAAGGCCCAGGAGTCGTTCTGAGTGTTTAGAACTACACAATCGATTTGAAGTGCTCTCCCTTAACATGGAAGACGAAGAACAGACTCCATTTGAAGATCTCTCCCTCATCACAATTGATCAGGAATATGAAGACGAGCAGCAAAGTCAGTCTTCTGGGAATATGCAGGTGACCTTGGAAGGGACAGCACATGGAAGAATCCCGACCAAGCCTATGAGGAGGCGTGTAGTGGTGATAGGGGATTCCCTACTGAGGGGTACAGAAACAGTGATCTGTGGGCCTGACAAGACGTCTTGAGAGGTGTGCTGTCTCTCAGGGGCCAAGATCTGTTGGAGTAACAGGTTACCACAGGGTTAAACCTGAAGAGGATGTGACGTCCCTACAGCTGGATGTTGACATTGTTGTATTGCTGTTGCTTTTCTCTGTGTCACAGTTCTTTTTGTGTGAGCTCAGAGCACAATGCAGGAAGAATGTGCTCCAGGCTAATCTGTATATATTTTGCAATAAAGTGGTTTTTAGAAGAAAGTTACTTACTCCGGAAGCCTTATTAAGCCTAACATTCCAGGGATGAAGCTGTGCCACTCTGCTAAGACTGCTAATTAAGTGCCTAATGGGGAAGCACACGGACCCAAGTCGTGATTACTCAATAGCCTGTCAGCTCGGTGACTCCCCCAAAGTCTTTAGGTTATGGATGATAGCTATAGCTTTTAAGTCCCTGGACGATTAATGGCTTGGCTGCAAGGACGAGTTCAAGAAGAGCTCATTAAATCCCGGTTGTTTACCTTTCGCCGCCAGTGAAATGATAAGACTGTTGGAATGCTGCCTAGAAGCTGCTGTTTGAACGCTGCCTGGATTTGTGGCATGCTGGCTATGCTTGGAAAGCGGAGGACAGGAGAGCCTTTTCCCTGGATCTGAGTGAGTACTCAAGCCCCAAGGAAGGGGAGGGAAGAAGGCTAAATCGGCAAACATGGCTGCCGAGCCTCTTGAGACTTTTCAAGTTCCTTTTCCACGTCACAATGGCAAGAACTGGTCTGATTGGTCTATTCGCTGTAAGCCTTGGCTACGGGCCAGGGGATATTGGCATTGTGTCCTAAATCCACTGAAGCGTTTTTGATTGTTGGAAAGGCTTCAAACCAGCTTAGCACACAAATGGAGCCCTGCAAGCTTCCTCTGCGCACGTACCTGCTGTACGTTTTCGCTTGCTTCTCCTGTGCCATCTGCAGAGTTCTCTTATCTCGCGCAACGGTGTGTGTGCATGCCAGCAATTACAGACGACAGAGTCCAGCTTCTTTCCTAATCTAGAAGCTTTATTTACAAGGCTTAAATTTACATCCCAGGAGAGAGACACGACATTTTGCCTTCTCCTTCTCCGGACAAAAACGAAAGAAAAAAGATACAGGAACAACAAGTATCACATTACACATTACACAGCGTCTTCCGGTGACGCTTTTCCTCCTGTGGGCGGGGCGACCTGGTTGAGCTTGTTAACTCTAAAAGCTCCAAACCTCTACACCCCCTCTCGTCCCGCACACAGGGGCATCGTAAGCATGCTGCTTACCCGACACAAACCCTTACAGAACTCCCCATGACGTTGGAAGTTCAGGGGCTTCGTGAACCCAACCTTCTGGTTCACCTGACCAGGACAGTACTTCAGTTTCTCCAAGCCAGTCTGAACGCACACGTCTCGAAAGAGAACGTCTAGGTGTTTGGGTCTGGCTTTGACTTGTCCAGACTCTGCCACCAACAAACAGAGTTGGTTGTCCTCCCAAACCATCACGGGCAGGCAATTCTGAACGCAGATCTCTTGGACCAAACACCTATAGAACTCCAGTTCCCTGCAAAGCACTGACAATGCACTGTACCTGGCTTCTGCACGAGAATGAGCAATGAGGCTCTGGCGCCGGGACTTCAGCCCGCCTAGAGCTCCTCCACACTGTATAACCATTTCAGACACAGATTTCCTGTCCTCGGAATTTGCCCAACCGCTGTTGCACCAGCGCATGAGCTGGGGCTCACCGATAGCTGACAACTTCAGGCAAAACTCCTTAGTCTCCTGCAAACTCTGGAGCACTCTCTCCATGCCATTCCAGGCATGCATACTGGGCTTTGCAGCCACCTTGCTGAACAGATCCACAGCAACTGCTAGGTCAGGTTTGCTCAACCGTGAAGGAAACAACAGCCTCCCAGGAGCTGACCTAAACACCTCGGGGTTCTCGAACTCAGAGCGTTCCCCAGTCTGACTGTCCTCACCTAGACACGTCTCCATGGGTGTTCTGACACTAGCATATTCTGACACTCTGAACTTCTTCAACAACTGCACTACCTTACCAGTCTGATTGAGCAAGACACTACCGTCTTCGGCTCTGTCTACCTGCACACCTAGGTAAACACCAACAGGGCTTAGGTTCCTGAGCTGGAAAGACTGACCAAGCTCCTCTGCGAACTGTTGCACCTGTCCCCTGGTCTCCGCCAGGTAAAGCATGTCCGCACTGGACTGCAGAACTAGCTCCTGCTCTGGGCTTACTCCTGCCAGAAACAGGCAGCTATCAGCACAACTCTGGCTGAAACTTAGCTTTCTCAAAGCTTCTTGCACGCCTGCGGACCAATCTCTGGCTGACTCCTTCAAGCCATTGATTGCCTCATGCAACCTCCACACTTGATTTGGCCTGTTGCCCTTGAACCCTGGCGGAGGTACCTCGTACCTCTCCTTGTCCAGGTCAGAATCCAAACAGGCATCCAAACCAAAGTGGCTTGCCTCAAAGCTGCTTTGAGTCGCGACCGCTAACAGCATGCGCGTGGTTTCGCTTCTGAGAGAGGGCGCGTCCAGTACCTCGTAACAATGGACCCCCTCCTCCTGAGTGAAACCTCTGGCTACTGACCTAGCCTCGCACTGCAACTCTTCAGTTGCTGCCGTCTTGAGTCTGTACACCCAACGACCTTCTGACAGCGTCGTGGTTGTGCACACACCCAAAGACCTCATTGAGCTTACCTGCTCTACCATGGCATCATGCCATTTCTGGGCCTCACCTTGAGATACCCATTGAACCTCCACAAGGCTCTCCGGTTCACACTGAACCAAACAAGCACTCACGCTAGTGGCAGTGAACCTTTCGGGCAGAATCCATTCAGTGGATCGTGCAGACTGCTGTGATACCACGTCAGGTTCTCCCTCTGCTGCAGTTGCACTGGATTCCACCTGCACGTCCTTGACGTCAGGCATCTCACCTACAGACTTGCTGCACCCGTGCATCCTAACTGAACCACCTAAGGATGACGTTGGCGCGCCTTTGGGCTCCTGCTTCACTGCCAAAGAACCCCCCTCTTGCTCTGGGACGAGACCTGCGCCAGGCTCTCCTGGAGAAGAGCTGCCACACAAAGAGTCACCATGCGTGGCCTGCCTCCTAGTCCTTGACATAGGAGATGCGGGTGCACTCCCAGGCGCTGTGCAGGCCGCGATTGATGCAGCAGAGGCTGAGCAGAGGAGTGATGCTAAAGCGGAGGCTAGCATCTGTATGGCCCTTGATCCAGACCAGCTGGCCCACATTAATCCTGACGCTAACGCTCAGACAATATGGAGGGCTTTGGAACGCCTTCACGAGTGTGATTTGGCAGGTTCACGTTTACAAGCGATACGTGAGGTGTTTGAGCTGCGTCTTGCCCCTGGGGGGGACGTACAAAGACACATCACCAAGATGCTACAGCTATATGCAACTGTGAGACTGTAAACATGTTGAGAGTGGACAGATTGTTACTTTGGCTGACTCCTCCAAGAGACGCATAGACACTGCTGGTGTTTTCTTTATGCCTTGTTTGAATACTGAGATTGAAGGTCCAAAATTACTAATGAAGGGAAACTGCCAAATACCTTTTTCAGATGGTGGATAATTTGGATTTAGTAGACTCATGGAGATTAAAGAATCCAACTGAGACCGAGGCAACATATTATTCTGATTCCCAATTATCGTGGTCCCGTCTGGATTACATCTGGATTTCCAGAGGGTTGGCCCCTAAAATACAGAAGGCCGTGATTTGCCCCAAGTCTTGCTCAGATCATAATGCGGTACAATTGGACTTGATGATTTCCTCCAAGGGTTCTTTTAGATGGAGAATGGATGATGGACTGTTGAGAGATTCGAAGATAGTTCAAAAAGCTGTTGCAAAAATGAAAGAATATTTCCAGTTTAATTTGAACACCCAAGTGGAAAAAAGAATAGTGTGGGACGCAAGTAAAGCAGTGATGAGAGGTCTCCTCATAAGTGAAAAAGCCAAGAAAAAGAAGGAACAAAATTTGGAAAAAGAAAGAATTCTAAAGCAAATTAATTTGCATGAGAAAAAATTGAGAGGTATAGATGGTATTTGACACCTGTGAAATTAGCTAAGATGTATCATGGAGTGAGTAACGAATGCTGGAAATGTAAAAAAGTAGAAGGTACCTTTTATCATATGTGGTGGACATGCCCAAAGGTAAAGGAATTCTGGGAGGAAATTTACAATGAGCTTAAAAAAGTGTTGAAAAACACATTTATTAAGAAGCCAGAGGCCTTTCTGCTGGGCATAGTCAACCATGAGATTCCTAATAGAGATAAAACCTTTTTTGTGTATGCCACAACAGCTGCTAGGATTTTAATAGCGAAGAATTGGAAAAGTGAAGATCTACCGACAGTGGAAGAATGGCAGAGGAAATTGATTGAATACATGGAACTCGCTGAACTGACTGCGAAACTCCGAGACCAGAGGGAGGAAGCGGTGCAAGAAGATTGGAAGAAATTCAGAGACTATATGAAAAAATGCGAAAAGATAGAGATTTGAATTGGAAATTAGTTGAACTAATGGCAACAGCATATATTATGTTTAGAAAAAGTAGGATATAATTGTTAGAATTGCTAAGGTGTATAGGAATGATATAAGTTGTTAAAGTTAGAGATAAGATGATAGATAAATAAGGTATAGATTAATTGAGAATGATGATTTAAAGTTGTTATAAAGTTACTAAAGTAAATTTGTAATGAACGCAGCATAGAAGATGGGAGGAAGTCCAGTAAGTAAGAATTAAATAAGTATAAGGATGCTTAGGATTTTTGTTGTATTTTTGGTGTTTTAGTCTTTTTGTTGTTCAGTTTAGTGTAGTTTTATTTTTTTGGATTTGTAGTGTTTGTATTTGTATTTTGTATTTTTGTATTTTGTCTTTTTCTTTTTGTTATTCCTGAAATATAATAAATTTTCTTTGAATACTGAGATTGATGTGTTTGTTTTACCTGACATGCCTAATGCTTTACTCTCTGTTTCTGCCCTTAATGCAGCAGGTTTCAGAGTCGTGTTTGAGAACCAAGTTTGCTCCATCTCCAGAGATGGGAAGCTGCTGGTGGAAGTGCCATGCAAGAATGGGCTGTATGTCTTGGAGACAGGTAATGAGACCTTGGCTGAGGCTCAGGTTGATGGCGCTGGGGAGGGGGCAACTGCTGATGTCCAGGCGCAGTGCGCTAACACTCCCACACATCAGAACTGTGTGCACTTATGGCACAGACGCTTTGCCCATATGAATTTTGGGTATGTACGCAAACAGGTAGACGATGCTGAAGGCTGCAAAATGCAAGAGTGTTCCAAATATCTGGACTGTAATGCTTGTAAGAAAGCTAAGATCCATTCTTGTACCTACCCACCGTCTGACAGGGTTTCCACTAAGGCTTTTGCTTTGGTTCATGCAGACCTCTGTGGACACTTTCCTACAGAGAGCCTTGGGAGGAAGCGGTGGGTTCTCCCATTGATTGATGATTACTCGAGAGCACAATGGTCGTTGATGCTCAGAGACAAAGGTGAGGCTGCCAATGCAGTCATAGAGTGGGTGAATGCCGTGGAATTGCACTTTGACACCTGTGTCAAAGCCTTTCAGACTGACAGAGGTTCTGAATTTTTGGTGTCTACTTTGCAGGCGTTCTTTCACACAAAGGGCATCAAACACCGTCTTAGCGCTGGGTATTTGCCACAATGTAATTCAGTTGTTGAGAGAAGGAACCGCATGATGCAGGAGGCAGTAGATGCCATTCTTTTTGATTCTGGACTTCCGAAATGCTACTGGGGGGAGGCATGAAAATATTGTAAGCACACTTTTAACAAGACGTACAATTCTGCGATTGGAACCACACCTCATTTTCTGCTCTGTGGCAAGAAGCCCAAGGTGCACTACTTCAGGACCTTCGGAGCTGTTGCCTGGGTTTTAATTCCCAAACAGAAGCACAGAAAGGGTGGTCCTACATAACAAAAGATGATCTTTTGCGGCTATGAGCCAGCTTCCAAAGCGCGGAAGTTTGCTTATCCACAAGGTGACCGTTCACGCTTGTTGGTGAGCAGAAGTGCTGACTTCTGTGAGCAAGAGGGTTGGAAAAGGATTCATGGGAACCCTGAGGTGCTCACAGATGTGTTCAGTGAACTGGATTATGACCCTCAGCCAGTTGCACCAGGCACTCTGGCTGGAGCTGCCCCTGGTGGTGCAGGACCCACAGGAGGGGCTCCTCCTAGTGGTCAACCCCCTGTGCAAAGCAGTTCTTCTGGTGGTCAGGGGCAAACACCTGGCCCCAGACAGGCTGCAGGTTCAGAGGGGGCAGTTCCTAAGAGGGTAGTAAAGCAGGAGACCAGGAGTGCTTCTCCTTCAGATAGAAACAGATCAAGCAGATCTCGCAAGCGTAGTAGGTCTCCATTGTCACCCACTGTCAGACCAGGTCCACGTGGTGTGAGCAAGCGCAGTAAGTCGCTTGGTGGTTCTCCTAGTGATAGAGAATCACAGACAGAGTCTTCCAGTTCGTCAGGCTCTGAGACAGAGGCTGTTGTGGTGCTGAGGCGCACAGGGTGCACCACAAGACCTCCTGATAGGTATCAAGCCTCAAATGTGTTTGTTGGATTTGCACAGGTTGAGCCAGAGAGCTATGCTGGGGTACAGCATTTACCTCAAGCAAAGGCAGAAAAGCGGAAGCATGCCATGTCAAAGGAACTGGATGCTATGAAGTCTCTGAGAGTCTTCACTCCCACACCTCTACCCGCAGATCAGCAGGTTGTGAGTTGTCGCTTGGTTTACAGGTTGAAACCCACAGCTAGTGGCGCACCACAGTACAAGGCTAGGCTTGTCACAAGAGGTTTCGCGCAGAGACCTGGCGTGCATTACACACAGGTGTATTCACCTACTGCCAGGTGTGAAACCTTGTGCATGTTGTTAGCTGTTGCTGCACAGCGAGGGTTCATAGTGAATCACTTCGATGTTGATGTTGCATACCTCAATGCTCCATTGCAGGAAGAGATTTACATGATACCTCCGCCAGGTTTTGAGGATGAGTGGCCAGGTCAGGTGTGGAGATTGCAGAAGTCCATCTACGGTTTGAGGCAGTCTGCAAGAAACTGGAATTCGACTCTTGATGCAGCTTTGGTGAAGCTAAGCTTTAGGAAGAGTTGTGCTGATAGCTGCCTGTATCTGACAGGGACAGGTATGCATCAGGTGTTGGCTCTGATTTACGTTGATGACCTCATTCTGGCTTGCCAGTCAGATGCACAGGTACAGGAGTTTGCTCAGGAGCTAGATCAGAGTTTCAAGATGAAGGACCTAGGCCCAGTTAGCATGTACCTTGGTGTTGAGATTTCCAGATCTCAGGATAGAAGTTTTCTTTTGAGCCAGCAAGGTAAGATTGAACAGTTGCTAGACAAGTTCAACATGTCTGAATGTGCAGGTACAAAGACACCTATGGAGACTTGTTATCAATCAATTTTATTTATTGCATTAGCCCTATGGCCATAGCACATAGTAAAAGACCAGGCAGTAGCCTGGCACGATTATACAGAGAATACAACAGTTAAAACAATTGGAAGTAAAATCGAACAGGTTAAAACAAATAAAATAAAAATAGAAATAAAAATGAAAAGCACTAGCAGGCGTGACGACCGACTCCATGTTGGGAATGTACATAAGACTAAGGCTAGGGGAAGTTGGCCAAAAAGGTGGTCCTGAATTTCAGGGCCTGTAATATGTAGATGGCCACTCCACGTGAAACCAAGGGGTTGGCATCCACCAGAAGATATTTCATGCGGTCAATGTCCCTGGCGATAGTCGGCGGGATTAGAGAGAGAAGCCTGGATCTTATTGAGGCATATAGTGGGCAGTAGAGGAAGAAGTGAATAAAGTCCTCTATCTTTCCATTGTTGCATGGGCAGAGTCGAAGATCCAGAGGGATATTGGAAAATACACCCTGTAGGAATGCTGTGGGAATGGCATGGAATCGAGCCAGTGTAAAGGCCCTTCTCAGCGTAGGATCCAGCAGATCACTCAGATAGTGGGCCAGAGATCTAACTACCTTCACATGAGGGAACCACGTGGAGAGTCTGGCCGCATTAGATAGTTCTTGATCAAGGTCCCTAGCAAGAATCCAGTCGCGAATTTTGTCCTTGTCCCATGAGGATAGGGCTGCGAAGTCTGGAAGGGAGTAGCGGTGACAAATGGACTCCATGCCTCTTGACCAGGTGCTGTTGCCGGTGAAGGCTAAGAAGGCTTGTTTGGTTAGTAGAGAGTTTGGAGTTTCAGCAAGCGATTTGAAGAAGATAATTATCCTGATGTGGGCTCTTGCTACGATGGATGATAGGCCCAGTTCCATTCTCAGTTGAGCCGCCATTGTCCCATTAGGGAGGCCCAAGATTTTTCTTGCCAATAGGTTTTGCAAGGACTCCAATCTTTGTAAGATATTCAGATTCCATCCCCAGATTTCCACCCCATAGAGCAACATAGGGGGTATTTTGCTTAGGTAGATCTTTCTGATTGGTGCCACCAGCTGCCCACCTTTTGCGAAGAAAAATTTCACCAGGGCACCCACGGTTTGGCGAGTGGCCAGGATGGTCGTGTTTAAATGGGCTGTCCAGGATAATCTGTGGTGGTAGGTAATGCCCAAGTATCTAAAGACAGAGCATTGGTCAATGGTGTGGCCTGCAAGATTCCACGATGGATTTGGTTTTATCGTGCCGAAGGGGATAATTTTGGTTTTAGAAAAGTTAATTTTTAGGAAGTTTTCTTCGCAAAATTGCATGAGCCCTCTCATCATGTTGTTGAGTCCCAACTTTGTTAGCGAGAGGATTGCCATGTCGTCAGCGTATAATAAGATGGGTATTTTTGCTTGTTGCAGGGACGGGGCGGGTTGGTAAAGAGCTTTAATAGCTGTTATTATATCGTTTATATAAAAATTAAAGAGAAAAGGAGCCAACAGGCAGCCTTGTTTGACGCCTCTGGTCAATGGAAAGGGACGGGAGAGAGCACCAAGGGGTCCAAATTTCACTCTGGCAGTTATATCTGAGTGGATTTCCACTAGCAGCCTTTTGTCTATATTGGTTATACTTAGCTTCTGCCAAAGTCTCGTTCTGTTAATAGAATCGAAGGCAGAGGATAAGTCGACAAAGGCAACATATAGCTCACTTCCGGCCGGGACGAGGAGCCGAGGGGAGACGGGACTTAGCCCTTAGGAGAAAGTCCGGTTCCTTGTGAGAAAAAGGGGTGTTTGCAGGGCGCCGCAACCCCCTAAAAGCCCCAAAAGGAATGTTTTGGGGACAGGGATCCCAACAGTGCTGAAGAGGTCTCTCCGCCACCGGGAAATCTCCCGTTCGGGAGGAAAGAAGGTTGGCGAGATTGAGGCGCCGGCACGGGACGCCATTTTCTGCTCACAGGAACGCAGCCTCAGGTCTCCACGGCTCTACGACCGACTCTCAAAAAAGAAGAACCCGAATTTGACCCAAAGGTTGGTGATAAATTTGAATTTGGAACTCAATTCGGAAGGCAGCGGGGTTTAAAAAGGAAGTCAGCCCCGACTGTGGCTAATTGTATATATACGGAGGAGCGCAAAGCTGAGACTGAAAGTTATTGACTTTACCTATTAACGTGCTATTAAACAATTGAAAGTAATGAATTTGGACTCTAAAGAGCCTGGAAGGTTTATTATTTTAGTTTGTTTTGTTTGTCTTTGGTGAGCTATGGGAAATCCTTTTCCGCCCCTTAGGAAGGAGGGGGAGTTGCGGGCATCACGAGCCCAGCACGTGCGCAGGGGATGATCGCATCCCCTGCCATCACTGGCTGCCCCCTGGGCGCGGTGCCCAGCGTGCTGGCCAACCAGCTCAGCCGCTGGGTGTGGCTGGCTCAATTTAAGCCAGCGCGCGACCAGGGCTCAGCCTGCTCCTTTTCCTGGCCCCTTCTGCGCGATCAAGCTCTTCGGATCAAGCTCTTCGGATCAAGCTCTTCGGATCAAGCTCTTCGGATCAAGCTCTTCGGATCAAGCTCTTCGGATCAAGCTCCACGGATCAAGCTCCACGGATCAAACCTCGGCGGATCAAGCCCCTGCGATCAGCCTCGGCTTATCAAGCTTCGGCGGAGCGGGATCCTGCCTCAGCTGAATCACTCAACGGCGTTTTTAAACGCCAGCGCTTTTCTTTTAGGTTGCTGCGGCTGCTGCGATTGTGTCGGCGCGAGCTCCCGGCCCGCCCGACGTCCCTGCTGCTCGGGTCCCGCTTACCTTCTCGGCCGTTCCCGTTTGCAGCCCCCTGCTTCGCTGCAGCTTCCGGCTTCGTCAGTGGACCGTTGCCGCGGCCCCGCGGTGAAAACCGCCGCCTCCCCGTGCTGCTGCCGCGTCTGCTGCTGCGTCTCCGCCTCCCAGCTGATCGGCTACTTCCGGGACGCGCTCCCGCCGATCAGCTGTTTCTCCAGGCCCCGATTTCTTCCAATCGGAGCGCCGCTTCTCTGGCTGTGCCGCCGGCGCTGCCTTCCGCTTCGCCGGAAGCCTCCCCGCTCTGCCTGCTGTGCCGCTGGCTTCCTCAAGCGGATCAGCTGTTTTGCGGGTGAACGCCCCTGCTCGCAGCCCTCGGCCTTGCAGCTCGCTCCTGCATCTTCGTAGCGGTCCCCCGGAGAACGCCGCCACCTGCCTACGGTGCCGCCGTTAATCGCCTTCCAGCTGATTGTCTGCTCAGAGAACGCGCTCCCGCCGATCAGCAGCTTCCGCCGGTGCCATTTTCGCCACGTGGCCGGGATAGCGCTTTCGTTTTCCTCCTTCACCTAAGAGGCTGCGTCGGTGCCGGCTGGCTTCTGTGTCTTTGCGCCCCCTGGAATGCATTAGACGGATTAATTGACAATTGATTTTATAACCTGAAATTGGAATTTGCCAATCAAGTGGCAAAGACTGAGACTGAGCCAATTAAAATTGAAAGACAGATTTTAAGTATAAAAATTGGACTGAGCAATTCTATAAAGTGAAAGACTCTGGTTTTTTTTGCAATAGTATTGTAATAATTGGTGATTATTAATTTGAATGAATGAAATTAAGTGAGCTTTGATTAGAATATTATAATTTGGAAAGAACTAATAATTTAAATAGGGAAAATAGGGGCATGATGGAGAAGATGGAGAAGAAAAGAGAGGCAGGAACACCAGCGGATAGAAGAGGATCTAAACAAGATGACTCTAAAGAAATAATAAGGATGCTATCTGAGCTGAAAAAAGACATTAAAGAAATAAAAGAAAGTGAGAAGACCATGGAAGGGAAATTGGACCAGATGGAACAAAAGTGGGACCAGACAGCTAAAGAATTGAAAACTCAAGTGCAAAAAATTGATAAGAGAACTAAAAAGAATGAGGAAGGCCTTAAACGGATTCAAAAAGAAGTTAGAGAATTAAAGAAAGAAGAAGGGAAAATAAACAGCGATATTTCTGACATTAATAAAACACAAGACGATATGAAAGATTTGATGGCTATGCAAGAACTCAAATTGAGAGAGACGAATCTGAGACTAAGAGCGATACCTGAGACACAAGGAGAAAATATTGGAGCTAAAATCATTACGGAATTGGCACAATGGCTTGGTATGCAGAAGGAAGAACTGGCGGCGAATGTGGTGAATGTCTTCAGAATTAAAAATAAAAATAAAAATGGGAAAAAAGGGAAGAGATTCCCTGGAGACTGTCTGATAATTTTTAAAGATAAAATAATAAGAGACATGATTTTGATGAAAAACAGAGAGAAAAAACTGTACATTGACAATACGATGGTAATAGTATTTAAAGACATCCCAATTCATTTGTTGAAGAAGAGGACACCATACCAGCCACTGACACGGACGCTACGCAAAAAGAAGATAGATTTTAAATGGGAATTCCCGGAGGGGGTTTCCTTTTACTATAAAGACAAGAAGCATAAATTGAAAGGAACTTCGGATCTTACAAAGTTTCTCAGGAGATACAAAGAGCTGGACAAAGAAATGAAGGAGGTGAGAGAGGATGGAGAGGAGGAGAGAGAGGAGGAAACAGTAGAAGGAGCATGTGCCGCCCCAGTCCAGGGGGGGGGGAGAGGAAGAAGAAGAAGAAGTAGAAGAGGAAGAAGATAATATTAATAAAGAAGAAGAGGAAGAAGAAGAACAGTAAATAAAAAACAACAGCAAAGAAACAAAAGAAACTCAAGATGGCACTACGTGTGTTGTCTTGGAATGTGAACGGAATTAACCAGAAAAAGAAACGCAGCAGAATTGAACATATTTTGCAAAAGAAAAATCTTGACATAATTTGTTTACAAGAAACACATGTTGCCAGGAAGCACAGAAGAATTTTGATTAAAAAGAAGTTAGGAAATGAATTTATCTCATCAGATAAGTCAAAGAAAAGAGGAGTAGTTTTATATGTAAAACAAAATCTTGAGACGAAACAGCTGTTTAAGGATGAAGAAGGAAGAGTAATTGCAGTACAAGTCACGACACAAGGCGAAAAATTCATTTTTGTTGGAATCTACGCACCAAATGGTAATAAATCAGAATTCTACAAAGGTTTGGAAGAAACGCTACATGAATATTTGGATCAGAAGATTATAATTTTGGGAGATATGAATGGAGTGATTTCACTAGAAATGGACAGAAGGAGGAAGAAGATGGAATCAAAGGAAGGGAAATTGCCCAAGATGTTTTTCTCATTGGTGAAAAACTGTAATTTGATAGATATTTGGAGATTGAGACACCCATTGGAACGACAATATACACACTTTTCAGAACCAAACCAATCAAACGCAAGAATTGACTACATCACGATATCCAGTGAACTGGCACCAAGAGTTGAAAAAATTGAGATACAACCTAGAACGTTTTCTGACCACAACCCAATATTTTGCGAAATCAAGAAGAAAGAAGAAAAATCATTTAGATGGAGACTTAATGAAACCTTGCTGGACGATGAAGAATTGGAAGAGAAACCAAAGAAAAAATTAAAAGACTATTTTGAACTGAATTGGAAAAAAGAAACAAAGGACAGCGTTGTTTGGGATGCATCAAAAGCGGTGATGAGGGGTTTCTTCATACAACAAAACAGTATCAAAAAGAAGAATAGAGAAAAGAAAAAAGAGGAAATATTAAAACAAATTATGGAAAACGAGAAAAGGTTGGCAACAAAACCAAACGATACAAAAGCAAACCAAAATATTAAGATATTACAAAACCAATTCTCAATGATTGTAAATCAGGAAGTGGAATGGAAAATAAAATGCATGAAACAGAGAACTTTTGAACATGCAAATAAACCAGGAAAATGGCTAGCTTGGCAAATTAAGAAGAGAAAAGAACAAAATACAATAAATAAAATACAAATTGAAAGTCCATCAGAGATAAGAAAAGGCTTCGCAAAGTATTACAGACAATTGTATAAAAAATCTGGAAATCAAGATATTAATAAAATTGTGAAATATTTGAATAAAAAAGAGGTGCGGAAGATAACAACAGAAATGAAGAACCGACTAAATCAAAAAATTGAAAAGGAGGAGATTACCAAAGCAATTAAAAATCTGAAAAGTGGGAAGGCTCCAGGACCTGATGGATTTACGGCAAGATACTATAAAATTTTTAGAGACATTCTACTTGAACCCTTCAAGGAAGTGATGAATAATATTCTAGAGAAAGCGGAAATACCAGATACCTGGAAGGATGCGTACATAACATTCATACCAAAACCTGATTCGGACTTCTAGCACAAAAATGGAAACAAGAAGAACTACCGACGAAAGAGGAATGGACAGTGAAACTGACTGAATATGCAGAAATGGACAAATTAACGGGAAGAATCCGAGAGCAGCGGGACCAGAAATTCATCAAAGACTGGATAAAATTTACAAATTATTTGAAAGACAATTTAAATTTGAATACGTTAATAGGACTCCAAGAAGTTTTGTAGTGAATGTGTAGAATTATTATTGTAAGTAGGATAGTAAAGTAAGGGAAATTTCTTTTTTTTTGATAAAGTAAGCAATGGTTGATTAAAGAAGTATAATGTTAAGTGAAAAATCAGAAAGCCATTTGAAGGGTTTGACGGAAGTCATGGCTTGATAGCCAAATGGAAAATGTATGAAAATGTTTGTTTAAATATTATTGTAGTAGTTTAGTATAAAAATAATAAAAATTATATATATAAATAAAAAAAAACATATAGCTTAGAGCAGGGGTCTGCAACCTTTAAGACAAAAAGAGCCACTTGGACCCATTTCCGAAGGGGAAAAAAAAAAACTGGGAGCCGCAAAACCATTGCGACATTTAAAACAAATATAACACTGCATATATTGTTTCTTACCTTAATGCTATATATACAGGATTATAGGAAGAATGAAAAGCACAGAATTTGAAATTGTTTATTTTTTTAAAATTGTGAAAACAAGTCATAAAACAATTTCTGATTTATTTTCTCAAACAGAGCACGCGTTACCCCGGCTTTGCTCCAAACAAATCCACCCCCTCCCCCAAAAAGTTGTCATTTTACAAGCACCTGAAATCAGGTTTTGTTTTCGTTTTTTTAAGAGAAACCTCTTAAATCGCCAGGGGTTTTTCTTTGTGGGGTGGGGGGTGGGAGGCAGATGTGGGGAGGAGTTTGCAAAAGAGAAAATTGGGAAAGTTGCCATTTGGGGATCAAGAGGGAACAGAAGCATGTAAAAGTAAAAAGACAGCAGCTTTGGGAGGAGAAACCTTCGAAATCTTTTTTTAAAAAAAGGTTTGTGCGTGTTTCCTTTAAAGAAAGCCAGGGGGGGAGGCAACAGAAGAACCTCCATTCAGAGAGAAAAGGCAGGAAAGATCTCTCTCGCAATGTTGCACAGCAGTGGTGGCGAACCTTTTAGAGACCGAGTGCCCAAACTGTAAACCAAAACCCACTTATTTATCACAAAGTGCCCAAACTTGTTGAGCTTTTTTTTGGGAGCTGTCGACCAAAGTTTTGGAGC